>NC_088300.1:24129588-24441281 GCF_032854445.1 Liolophura sinensis
CAAGCTTTTCTTGGGACAATCACGTAATGAACAGAGATCTCTGTTCGTCCGTGTGTAATACGCGTGTGGAATCACTTGAAAGTGATATGCTGGCTGCTTTCCATTACAAGCAACATTTGTAATTTCCCGCCAGTGGCCAAGCTGTTTGAAAAAATCGTCTGAATGAAGGCTCGTTTAAGTAATGTTGTTCTCATTACCATCGGTTACCCGGAAATCCATCAGCACGTGCCACCATAGTTACCAATCCCACAGGGAGGCTTTAAAGAATGAACGCTTTGTAGAATGAAAGTAGAATGAACGTAGAATTTCTTTACAGTTACGTAAATCATTCTAATATGCCTTGAATTATCACCACTACGGTGAGGTAATGGTTTGATAAATGTTGGCTAAGAGTAATGGTGCACACAAGAAGAGAGAGACGCCGTAGAGCTTCAGCATAAATCTTCATGTGAAGTGATTTTTCTCTTGAAAAAATAAGACTTTAAGCGCTCGTGCCACCATAGTGAGCAAAAAGGTACGGTTTGAAGTCTATATACAGTTATATAAATCAATCCAAAGTCCATTGAGTGGTCACCGTGCCTTTTTAAAAGGTATTTTTTAGGTTAGGGCCTAATGTCTTTGCTTGTCGAACGAATCTAAGAGTAATGCTAGTGGCATGTAACGCTCCAGAAGAAACAGATGTAAGTTTCCATTATACGGATTCATCTTCGGTAAAAACAAGGTATTTTGCACTTGAAGAATGCGGCTAAATTAAGCCCTTTTACTATGACGTATCCAGTAGGGTAATACTGTATAGATAGTCCATTTGCTGAAACGAGTGTTTTAACATATTATTTTGTTGCATTCCTAAAAGATTCACAGCAAGGCTTTTTCAGCGTAACAGGTATTAAACGCCAAGGTAAGTATAAAGTCCATTGTCAATGATGTGTGTCCATGGTGTCTCGAAAAAATAGTTTCTTTTGATTGAATATGTGAGAAAACAATCAAAATCATTTTTTAAACGGGAAAAATCTAGGCGGTATTTTGGTTCAAACAGAGAACAACAATGAGGTTAGTTTTATGCTCCTAACCGAGGTTAATGTCGCGGCTGGGTTGCAACATATAAGTCAACGTTTTCGAAAAAAAATTAAGCTACATTAAGGTATATTATGAGGAACAGAGTCAGTAACTTTATTGGTTGTGAGCAAATATGTGTAGATTTGGTTCTGTGTACATACCATTATTGACAGAGCATTAAATAGACTGGGCAAGGTCAACTCAGCTTTAATTTTCGTGGAAGGAAGTGTCTTGACAGTTGACAGTTGAAGAATTCGTTTAGTTTATGGTTCATTTGTAAATTGGGACGAATGTAGATCAACTGGCTAACTAGCATTGTTTACACTCCTTGAGTTAACGGGATGTTCAGAGGCACGTTCTTGTCACGCCTTAAGATTTCTTCAGCTGACCAAGGGATGAAGACAGCATGTTAGGGAGATGGCTTTACACAACGAAGGATGCGAAATCGACAGGATATGTTTACCTTTATGAACAGAGGAAATTAACCCTTTGATGTAAAGATGAGAAATGGCGATTCAATTAGCATGGTATGTTTTGTAGTTGTATATAATACCATAGAGTCCTAAAATGACACGTCATCATAACCACAGTTCAATTACTTTCAACACAATTATTATGACATAATTTGAGTGACATAACTTTGCACATACTTAAATTATTGAGTAATTTGTATTCATTCATTTTCAATTCCACTTTATTTGATTTACTTATTTCACTGAAGTTTTATACAGTACTCAAGAATATGTCAGTTATACGGGGAAACACACACAACCACTGACAGGCTGATGGAATTTGCTGGTTCCCACGCACAATCACCGGCCCGGATAGCACAGTTGGTAGAGCGTCCGCTTCGGGACCGGTAGATCCAGGATCAATCCTTGATCGAGTAACACCTAAGACTTTAAAAGAGGAAGTTGTAACTTCCTCGCTTGGCGCTCAGCATGAAGGGGATAGTGCAACGACTGGTTGACCCGTATCAGTATAATGGCTCGGGCGGGGCGGCTTACTTGCCTTCGGTAAGTCATCTCAGTGAAGCAGCACTAAATAAAAGAGCGGTGGAAATCCGTCCTGCAACAAGGAGGCACATTACACGTGCATGCACCCTAATGATTCCTTCGTCGTCATATGACTGAAAAATTGTTGAGTACGACGTTAAACCCCAAGCACTCACTCACTCACTCCCACGCACAATCCGAGAGGAAGCCAGAACACTACTTGTTGAGCTGTACTTCAAGTCACAGGGATCACATTGGTGACGTGCTTCTGGGTCATTGTGCTGCACAACAACGCTTACCACCGTCGAATTATTTGCAAGAAAGAAACGTTTTTCAACTGAGAGTATAAACGAGTTACATATGTTACACCACAATAGGGTCTCCGTCCACATAACTAATGCAATTTTGGTGTTTTCTTGTTTTGATAGTTGTTGAACACCATACTGAAATACTTTTCACTTATACCAAAAGTATGTGATGAGCCCGGAATGCCCAGAGTAAACCAACGACTTGTCCACGTATCACATGTCTCACACTGATGGAAAGACTAGTGGTCTTCAAGAAACTTCACGTAACACTACACGAGAAAGCATCATCAGCCGCTTCTTGCCACGAAACAAACAATGAGAGTATCGGAATCTTGAATTCCCTTTGCGAAAAACTCTTAACTCCTCCACCCCACCCCAACTGTTTGATGTACCGTTTAAATTTGTGATTTCGAACTTGCCTCGTATCATCAGACCATTCACTTTAAATGACTGGATTCGAATGATATAAAACAAACACGTTTCGCTAATTAAGTCCCGGTTTCATTACCTCACAGAAGTTTACATCTGGTAAGTCTGCTTATTGTTTTGTGGTGGCAAGTCTTTTCAATATTCCGTGCTTAAAGCACTCTTTATTCGTTTGTGGAAAATATGTAAAACTTCACCCGGGCCATTATTTAAAGTAGATATTTTACTACAAAACGCTCTTAACATATTCATGACAAAGTGAGTTTCTCTTTTGATGAATATTGCGCCACTTCTTTTTTGGTGAAACGTGGAAAAGCTTTCGTGGTAAAATAAATTGTCTCCCAAAGGTTCTGCTCCAGAACATCGGCCTACACCATGTGCATATAGATTACTGTTTTGCTGACAATGTCTCACAACGGAAATTGGGCTGTTGTTTTTCTACAACTCATCGTTTTCGCGGATTCGTAGAAGTTTTCGCCTGGGACCAGCAGCCCTCCAATTTATTTAGGAATTAATGCGCAACTGAAAATTATGTTGAATTCAAATCGATTTAAAAAGGCTATTCCTGAACTGGAAATAAAGCTAAAGCTGGTTCGTGATAGGAATTTTGGGGTTTTATACGGATATTTATTTTAAGGTAATATGAGAATTTACAGTGCACAGAGCCAGAAAGCATGTCTAGGTATTACCCTGGGGGCATTGAATGTTAACAGGAAAATGATGTATCGCATATGGCGCAGTCAGCAAGGAGAGTCAAACCACGTCCAAAGGGGAGAATAAGTACAAGTTTAAGGGGGAGGGAGCAACGTGACATCATTCCTGAAGCATCTCACTAACTTATGTGTTGTTTAACCACAGCAATTCTAACTCCTGAAAAAATTCCTAGCGGTGTCACTATGACATTCCAACCCTATGCCACTGTCTTGTAGTTACCTCTGAAGTCCAGAACCGGACAGAAAATCTGACGTCATCTTTTAAGTAACGTATAATTTTGCTATTCCTTGATTCTAAAAACATTTCGTGCAATTTTTTAAATTAAGAAACCAAGCAATAAATAATGATTAAATAAATCAACCAAACAAAAAAATGAAGCAACTAATGTAAGTATTTAATAAATCAATAATCCATTCGATGAATGAATGAATGAGTGGATGAATAATTAATAAATGAATGAATAAATGAAGGAGGGGCAATTACAGACTTTTGGCTGATATTGGTTATGATCAATTACCCAGTTTCCATATTCTGTGTATCATTTGGACATGAATATTTTGTGGGGTTACATTCACCTTTCATTGTTAGAAGAGCCGCACCTGTATTATCTAGGGACCAACTGTCGTCAGTCTGCAGCTGTTATTTCTCCTGGGGCCTATGTTATGTATGTTTTGTTGTTATAATCTCGCAGCCGAGGAAGTTATTGGAAATTTTGGTGAAATGGAGGACACAAATCATAAAAATGACGTTTTTCTCCAGTGTTGATGACCCCCAAAAGACATATTTCCCATGTTAATTTGGCAGTAAAATGCCTAGTAACTTTCCGTACGAAAGTTACACCTGATGTTCCTTATCTGGGTAGTTCTGTAGAAAATCTGAGTGTGGAAACACTTACAGGAAATCCGTTTACGATTTCCTGTAAGTGTAGCGACCGAGCGGTTTGTGCGTGGACTTCATCATAAACATTGTAATCCTCGACAAAGATATGTAATGCTGCAGCTAACATGGCTGATTAAAGGGGGAAGAATTCAAATCCCAGAAAGTCCATCGATGACATTAATTCCGGAAGTTTTGGACTATTGGTGGAAAATATGCATAAAATAGAGAGGTTATTATTAAGAGATGTTAATATGCCTCATCAATAATTTATTTTTCCATTTTTGACACTACTTTATTAATTTCCCTTTAAACCATAATATCTCCGTTTTGGATTTTCTTTTTATGTTTCCTTTAAGATTAAAGGCGTCCATATATTATGTCTTAAAGTCAGGTGCACTTTTCCAAAATCCGAAATCTAGCTAATTATCAACAATGGTCATGGTGCAAATAAGAGTACCGTAAAACTGTCAAATATCGACAATTACATTGTCAGTCAATTGTTTGGAACGGTTACAATAGGTAGTGTATTGTGTGAGCCTTGTGCGGATGTCATCAGAACATTTTAGTAACGATCTCTGATTCTACACCAGACAGAAATAACTCTTCGTTGCTTAAGACGCAGCAAGGTTAATAGTTATGGACGTGTCATGTACACTAGTCTGCCCTAGTAATCAGTAGTTTAGACATTATGAATACTGGCTTATTGGCATTGGAGACAGTACTCCAAAAATACTTCAGCTGTAGTCAAGAATACTTTACTTATAGGACGACGGTCAGTTTCAGGGATGGCGGGCATAGGCATGCCCGGTGTAAACCAACGCTCTTGGGCATGTAAATGATGAACTTTTCCACATATGGCGTATTAACTTTCATCCGTGCAACGATCTAAATGTGTGTTGTGTTATCTTAAACAAACATGTAAGACGTCCTAAGCGACCAGCCAGACTTTTTGCTACCAAAGACCCCAAAACATTGGAAAATTTATTGATCGAGACTGGAATGAATCGGATCATACGATCTACACACGTCCCCTTGTTCCTGGGTAATCACTCAGTCACTTTTAAGACTTTGCAAAGTGATAGTGCGCTAGAAATAATTACTAAGGTCGTACAAAATGCTGGACTTAAGCTCAGTCTGAACATCTGCTGAGCGTGTTTCACCACATAACCCTGCCGTAGTGTGCACGTCACAGCTAAAACGTTAGACAGCAGGTTTGGCGAAGAAGTAGGGATTCTAAGACTTACTTCAGCGAGCGGAAATTGAAATTCGTTTTTGAAGCATCAATTGCGCTAGTAATGGGCTTTGAGCTAGAAGCTTTTCCCCTATTTCCAATTTATTTGTAAATTAATGTTCTTGAGATAAAAACGAGTTCGAGTTATTCCTGATCAGAAGTAGTTCTGCTATAAAGGGAACTTTTGAATCAACGGCTTTAGAACTCCACAGCGTTACGGAGCAAAGCACCATTCAGCCAGAGTTGATGAGATGCCAAGGTGAGGAATAACAGGGGTGAGTTAACAGAAATTACAGGGGTGCTGATACATAGGTCGAGGGAATGCGAGGTGTCATGCCGGATTTATCGACATCTTCGGTGATGGGGCGTTGTAGACCGTATTTCACGCTGGCATTCCTCTCCATTATTCGTTGAATGAGTATTAAAGTGCTGAGTGGATTTGATAAATCAAGCAAAATGAACGAAAGAATGCGTGAACAATGCAACTATCCATCAGTGGATAAATACATGCAGCAACGTATCGCTAAATTTCCCCAACCAGCCCAACCAGTGACAGCAAATCACTGAATCCACACAACCAGCCATTGTGAAGCAACAAAGTATCACTGAATTCCCCCAACAATTCAACATGAGTCAATAACATATTGTTTAATTTCCCCAACCATTCAATGTGAGTCAATATCATATCGTTTAATTCCCCCAGTCATTCAACGCGAGTCAATAACACATAGTTTAAGTCCTCCAACCATTCAATGTGAGTCAATAACATGTCGTTTAATTCCCCCAACCATTCAATGTGAGGCAATAACACATCGTTTAATTCCCCCAACCATGCGGCAGTAAGATATCGTTGAATTCCCCCAACCATCCCACGTGAGCCAATAACATATGTTGAATTCCCCAAACCATTCAACGTGAGGCAAAATATATATATAATAGATCACTGAATTCTCCTAACCATTCAACGTGAGGCAATAACATATCGCTGAATTCTCCCAACAATTCAACTTAAGACAATAACATATCACTGAATCCCCAACCATTCAACGTCAGGCAACAGACGTGGTAAGTTGTTCAAAAGTGTATCAAAGTTAATGACAATTTACAATTACTAATGACAAGTTACTACCGGGCTCAAGTCTTAATACACTTTTGTACAACTGAACCCATATTACTAAATTTCCTCTATCATACAACGTTAGGCAAGAATATATCCCTGAATTCCACCAACCGTTCAACATGAGTCAAGAACATATCAACAAATACGCCCACTCTCTACATAACAACCAACCAGAATCACGGACGGTAATTCAGTCAATTCATCTTACATATTTTATACCAGTTTACCTTGATAAAGAAGCTTTTAAGCTTAGAACGAATGAATGAATGCTTGGGGTTTAACGTCATACTTAACTTTAGCTCAGAATCAAAGAATTGGGTAGCCCGCGGGTTAAAATAAGAGGATCCACAAAGCACAGAGGAAATCGTCAATTGTACAATGCATAGATACCACAGTTGTAATATGTTCACAATCGTAGTAAAAATAAAATGCAAACTAATAGACAGTGACGAACGAAGTAGTGCTGTATTGGGAACCTGTAAGTAAATGCATCCCATTAATCTCTCATAAAATTTTCTTACTATAAGAAATGAATGCAAGGTTTATATTCTTTTTCTGCAAAAAATCAATATTGGTTTGATTTATATATTTGGTTGGTGTTTTATGTCGAATATTTTACTTATGCAACGGCGATCAATATTATTCAGGTGGGAGGAAACGAAGAAACCAATTTGCACAGTTTTTGGTCATCTACAATTTTTATTTTTAATGAACAGTGGTTAACCACGATGATAATCTATTGAACAGACTAAAGTCATAAGCAGTTAATGAGGAATATCACAGGGAATGACCAGTGGTAAAGGATCAGCCCAATGCAAATGTCCATGTTAGGTCTATACTACGTGAATCATATACAGACTCTCCTCTGTCTAACCAGTTATATTCTTAATCATTAAGTTGATGCGTCACTGCATTCATAGAAGGCCGCATTAATAATTTTATATTCCCGGGAGATTAACACAACTCGTTTCACGGGAATAAACACAGCTCATATCTCGAACACAGTGCTAACTGGCTCGTTGGACACCCGTAACACCCGAAATCATGTCGAATGTTCCTGGGAACTTTCAAGCTTAACTGGTGTAACGATTTTTTCTTGTGGCAAACTTACTACAGCACTAAAATTTAAAATGCGACCCGTTTTTATAACTTTTGAATCACTTTATCACCATAAATAACACAGGTACAAGTCTTGATATTTACTGAAATTTTGAGCCATTCTTGGTGAATAACAAAAATTTGATTTGATAAGCTAATATAAATGTTTTAACAAAATTATCTCCGGTATAGCCCATTTTGGTATGAGATTAGGCAACGTTTAGATGTAAGTTGATAATTTTTGAATTTTTTCGGAAAAAGTGGGCTCTTGAACATGGGAATTTCGTATACCATAGAATGAAATCCTTCATTTTCCAAGTGATATGTTTGGGTGGTGGTGACGTCATAAGACGTCTCCAAAGTCTCGAAAACAAAGAATTTCCTCACTGATACCCAAAGCATGCATACCCTCTTGGGACAGCCAGATGGAAATACATTAACACGGGAGAGTTAGGAAAATGTAAACGTTTTCAATAAAAGCGGATGAGATACAACTCCAATTTTCTTTTAGTACAAAACAAAGAACACCTTTAAATTAAGTAAATATGCCTGGTCCCTGCAGTAAAAAACTTAATGATCTTCCAAGCTTTATGATTAGGAATATGACTAATTAACAGAAGAGCCGTATACACATGATGAGGCTATGGATGATTCACGTAATGGATCTTCATCTACAGTATAAACTTAACATTGACATTTGCATTTATAAACGGCTGGTCCTTTACAACTGGTCCCTCCGACAAATTGATGCTCTGTATGTACGTAAAAATAAGGCATGGTGTATCCACATAGCAAAAAGCCTTTTTGTCTACTGACAATGCCATCTAAGACGTCAACCTCTGAAAGACTCTGTTCCGAATTCCCATTGAGCTTTGTGCTTAATACAAATGGTTCTATCTATTTGTAGCAGCAACGCTTTGTTGCATGCGGGCAGTCAGGCGCCAGAATCCGCTGGACGGTTGCTAAGGCTGATTACACCGAGATTAGTTGGTCGGATTGGGAACGCTGTGGAGACGTGAGAGGAATATCTGGTTGCTTGACTTAGTCGTATTGTGTAAGACAACGATGTTCAATGTTGCTGTGGTTTTTGTACTTCTCAAAAGCAACTAGCCAACTGCTTAAACAAGAGTACAACGGATTCATGCAGCAAAACCAATGTCAACAGGATAAAACCATCGAAAATTACGTCATGTCATCAGGAAAAGAATGAATTAGTATTACAAATGTTGTCTACATCAGAAAATGTTCGTCTCCCATGCAAGAACAGCAGTATCACGTTGAAAATATGATGTCATTTATTAACGAAACAAGACTCATTTTCGCTCAGTGCTTTTAAGGTTGAATAAATATAACTTCTCAATTTCCGTTTTCACGACTACGTAGCTCTTTACGTTCCTGGTCAGTTTTATGGGTAATAGAAAACTGGAGTGCTTTGAGTAAAACCATGAGTAACTGACAAACCTAAGCGTGATACACAGACTTTTATCCGCAGCGCAATCTCAAGGTATATCAATGTTGATGAAGCCAACAAATCTCATGTCCGACTGCCTATAAACGGCACTACGAGCGCTATTGACCACTAACACTGGAGAGAAAGAAATCTCGAGGATTCCTTGACCACCATTTTACACTAAATAAGAGTGTGGTATCCCTAATTTTGTTCATTCGCTTGAGGGCTACACGCTCAAGAATGTTATGGCGAACAATGATTTGATGAAATTAGAAAGAGAACTCCTTCTCGCATGGAGTGAAATCTCTGTTCATCGCCAGGTACCCATCGACCTCCACAGAAGAACCGCAAAAGCTGGATTCGAACGCTCGACCTCATTCGTCATGGTACAACGTTAGTGGCATTAACAGAGACCGTCTAGACGGCTTGGCCCTCAAAGGGTGCTTCGTCCTTCATCTGACTCGGAGTAGACGAAAGTGGTTTGTTCTCCTTGGAATATCGCTTTTGTATTCTCTGCCACACAGGTCATTCGATAAGAGACAAACCCTTTGTCAGCGGTTTCCACAATGAATGGCCCGGCCATCGCCATTCACATAAGATTCATTGGCCTGGCGCATCGGCGTACAGGGATATCGGTACCGCATGTATCTGTCCGGTATTTCTCATTTACGGGTGAACGAGTGGATTTTATTCCGCCTGCATGCACCCAATCCATCATCTTTAGTCTGGACACGTTCTCTGGACCACACCAACCGGGTTGGGGATTATACAGCATATCTTAACATCGAAGCCTTCAGCACACTGCGGATGGTCGTGGGTTTCCCCCGGGCGTGCCCGGTTTCCTCCCACCATAATGCTGGTCACCGTCGTGAAATATTCTTTAGCACGGCGTAAAACACCAATCAAATAACTAAATAAATAACATCGAATGGAATCTTTGGGTACTGCGTTGAAATAGCATATTTCCGGTATAGATAAATGGTAGTTTCGAAAATAAAAACCACTAGCCCTCTTGACCGTAATTCGAAATCTTTGGGTGTTATATAAAGCTCAAGGAAAGCAGAATTCCATTCTATCATGCATAATAATGAAAATAACTCAACATAACAAGTAACGGTGGGAAGTATACAAATCCCCGAGCTGTAAAACCCACCCGTTTTATTATACTTAAAGTGTATAACCCCTGATTTTATGTGCATTTATTTACTTAATCGGTGTTTAATGGCGTCCTAAAGAATTTTTACTTGTATAATGCAGGTCATGTATATGGGTAGAGGAAACTTGTTTGCCCGGTACAAACGGCAAACCTTCGTTAGGTGCCCGGGATCAGAGCTCACCCGAAGTGGCGAGAGCTGGATTTGAACACGCGACGGCAATGGCCAGGGACTGATCGTTGCAGCGAGCCTTTCAGGGTCTTGTGGGTGACACACTGTAAGGTTTGATACAATCCAGATTTCATCTCTGCCAAAGAAAATTTCACCATGAACAGTAAAATTTACGAACGACATATTAGTCGTATGAAGTACTCTGGAGCTTGAAACACTCGAACAGAAGGAATTCATTTCTTTAACTGGATTCAGATATTATTAGGAAACACAGTCTGTGTACCAACTTCAGTGAAAGTACGTGAAGCAGCGTATACTCTTTGATAGAAGCCAGCTGCGTTGTTATCTGACATGATGAAACTCATCCCGTTCATCTTAGCGGATTAACGGAAAAAAGCACTTTTATTGACGCCGATTTATGTTTAAAACTAGTATGTGTACCAATTTTAGAAGTCTTCCACAAGGATAGAGTTATAGACACAAATTATTTTTTTTCCCAGTCAGGAACTTTCGTTTTTGTTTTGTGTTTATTTCAGTGCGTATCGTTAAGATATCTTCCCATCGATTAATTCCTTTATATTATGCGCAAATGTATCCCGTATCTAGACTACTTTTACATCAATAACACCCCCTACACGTCATTAAGGTAACCGCTCCTTGCATAGTTTTTGCAAAGGACAATAACAGATCGTATGTAATTGGGAATATACCTATACTAGTATAGGATATATGTAGACAATCGAAGGTCAATGGTCTTCCCTACGCACAAACGCACAAATATTTTTAATCTCCATTTAAGAATGAATTATCAATATTCTCAGCAATTGCATCACCCTAATAGTGGGAAACGAATTTGTTTTGTATGTATAAAGCCAAACATCTGTCGGTAAAACCGTGAAAGTTTGATGGTTATTTGTGATAATCGCCTGAAAAGAGCCTGAAAATTTATGTCTTGTGTATAGAGTATATGGCTGGGTTAGTAATCTGTTTGGTGACTTAAGTGATGGCTCTGATTTCGCATTCATGATGATAATTTATGTTTGTTATGGAGAAGGGTCCAGTTCACAAAGCGGCGTACGACATTTTTTATCGTACATTTATCGTATGATATTTTGTACGTCACTATTACCGTACCATTGACCTATCTTTTTGAAACTTGGCCCTGAAACCGCACTAAAGTAAATTTTTTTGGGAAATTCCGAGAAAAAGCAAGAGTGAATGGATGAATGATTTATTGAATGGACGAAGTTCATGAAAGAAAGAGTGCAATATATAGTTAATTTCGCGAAATCTTACAGTTCTCGGTACAATCACGATTTACGGAACCTGTACGCTTCGACCGTGATTAACTTGAAAACAAGGATTGGCGCGCTAGCAAACATTACCGACACGAGGGAAATCAATAGTCTTCTTCTGTCCTGCGAAACAGTAAACAGTTCAGGTCTGTCTAGGGACACTTGGTGCAGACGCAATCCACATGCTTCGTTGACAATGCCTATAAAAACGTTCCTGTAAATTATTAACAGCTTTCTGTCATTCTGTCTCCTGTTCGGGAATCAGAATTCTCAAGACAGAAATAAGGCGACCATTGTCGGTTCAATCTTGTCAGAACGCGTCTCCAAAATGACAGGAGTTTACGACCATTCCCAACGATTATGGTGACGTAACACGTTCTACTTTCCAGGGTAATAATTCTGGTTTTTGGCACACGGCCAAGTTTGACGATCGGCGCGATCGCCAGACTGGGATTTCAGGAATGCTATATTGTCAAGATCCTGGACAATTGATCGACTGATTGGTAGTTTTGCAAAACTCACTGATTGACTTACGCTATCTGTAGGAGGATGGTGAAACACCTAGCTCTGCAATCTGATGGCAAATGATGTTTACTAAATCACAAAATTGAAAGGTAATTCACTTTACCGATTCATGCATTCCTGAAAATATACATATTTATTTAAACGATTGGAGTTTTAGGTCGTACTTAAGTCCTGAAAATATAAATATTGCCGTCTCAGTGTATATATTATAATAAGTTCAGGTACCTTGTGTAATGGTTGGATTTCCAGATTCCACAAATGAGATGCATTTTTGTTGCTATCTAGACATTTGCCAAAACCAAATCTTCAAGTATCAATGGTTGGCATTTACATCAATCATTTCATCGTGCAGACTATTGATACATAGCTCACACATCGAAAATATTTATTAGAGGCTGAAGAAAATAAGATAACCACGAGGATAAATCGCCTAAAGTTTATATAGGTGTGTACGAATGGCTTAAGCTGATAACCTATGGTGATCTCTTATCTTAATGACCTTTCTCGAGACAGGACTACGGCGGGTTTGGCGTACTGTTCTCTTTCGTCAACGTGGTTACATCGTTATTAATGCATAAAGGCAGTTCGGCAAGGACACTAGAAAACGTTTAAGGAAGACAGGGTGCATTCCCTTAGACATTAACGTGACATAGTATAGTGTTTATGAGAATCCGAAATGCCACATTTGCTCAGAATGCATTGACAGTGTGTTTTAGCACCGCATTAATGTAAGATTTAATCTATTTATTTATTTGTTTGCTTAATTGAAGAAATTTGCACTTGTTCTACGGCATTCAGCATTATGGGTGGAGAATAAAGGAGTGTCCGGGGTAAACCATTCATATTTGGCAAATTAGTTTCCCACGTGCAACGTACATCTGTGTATACCACATCGATGGAAGATAAGTTGTCTTTAACGAATGGTCGACTGCGGGAAATCTATAAATTCCCAAAACTCTTATTTGTTAATTATGTGAAAAGTTCAAAATAGCAAAAAGTAGTCAAGAACTAACAAAGAGTTGTAGTTAAGTGAGATAGTTTTCAAGTGGTTGTCATGTAACGCTGGGATATGAGATATATTCAGGAGATTCAGGAGAAATAAAGTCATAACTATCTATAAAAGTGACAACTGTCTTTGCACGGAAGCAGATGTGGAGCTATCGTGTTTCGTTTGTAACCTTCACATATATAGCCAGTTCTTCAAGTCCCGCAGATCTGCTATTATCCGTGTCCACTCCTAACACTATCATCTCATACATGTTTCCTTGAATATGCCATGGCCATTTCTGTCGGTAATTTATACTGTGGGAGAAATGTATTCATTTGCCCATATAATATCGCTGGCTTCTTATCATTACTGAATAAATGGTAGACGTAACAGGGTTTAACGAGGCCTCGTTCAATGTCTATGAAATAGATGTATTTCATTTAACACGAATGTTCTTTCCAATCATCTTTAAACTTGGCAAAAAAAAAAGGGTCAAAAAAGAGGAGCCTTTGTTAATATCAGCCTTTGTTGATAACATT
Source organism: Liolophura sinensis (assembly GCF_032854445.1). Classification (NCBI taxonomy): domain Eukaryota; kingdom Metazoa; phylum Mollusca; class Polyplacophora; order Chitonida; family Chitonidae; genus Liolophura; species Liolophura sinensis. The sequence continues at coordinate 24,143,538 of NC_088300.1, forward strand.
ATTCTCACAAACGATATTAATTTGGATGTAATCTGACCAAAGTGTGTTAATCCAAATTCATCAGACCAAAGATATATCAAATTTAGCGAAAATATATTTGCTAGGTTTGATTCTAGGTAAACTGGCCATGAAAGATTTTTGTGATATAACATATCAGTGTATGTATAGAATCACTATCTACCCATACATCTGTCTGGATTAAATTGGACGGACAATATTATATAATCGATACGTACCAATCTCAGGGATTGTATAAGGAAGGCCAGCACCGAAGGCCTAAGGGTGTACATGTACTTCATAGGGTACAGACGAAAGCTTGTTGGCTTGCATTTCCAAGTGCCATATATAAATAAAACTGTGAATGTTGTCTTGCTTCTAGGGTCTGAATTACGAGTTGACGGCTTGTATAGAGGGCTTGCCGACAAATCCTGCGGGCTATTTGTGGCAAGAAACAGCCTTATTATGGGCACTTCTCCCATCACGTTTGCCATTGTGGAGGAAGTGAACCAAGGGTAAGACTCTCAAGTTAGTCGTGGAACATTACTGTCGGTAGCTGCAAGTCTTAATAAGTAGGAAACGATTCTTTCAGAGAATAATCCCCTGTTATATTTCACAAGCAAAGAAATGGCCTTTGTAGCATAGTTTATCACAGATAAAAAGAGAAGTATTAATTTGAATCTTGATTTTAAACATTGCTAAAGTTCTTCCATTTTAACTGTTACTCATTAGAACGCCGTTGGTCCATCTATGACCAGCCGTTCACACGCACAAAGTTAGACTGGTTTGAATCCAAAAGTGGCTTTCTCCGGTTTGACGTTGCTTGTTTGAAGGCAAATCAGATTTATTTGCTCCTGCTATAGTATTTCTTTTAGAGAGTCGCTTATATTCAGCTCTCTGTAAAATCAGTCATACTCGCTACAAAATTGACTTCAGTCAGTGACATTAACAACACAAGCTCTACACATGGATATGTTTGAAGTTCATATTCTTGCTGAATTGCTTAAAGCCCATAGGATCGGTTTCGGCGGCAAGAGTCAATTGCCTCGGGTGGCGTCATAATTATTCAAAAACCAGTGACATGCTGGATATTGGACGCAGTTCAAAATATTGTGAAGGAGGGTAACCCTAGTTACCTGAACTGATGTCACCTTTACTGTTAACCCTGCTTCTGACACTGCCATATTTGAAATCTGCTCATTGGTGCAGCCATTATAAAACAAATTACTTTCTACGTCCATTGTCCAGCATGCAACTTGTTTTTGAATAATTATGACGTCACCGAGGCAATGAGTTCTTGGTGTCGAAACTAACCTTATGGAGTTTAACATTATGAATTAGAAAAGGTATTCTAACCTCAATTTCTTTGTAATAACATGGACGTCCAACGTATCTAAGTGTAGAGCTTTTCAGGTCAGTTTCAGGTCTTGAGCCGGTTTATCTATGCCGTGTGAACGGTAACTGGATTAAATGCCCCTTATACGTTGAGGTCACGATGACGTTGCAATTACTAAAGCGGCTTAAAGGTCACCGTGTGAATGGACAAATGCCAGAATTGGTTTAAAACCAACTAGGCCATACGTTCGTGTGAATGTACGCATTTTTACAACTGGCTTAGTTTTAAACAGGGTCATATTAGATCCGGATTAAATTTTGGACGTGTGAACGAAGTAAAAGTCTATAGTGTAGTAACCACAATACATGACGCACATGTAGTAACCACGCATTGACACTGTTATCACCAATGGTGTCAATTCTATCGTATTTATGTATCAAAAGTTTGTTAAAAATGACCGTCCCGGATAATGAAAGTTATTTGGATAGCCAAGCTGTGCAACTGCATAGATACAATAGACAGTCCCCGTTTGCGGATGTCAGACTTCCTTCGGTGTGATAGTCCTTCTTTAGCTAGCTCAAAGAAAAATCTCCCATTGTGAGGGGAATCTGCGATATAGACACGACCACTGATGGCAATTCCTACCAGATAATTCTGGCCAAATTTGTACCAGGTTCTAAACACAGGGCAGACCTGAATCCAATTTGACGGGCTTTCTAAGGTATTGCAAAACCAATCTGTGCTAAATGAATTTCAGAGAGTCTGTTTTTGTCGGCGACTCGAGCTACAGTCGTCGGCGTCTGACTGACGGCACGGCTGGACGGACGGGGAAATCCTGTGAATACCCACTGAAAGACGTGCGAGGAGCTCGTCTGGACAGTCATAAAGTAAGCATTTATTCTAATACAGTGAGGAGATTTTTACGGATAACCTGACTGGAACTAGAGTTAACTTTTCTTAACGTGCGTCTGGTGTCCTCTGATGACCTTGGCTCAAGGTCGTATTCTCGCTCAAGATAATAGCAAATGAGTAAATGAAATCTCTTCAGAAACCACTGCAATCCATATGGAAATTGGACACGTCTTTTGTCAGTGCGAATGTTTCAAGTATGAAATTGGATTTTGATGAAAGACAAGGCATGCGAAGGAACAATAAAACCCACTTCAGTGTAAAATATTTTCTGAAGTAAAACTGTGACGTGGTCGTTTTTTATCAAATATGAATTGTAATACTAACCAAGCTAAATTCGTCTTTGTACCACATAACAAATTATAGCAAAGCTATATTTTTGTTGTACCACAGATGTTATTATAACTAACCGCACCGCCTCCCACTGATCATTTTCTGACTGATACATCCCCTTGTTGTGGTAACAGATTAGCCCAGGGTCATACAAACAATTGACCTTGTGCACTGTTTGGACTAATGGACATCTTATGGAAACTTTTGATGGCAATAGTGGCAATGAACATTTGTGTTTTTAAAAAGGCTCTGAAACAAATTGTGTTCATCAGAATTTATATGGTAGAAGGAAAAACCTGAAACTGGGAAAATAGCACCTCTCTTTTGAGTTTATTTTTTGTATCTCGTTAAGATAATAGCTTGTTGGAAACCATTGCATTCTGCTGTCACAAACAGCATTGTACAGGAATGGCCTATTTCAATTCATTGATTCAAGTAGTTTGTTTGTTTTACTCATGTCGATGCTCTTGAGTGCTTCTATGAATCGAGTTTAACATTAGAATCCATGGGTACAATTCAATTTTAATCTGTTACTTTAAGAAATTTAAAAGTTCGAACAACAGGTGAAGGACAATCAAATAATATTTTGAACGACGAAAAAAAAAAAGAGTTGTGATTCTGTTGTAGTATTTTTGCCGTTAAAATTGTATAGCATGTCTAAGTGCATTACAAGATAGCAATATAGCAATAACTGCTATCTGAACCGGGTTGTTCAAACCTGGTTTTATACTTAACGTAAACAAATTGTGTAACAGTATATTAAATATGAACTGAAGCTGTTATATTTTGACTCTGGGGAACTGCTTTGGCTGCTGATTTTTAGAATAATTTTAAATATAGAATATGACTTATTGCCAGTATTATCTCATACACTTCTGGGTCGCTGTGAGTTCAAGTCCAGCTCATGGTGGCTTCCTCTCCGGCCGTAAGTCGGAAGGTTTGTCAGCAACCTACGGATGGTCGTGGGTTTCCTCCGGGCTCTGCCCGGTTTCCTCCCACCATAATGCTGGCCGCCGTCGTAAGTGAAATATTCTTGAGTACGGCGTGAAACATCAATCAAATAAATAAATCATACACTTCTGAACAACTGGGTCCAAGGGTTGGCCTGGAACACTGATTTATATTACACTATAAATGGGTATTTCGTGAATAAAAGTTGCTTTCCTTCCAATTAAAGAAGACTTTATTTTTTATTTGCATGTATTTATTTATTTCATTTATTTTTGAGGCCGATATTAAACACTCCAATCACAAATATTTGACTTTCGATAAAACGCTTTATGGGTTGATACTGGAGGAACCAACAGCACCTCGCAGAGTAGGCAAATCTCGAGGCAAGACGTCATGGCCAAGCAAATGGATTCTGGAGCGGTCGGATGGAGAGGCTCCCAAAAGACGTTTCCTGCGAGTAGTTCTAACTACCTTCTAACTAGTATCTATGTTGATGCTGCAAACAAATAGGTCCAAATTATGTTTGTTCCAATCTAATTGAAGAGACACATGTCAGTGTGGTGTGGTGTCAGATCCATGAAATTCAAAAGTGATAACTATCGTTGCAGATGTCGGAAGCAGATGTGGAGCTATCGTGTTTCCTTTGTAACCTTTCCAAATATTATTAGTAACCGACATGTCACGCAGATTTGTCATTGTCAGACTATCCAGTCCTAACGCTATCATCTCAGACGTGTTTTCCTAAATATGTTTTAGTCTTATATCTAAGTGGGATGAAAGGGAAACTGTGGGAAAAGACAATCATTTACACATACAATATTGTTTCTTTTCAACCCATTATTGAGCAAAAGCTCGATGTAAAAGTTCTAAAGCTCACTTGGTTGCGATAGTTTTTCTGACGTTATGAAACAAGTAAAATATATTTCATTTCACACGAATGCTCTGAGAGTCTATTCCGTCCTTTAAGTTGACAAAAGGACAGCCTTTGTCAATTAAGCCATTTTATTGATCTCCGATGAGGTTATTCTTTTTGACAAACGGCAATAATTTGGATATAATCTGACCACAGAATGTATATCACTATTCATCTCTGCAAATTTCACGCCAAATTTGGACACACTGAAAAACAAAATCCATTTGTTGGGCTTTCTGTTGATAAATTGAAGACCTTTGTTATGTAATAGTTCAGTGTATGTACTGCCATAAAGAATCGCTATCTAGGCGTAGCCACATATCCGTCTGGGTTCAGTCGGACGGAAAATCTTATATAATCGATACGTACTATTCTTTGGTTTTTGGATAAGGAAGGCCAGCAGTGAAAGCCTAAGGGCGCACTTCAAATGATACAGACGAAAGCTTGTTGGCGTGCATTTCCGAATGCCATGTGGAAATGGGACTGAGAATGTTGTCTTTCTGCTTGCCCCTAATTACGAGTTGAAAGCATTATAGAGTGCTTGCCGACAAATCCTGCGAGCTATTTGTGGCAAGAAACAGTCTTTTTGCCAGCATTTTCTCCCATCACGTTTGCCATTGTGGAGGACGTGAACCAAGGGTAAAACTCTCAGTCGAACCGTTATTTCGATTACTAGAGCTGCCAGTTTGAATAAGTAGTGATTCCATTAGGCATATCGCGTTTAAGCAGAACAACTCACTGAACTTCGCAACATTGTCAAATTTGTTCAGTTAAAAAAATCACAAAACTTTAAACTATTAAGGGCAAGGAACAGGTTGTGTACTAAAAAATTTACAATTTACAATTGGGAAAGAGTGTCTTGAAGAAGAACTCCTTTTTTCACGGGCAAACTAATTACCTTTGCAATAGTTTATCACGCGTAGAAGGAGACTATCATGTTGAATATCGATTCTAAACATTGTTAAAGTGCTTCCCTTTTCATAAACACAGACAGCTGCAACACAATCTTTTCCATCCATTAAATATTCTTTTTGCTCGCTCCATTTATGCCAAAGAAATGTGTTAGCAGTCAACAAGTATTGTCTGGTAAATAGTAACTCTTACCCAATAGGGCATCGAGACTCGATCTAACACCATTCATGTCAAAGGTTCGGAAGAGACATTGTTTTTCCATGTACGCTGTGACAGGTGCATGCTCCGTCATAGCTTATACGTTACACGAGCGCATTGATTTTCCTTACTATTTATGTAGTAAATTTGTCAACATCAACCTCAGAAATATATATGCCGTAACTTTTCCATGGTACAATACCACATACAGCGTGCACGTTTCTCTACAACATATAAAAAAAATCAACCCACTATGACCACCATTTTTTGAGCTGTGGTTGCTGGATGTGAAGTTGCCTTGATAATCTCAAAATGATAAGAAGTAACACCAGCATAAAAGTTTTCAGCTCTATCCCAAACAGACAAAATTCTGATTTATTTTTACTGAGTGCAAGCTAACAGTGTAGAAATGTATAGTGTATCGACAACCTAAAATGTCTGTGTGGCAGTATTAACTAAACATTGCTACATTTACATTTTCCGTTCCGATCTATAAAACAGGTTTTTTATTAATGTAACTTTTTTGATACGTTTGAAGTAACATAAATGATGGCAATAGGCATAGGAGAAATGGCAATCTTGTCTGTGAAAAGCAAAAACAACAAAAATGGAGGATTCCACGTTTAAATCTTCTTCCCCTAATTTGTGACTGAGGTTTAACGTCGTTTTTAATCGTGGTTAAATCAGAACTATTTGTTTGCTAATAATGAGATTTTTGCAACACTGCTTTGTAATAATTATTACAAATTGCAACTCCCTTTCAATATATTACAAAGTGCTATTCATTACTAATTGCGTTGTTACACTCTGAGTGTCTTTTTGTGATAACTTATTCCAAGCATTAATTAACTGCAGGGAGTCCGCGACGGACGGGCAAATCGTGTGAATACCCACGGAAAGGCGTCCCAGTTGCTCGTCTTGACAGTTATAAAGTAAGCATTTGTCTACAGTGAGGAGATTTTCACAGATAATCTGACTGGAACTAGAGAAAACCGAACTCATTCAAGAGTGCTTTTGGACTTTACCGATGGCCTTGGCTTAAGATTGTTCGCTCGCTCGAAATAATGGCAAACCGAATCATTAAAATCACACGTTTATGTTTAGGCCTATGATGTAAAAGTAAAACCCATTTCAACATCAAATCTTTACTAAAGTGAAACTCTGACGTAATTACCCAAAACTAATTTTTTTTTATAACTAAGCTAAATTCCTTTTTTTTACCACATATATATTACAACTTTATTTCTTCCGAACATGATAAGATTATTATCTAACATCGTCTTGATGCTGCTCCGAGATCGTAGATACTTTGATCAAGGGTATATTTATTTTAGTTCGTTAGGAATTGGCCAATATCAACACGTGATCATTGTCATTAAATATAAGATGGGGAAGTAGACGTAAAAACCCATTCCTAAAGAATGCTACAGCATTTGCCTTGTAACACAAAGGCAATCTTGTTTTCTCCATGTCAGTCTTACGGTGCCTTTGCGGACAATTTGCCTCCGTTGAGGGACAGTACTTAAAATTGTCTGAATAATACTGTAGAAAAAACGATGAAGCCATTATCGCTAAGGTATAAAGCAGCACTCAAGTCCATTGTTTTTTGTTTGACTAGTTTATTGTCAGTGTAGTGATCAACTCTCAAGTGAGTCCGTACAGTCAAGGTCTTATCACCAATACAGATTTCACACACTGTAACTAAATGTTCAGTTTGACTGATTGTTTTTCAGCGTGTCTTCACTTGGTCTCTGTCGGGAAGTGTATAATTGGAGTCTCAAACAATGGTTTCTCTTTTAACTTGAAAAGAAGAAATCCCTGAAGACTGGACATAAACTGCGGGATGCAAAGTTGGAACTTATAAATCTTGCTTGAAGGATGTTTACTTCCAATACGATTCAAATTTTGCAGTTGTTAGAGGTATAAAGGTATGCATAAAATAGTAATGGCTTGTCAGACGGTAGGGAATTTCTTTTATTTGAAGAAAATTGACTACTTTTGAATATACTCAATTTCTGTAAACAAACAACGAGAATAAGGTCACAGAATGTAAAAGAATTTGTCATTTGTCATGTCGAAATTTTGGGAACTTTGTTCACTCCATCCGTCTGCTTATCTGCAAGTCGTCCCAGTTAATGTGGTACAACACAACGATAAACGAAAGTTATGGTATTCAGTCATGTGTTACAAACCCCACAAATAGCCTCTTCCGTGTAAGCTCATTATTAACACAGAAAAACTCCCTCGTTTTAATGCCACAACAGCAACAAAAACAAAAGTATACCTTCTTCTGAATTTCTTTTTTTTATTTTTGAGCCTGTAAATGTAGAAAGCGATGCTCGGTAGAAAAGGAATTGATGAATTGCATGGCATTTTTTTTTCTCAAACGTTACGAAGGATTCATTGCCCTTTGATCCCTTGAATTGTTATTTCATGTTTCATCACAGATTCCATTGTAACTTTACCCATGAATATTCTACACACAGGGAGCCCTTTGACAACAGATTAGTCGTTCTGTGGATAGCTGACTTTGTTAAAAGGTAAAATATTGATAATTCGTTACAGCTGACGCCCTATAAACACAGCAACAGTATTTATTGCTCCTCATAAATAGAAATTTATGGATTCCGCCCCCCCTCCCTCCCGCAAAGTCTGACTCTTGAGAATTTATCCCATGTAGGAGAGACAGGAATTATGGTGAGTTGAGTTGGCTTTTTACAGGTTTGATTTTACTTTCTCCCTTAAAAATCTGGCCTTAGTTTTTATTAATTTTGACACATAAGCGCAAACTAGCTGCATTTTGTTTTCGCACAAACTTGACAGTAATCTAAAAGAAGACAATGGATGTGCTTTTCGTGTTCAAATATTACGGCTATCCAACTGGGAACCCGTCCTCAAATTTATATCCCATGTGAGTCTTTAAACAGAAGCAAAGTTCAGCGGTTTGTAAGTGAAGAATACGTGCAGTGTGAGTTAATACAAAAAGATATGCAGGTGGATTAACCTTAAGCTGCATACGGATTAATTTTGCTTACGTGGGTGTAAGCTGATGAGAATCAGCAATCAGACTTGTATGCTTTTGATTCAGAAAGCTACAATGGCGATTTGCTCACTAATTACCAATGGCGATGGAAGTCGAGACCTGTCACCAGGTGGCAGAATGAATTGCACTCGGCAACCACTATCACAGCACACGATGAGTATTGTTACAGAACCTGAGGAACACGAAATACCTTTGTTACACCGAGAGTTATTTCTCACACCCACAGGAAAATGGCATCAATTTCCCTGGAGCCTTCGCGGTTATGGTTACGAGACCGTAACTGAAAGTTAATCCTGCCCACAGAGCCTCCCACTGGTCTTTATCTGACTGGTACATGATCCCCTTGTTGTTGCTGTGACAGATTGGCCCGAGGGTCATACAAACAATTGACCTGGTGCCCTATTTGGGCTAATGAACACATTATGGGCAGTTTAAAATTGCAATGGTGGCAATAAACATTGGTGTGTTTCATCAAGAGGAAACAAAAACAAGAAACTGTGGACATGTTCGTCCTTTTCTTCTGAGTGATTTAATTTTTTTCATTTCGTTAATGTAAAGGCTTGTAGGAAACCATTCCTTTCTTCTTTGCAAGCTTTTTATTTGTTTTGCCAGTGCTGACGTTCTCATGATTTCTCTGTCTAAATAACAGGTAACTTTAGAGTAGACAGCTGGGCAGGCAACATTTGGTGTTTGTAAAATAAATATAACATAATAATTAGAATACATGAATGAACACTGTATTTTTGTGACAATCTTAATGCAGATTTAATCTGTATTTATTACTTACGAGATCTTAAAAACACAAACAACAAGTAAAGGCCATAAAAACATTTCCTTTACTCCTTTGTTTGTTCCTTTTGTAATATATTTGATATTTGCCGTTAAAATTCCATATCTAACTTTATTGTTTGTTTACACTATGACTGTGTTTGTGGTTTCGAATTGACCAAAGTCCATGTAGAACCATATTACTGACGTAGAACTATTTGCTGATCCTTTAATCATGTTATAGCCTGTGGCAGATTCCAGGGTGCGAATATTTGACATCCGGGCTCTAGAGTATCCCTCCCTTTACTCCGCATATACAGTGCGGAGAACGTTTTAACGATCCAGTAGACGAATCCCACAAACCTCCCACATGAACTACCTCATTGGTTAAAGTCTGTTTATTTGAAGTATAAAAGCTAAAGCTTTAGTACACCGAGAGTTTGATTAAGGTGACAGTGTCAGTGAAAGGAAACTCAGCATTAACAGAAGCTAAGCATTGAATAAACTCTCAGCATTAACCGTGTATTCATGATAATGCATCATGATTAGGAAATACCAGGAATAAGATAATTTTCTCTCTTTTATAAAAGGATGTTTTGTGAATAACATGGTCTTCCAGAGAACATTTATTTATCTATTATACTAATATTATACTTTCTGTCAAAAATAATGTACCTAAAAACGTTTTATGATAGAACCGGATTATCTCGCAGTGCAATGCAAAATCTCGTGACAAAATGTCTCTGTGGAGCTTGTGGATCATGGTTGACCAAGCGACCTTATCAAGTCTAGATTATATCTAGAGCGGTAGGTGCCGAGGCTCCCAAAAGAGGTTTTTTTGTAAGTAGTTCTAACTACCAACAGAGTATCTATGTTGATGCTGTAAGCATATAGGTAATGTTTAATTCTGTTTAATTTGTCTTTTACGCCGGCTCAGGAGAAATGAGAGGGTATCCCTGAAGTTTAACGAAAAAGGGTCAACTATCGCTGCAGATATGGAGCAGTAGTGTTTCCTTTGTAACTGACACAAATGTAATTATTTCTCAAAGTCACAGAGTTTTGTCTTTGTTATTGTCCACTCCTAACGCTATCATCTGAATGTGATGACGACACAGCATTTTGACTAATTCCAGGCCAGTGACGTCTAATAAATTGCAATTAGCCATGTGACGTGAATGGCTACTGTCGCCGCTGCCCTGCTTTTACTATCTATGCTGTACACCTTTAGTTATATTATCATTTCTTTCCTTTGTCATTTAAGCCATACAATTGCTGTGCAATAATATTCCTTTTGATCTCGATATAATTTGACCAAAGAGGGTAAAAAAAATTCGTCTGTGCCTGTTTTACGCCAATTTTCGAGATATTAAGAAGCATAACCTTTGTTGGGCTTGCCGCTGGTAAATTCGAGGCCTTTGTTATGTAGAGAATAACTATCTGTCGCCGCGTCTGTCTGGATTCAGTCGGACGGAACATTTTATATAATCGATAAGTAATGTTGGATAAGGAAAGCCAGCAATGAAAGCCTAAAGGTGTATTTTACATGACACCGACGAAAGCTTGTTGGCTTGCAGTTCCGAGGACCATGTGGAACTGGGAATGCGAATGTTGTCTTGATTCTCGTCTCTGAATTACGAGTTGAAAGCTTTTATAGAGTGCTTGCCGACAAATACAGCAGGAAACAGCCATATTGCACACATTTTCTCCCATCACGTTTGTCATTGTGGACGAAGTGAACCAAGGGTAAGACTCTCAAGTTAGACATGTAACATTGCTTCTGACGGATTCAGTCGAACCATTATTTCGATTACTAGAGCTGCCAGTTTGAATAAGCAGTGGTTCCAGTCAGTTATTCCTTTTGGCATACGGTGTTTAATCAGAACATCTCAGTAAAGTTGACAACAGGTTGGTTTAGAGAATATGGCAAAGGAATTGTCTTTACAATATCGTTTATCACGGGTAAAAAGATAATGATCATGATCAATTTCGATTAAAAAACATTGTTATAAACATGACAAGTTATTTCGTTTTATCAACACAGACAAAGAAAATGCCTTATTTTCCATTTGTTAAATATTTCTTTTCTTCACTGCAATTGTTCTTAGGAAGTAACAGTCAACAAGTATTGTTTGGGTAAGTGGATGGTACCATTGGTCCACGGTAACCATTGTTAAATTGGACGCCATCACTCCATCTATGGACACTGGGGACAAAGGCTACAGAGGAGGTAGTGTAGTTCTACGTATACGCATGACACGTCATATCTTATGGACCAAAACCACACGAGTTTAGGCATAAAACATAAATACACAAATACACATCTTCGGGTGAAAGTGTTTGAGCTGTCTCAATTTTGCGATTATATGAATATAGTGCGGTATCTTTGTTGCACTTCTATTTATGTATCGTTTAAACAGCACTTGTAGCCATCGGTACTGTGGAGATGACGATCAGTTCGGTACAAAACTAGAACAGCACAGATGCAGGACAGAGATTGATTGTGGTTGTATAAGAACGGCGTCTTTCTGTATCAGGCTTGTCGTAATGTCAAGAGAACACTACTCAAATGACAGTTCCGTAGCCACAATACATGACGCCTATGTGGTAACTGCACATTGCACCAAGGGTGTAACCAAGATGTGCTAAGATATCGATGCGATCGGCAGAATCTGTTGGCGGATGGCATACTTGAATGCCCTCTACGAGTGTTATGATCATTCATTAGCTAGCTCCATGATAAATCTCAGCCACCCCATAAGCCTCTCTCCACCACACTCAGAGAATCGGCGATGGTCCACTGTGAGGGGAAGGTCATGTCTGTGACATAGACACGGCACAGATCGGAACTCCTACCAGATAATTGCGGTCAAATTGGTACAAAGTTCTACACACGGGTCAGGGTTGAATTCAGTACGACAGGCTTTCTAAGATATTGTAAAACCAATCTGTGCTAAATGAATTCCAGGGTGTCTGTTTTTGTCTGGGACTTTGGCGTCTTACTGCAAGGATGTGGCCAGGCGGGCAGGGAAATCCTGTGAATACCCACAGAAAGACATCTGAGGAACTCATCTCCCTTCATCGGTCTACTGCTACCGACAAAGACATGGACATTTGAAATCACTACAAACCATATGGACATTATCAAAGTCAGTGTGAATGGTTAAAGTGTAAAGTTGCATTTTGATGTTTGAAAGATTATGCATTTGAAGGAACGACGAAACCCACTTCAGTGTGAAATCCTTTCTTTAGTAAACTGTGAGACTGTCGTTTTTACCAAATACTACTTATCTTAATTACCAAGCTAAATTCATTTCTGTATTGAGTTTTGTTTTTGTTGCTAACACGTATAGTTGATCTGGACTCTCTTGAGGCGGCCCACAAAACACTAACAGATGTGCTGCTCCTGGAGCTAGATGTGCTAGATGCTTCGACTAGTTGTATATTCATTTCGCTCATTGTAAATTGTCAATATCAGCATGTGTGCATTGGCATCAAAATATCGCTGTAGCTAAAGACTAACACAAATGAGGAAGTGGAAGTTGAAATTCCATCACAAAGAATTGTATGGTATCTGCCTTGTAACATAACAACCTTGTTTTCGCGATGTCATTACGTTTCAGGGCAAATGGCTTCTCTTGAAGAACAGTATTTAACATTTTACCAGAATTATGTTGTGAAAAGTTATGACGCCATAACCGGTAAGGCATGACAGCATTCATGTCCATTGAGTTTTGTTCGACTAGATTATTCTCAGTGTAGTGATCAACTCCCCAGTGATTCGCTAAAGTCATGAACTGTATCACTAATACAGATTTGACACACTGTAACTAAACGGTCCGTTTGAATGAGGGTTTTTCGTCTTTTGTTCATCTTGTCTCTTTGGGGAAATGTAAAATGTTAGTGTATCCTGGTATCCGAAACAGGTTTTTGCGCTGTGGGCTGTGTACATGAAGTGTCCAATGTGTATAGTACAAACCTATCAATAAATAAAAGACGTTTATCAGAAACACGATTCAAATATAGTTGTTGTCGTGGCGGTATATAGATATGCATATTATCTTGATTGATGTTATTTCCAACAACCACAGGGAGATAGTGTCAGTTTACCACTGGCGGATGGGTAAAATATAATTGAAGACATACCCCATAGGGAGTAAAACCAAAGCAGCGACTACAGTGTGATAGCTGGCAAATGGTCAGATGTAACCGGTGGTATACGGCCTATTGTTGGTTTACCCCAGTTATGATTATATTCTAAATGTTCACGAAAATGCTTAAAAACCACCAAGTTACACTCCTGCTAGCACCATAGCTTAAGCACCGTAACTGAAAGTTAATCCTGATCAAGACGCCTTGCACTGGTCATTATCTGACACACACATGACCCCCTTGTTGTTGTGACAGATTGGCACGAGGTCATGAAAAGATTTGGCCTTGGGCCTATTTGGGCTAATTAACACTTTACGGAAAGTCTTGACTGCAATGGTGGAAGTAAACATTTGTGTTTTTATCAAGGTCCTGAATCAAATTGTGTTCATAAGGTCATCACAGTGCAAGAAACAAAAAAACAAAAAACACAAAAAAAACAACAACAAAAAACAACAACAACATCATAAAACTGATAGTAGGTTTAGCTTCCGCTTTGACTATTTACTGGTTCTAATTCCCCGAAATTCATGCAGAATTACATGACAGCATGTGTTTTCTGATCTTGTAGTTAAGTTGCCGTTTATGGAAGATCTCAGCCTTGGCCTATCACTGAGCATTGATCGTTCAGTAGGCATCATTATAAAATACCTGGAGGAAGGTAATTTTTGTTTGTCTTGTAGGTCGGCATTCTGTAAATAAGATTGCATTTATTTATTTTCCGGACTGACATTATATTCTTATCATAAGAAATACTTTACCTATAAAACGCTTTTATGGGGAAATCCTAACATATTCCAAAGGCTTAATTAAGCTCGTGACATAAAGCCATGGCCGAGCTAATGGCACCTGGATTCAAACGCGCAACCTTTAATTTGTCTAGATTACATCTTTCTGGAGGGCTCGGGTGGCGAAGCTCCGGAAAGAAATTTTGTGTAAACAGTTCTGACTATTAGCTAGGTCTAACTGGTAGCGTATGTTGATGTTACAACCATATTGGTGATGTTTGTTAAAGTCTAATGGAAAGAAATACGCTTGTCTCGTATGTTGGTCTAGAAAAACTTTTCTCATACACATGAACGAAAAAGTGATAACTATCGTTGCACGGAAGCATATATGGAGCTATAGTGTTCTCCATCCACAAATATTATCAGTTCTCCAAATCACGCAGTTTTGTCATTACCAGTGTCCAGCCCTAACACTATCATCTCGTGTTATTTCACTGTATTCGTGCCTTAATATCTCTGAGTGGATTGAAGTGGAAACTGTGAGAGACATGCAATCATTTGTCCATACAACATCGTTAGTTTTCGTCTTACTATTGAACACCTGATCGATGTAAAAGTCCTAAAGCCTTCTTCGTCTTTTTCAATTTTTCACTTTTGTGTCGTCGTTATGAAATAGGTACATCATTACTATCATCTATTTAACAAATATATTCTGAGAAAGTCTATTCCCACCATCCAAAACTTGGCAAAAGACCAAAATTTCAATTAATCCGTATTATTAATCTCTGATAAAATCATCTTTACTAATAGACAAACGAAATGAATTAGGATAGAATTTGGACAAAGGGTGTAGATCAAAATTCATCGGTGCCGTCTTTTCATCAAATTTAACTACATCGAAAAGCAAAACCTATTTGTTGGGTTTGCTCCCAACACATTAAAAACTTTTGTTATGTAATATTTCGGCGTATACTGCTATAAAAAATCACTATCTATCCACACATCTGTCTGGGTTCAGTAGGGCGGAAAATCTTATATAATCAATACGTACTCTTAGATAAGGAAGGCCAGCAATGAAAGCTTACGAGTCCCCTTCAAAAAATACAGGCGAAAACTTGTTGGCTTGCAGTTTCGAGGACCAAGTGAGAATGGGAATGCGAATGTTGTCTTGCTTCTTGGGTCTGAATTACGAGTTGAAAGCTTTTATGGCTTTTATGTATTGTTGGCAAGAAACAATCTTATTGCGGGCTCTTTCTCCCATCACGTTCGCCATTATGGAGGAAGTGAACCAAGAGTAAGGCTCTCAAGGTAGTCGTGGAACATTGTTTCTGACGGATTCAGTCGAACCGTTACTTCCAGCACTAGAGCTGCCAGTTTTAATAAGCAGGTTCCAGCGAATTATTCCATTAGGCTGATCGCGTTAAAGAGGAACAATTCGCTGAATTTCTGAACATTTCCAAATGTGCTCAGTTAAAAAAAAAACGAAATAATTTAACGATTTTAGTAAAGAGGTTGTGTATTTAAAAAATGTGCAATTTGGAGAAGATTATTTTGGACAAAAAGGCCTTTTTATTTTTCATGACAAAGAAATTGTCTTTGCAATATCGTTTTTAACGGGTAAAAAGATAATTATCATGTTCAATGTTGATTCTAAACACTGCAAAGGTGCTATCCTTTTAAGAACCACAGACAACGAAAATACATTTTTCCCCAGCCGTTAAGTGGTCTTTTCTTCGCTCCGTTTGTGCCAAGAACAAGTGCCTGGGTGGATAATAGCACTGGGCCATAGTAACCGTTACCCCACACTACACCATGACTCCATCTATGGCCATTCGGGACAGAGGCTACAGAGGAAGCATTGTTGTTCGACGTACGAGGCCACAGGTATGTACTGTGTCAAGGCTTATCGACTAGCATGACACAACTTTAGGCGTTAAACGTAACAAGCACATCTAAATCCTCAGTTGGAGGTTTTTAACGGTCAAAACTTGTGATAATAAAAACAGTTGGCGGGTTTGTTTGTTGGTGTTCTGCTTACCTCTTCCTTACATTCTTGCTTCATTCTTGTAACTTTTTAGGCGTGTCTTAAGTAACCATCAGTTTAGTCGATGAAAGATAAGAACTGAAAAAGGTTTATTCTTGCCATTGTTTGTGACTGGGGTTTTGTCGCTTTTAGTCGTGGTCAGGTAAGAATGATGTATTATGTCAAGAGACAAAACACTGTTTAAATAGAACCACAGTACATGACGTCCATGTAGTAACCACTCATTGATACCATCTTTATAAATGTATCACCCGCCAATCCAGCTCGTAAGCCTCTATGTAGACGTCACTAGTCTGTCAATTCGTATCACTGCTTTCTTAAAATGACCGTCCCGGATGATAAAATGTATTTTGGATAGCCAAGCTATATCGATGCCTTCAGCTGACCATGTTGGCGGATGTCAGTGGTGAATGCCCCCTTCGGCGTGATAGTCCTTCATTAGCTAGCTCCATTATGAATCTCAGCGACCCCCCAAGCCTCCTCTCTCCATCAGGCTCTAGTGATTCAGCGATGGTCTACTGTGAGGGAAGGTCATGTTTGTGACATGGACACGACCACAGATCGGGACTCCTACCAGATAATTGCGGTCACATTGGTACAAAGTTCTAAATACGGGATGTCTATACGACAGGTTTTCTAAGATATTGTAAAACCCGTCTGTGCTAAATGAATTCCAAGGAGTGTGTTTTTGTCCTCGACCCCGGCCTACAGTTTTCGGTGCCTGACTGCGCGGCTGGACAGGCAGGGAAATCGTATGAATACCCACGGAAAGACGTCTGACGAGCTCGTCTGAACAGCAATAAAATACACGTCAGCCTTTCATTTACACTGGGGGGATTTCAGAGATATCTGGTAGGAACTCGAGATAACTCGTTGAACCGTGTCTGGCGTCCTCTGATGACCTCAGCTCAAGGTCATTCGCTCCCTGAAGAAGATGGCGAAACCAGTGAACCAAATCTCTTAGGTATTCTGAAAGCAAAAGAGACGGATGTCAGGAATCATTACAGCTCAGACTGACGTTGTCCATATGCGCTTGTTTTTCAAAGTGTATAATAGCGCTATGATGTCTGTAAAATTAAGACTTGGTCAGAAACAGTAAATCTCACATGAGGATGAAATCTTCACTGAAACTTTTACACGGATGGTGTTTAAGAAATAAAAATAGGAATTACCAACGTAAATCATTTTCTGCACAGTTTTACCACAGTATTTTCTTGAATAATCCAAGTTCGTTCGAAACTATATGGCTGAAAAAGTGTATTTATGTATGTATGAATGTATGGTTTGGGTTTGACGTCGTACTTAACAATTTGGCCATGAGGAGTCATTAGGCGTGTGTCCATCCCGCCAAAGTGCTGCCGCCACTAAAGCATCATGCCGAAGACACCAGACATGACACTTCACCGAATCACATCATACTGACACCGGGCCAACCAGTCATGTTTCCTTGCTTTAACTTTGCTTTTACCATTTTAAAAAGTCATTGGTGTGACCCGACTCCTGACTTCGAGGGTGACACTCGAAATGGTCAAATGGAAAAGTGACTTTAATCGATTTATAATCATTCATTCCCAACTGGTGGATGATTTATTAGTACTTGTATATCCAGTTGACATGTGAATTCTACATTTTAAATTACTGATATTATTTATATCAACATATCAACATTATTTTCAAAATATTGCTGTAGGTTAATAGTAACTGAAATATGGAAGTAGACCTTCAAATCCCTCTCCAAAGCATCCCGTGTTATCTGCCTTGACGGTTATCTTGTTTTCTGGATGTCTGTCTTCCGGTGCGCTCGGGTGCAATTGCTCTCCCTTGAGGGACAGTACTTAACATTCTTAGAGAATTATGAGGTAGAGAAAGTGATGAACCCATTACCAATAAGGCATGACAACAGTCATGTCCATTGTTTTTTTTGTGTGTGTGGAGTATTGTTAGTGTGTTGATAAACTCCCAAGTGTGTCCGTACAATCATGGGCTTATTACTAATACAAATCTGATACACTGTGCTTAAATGTTCACTTATACTGAGAGTTTATTAGTGTTCGTTCATTTTTTGTCTCTCTGGGGAAATGCAAATTTTTGCCGGAATCTCAAACAATCTTTTCTTTTTTTTTGGATTACGAAAAGTACGCTCAGATTTGGAAATAAATTGTAAGTACTAATCTATAAATCTCTGACATGGAAGATGTTTATCACAAAAACGATTAGAATTCTGCACTTGTCTGATAATTATACAGGTATGCATAAAATCTCGATGGCTTATCAGGCGATGTAAAATTCCATGGTGATATCCCAGTGATGGTCCTTGTGAATAAAGCAAATGATTGCCAGTTAGTTACAGCAAAACAGAAGACAGACTTAATGTCATAAAATATTAAATTTTGTGCCAAATTGTCGTTTTCTAACTTCCCACCTTTTTTGTGTGTAGCCGTAATTGAAACTTTGATCATTGTAGGTTTCTGCTTATCTAGAAGTCCCTCATTATTCACACAGAATAACAAATATGCTCCGATATACAACGTTTTAAAGCCACAACATTATTTCTACATTACATGTATGAATTTGTACATATATAAATTGACCCTAGGTAGAAAAAACGTGTTGAATTGCATGGTACATGTGTGTTCCGCCAAACAGTTGTGAATTATTCTCTGGATAGTGCATGTTTCACCATAGATCAGAATTCTTACTCTTTTCTGTGTTAAGGATTGCAATGGTTTACATGGTTTTACTTTACCCATGGGTACTTTACACACAGGGAACTCTTCGACAACAGAGCATTCCTTCTGTAGATAATTGATTTGATACAAAATTAAAATACTGAAAACTCGGTAACGTCCTATAAACACAGGAACACCACTGAATGCGTCGAATAAAACAGTAATTTACGAGGTAATGGTCCCCAAGTGGTGATAATGTAGGAAAACCGGATTTTACTGCGTTGTGCTGTCTTCTTACAGTTTTAATTTACTTTCACTTCGAAAATTGGCCTGATTTAAAAAAAAAAACGGGATAACACATTTAAACGTTCCTCTGGGAAAACTAGCTTCATTTTAAGTTTTTGCACACACTTGACAGCAAAAGGATGCATTAGTGTTTCGTTTTTATGTTACACCTGTCCAAAATGACTATCCCATGTGAGTTTCTATCCACAAACGACGTGCACAGTATCAAAAGTGTGCACAAATATAGTACGTCAAATTTATCGATAAATTCACCGTAAGTTGCATGCGGATGGATTTTATTCATGACGTAGTAAGCTGACAATAATCCCACTCTAAATCAGACCTGGATTAGTTGGCTACAGTAGCTTACGGTGATAATTTACTCTGTTGGTTTGTTTATGTGTATGGGTTTGTTTAATTGTTTGTTTAATTTCATGATCAGTATTGTTTTGTTCATATCATGGCTATGTGCAGACTGGCCTCGGTGCTGGCGTATTTATAGAGCTGCATCACTCTAGCGCTATTCCGAAGACACCGGGCATGATGCCCTCAGAGTATAAAGTAGTATTTCCTCCATGAATGAAAACAAACATATAAAGCCTCATCACTAATTATCAACGGCTATCTGTCGCCAGGTGACTGGATATATTAAAAAGTCATGAAGTGCATCAAATGGCTGAAGCTCGTCTACATTTAATAACTTCGTTACAATCCGGGCTATTGTATTGACCACAGAAAAATGGTTTGAATTACCCCTTAGTCTTCTCGCGGATGGACACAAGACCGTAAATGAGAGTTAAGCAGACTGTCTCCCCTGCCTTTATATGACTGATACATGATCCTCTTGTTGTTGTTTTGACAGATTGGCCCGAGGTCATACAAACATTCGGTCTTCGGCCTATTTGGGGTAATTGTCGCCTTGTGCAAAATTTTATTGCAATTGTGGCAGTAAACATTTGCATTTTTTTCATCCACGTTGTTATAGAATTTGCGTTGATTAATTGTCGCCTTGTTCATGGTTTGATAAGGTTTACTTTTTTTCACTTTCGCTAAGATAATGGATTGCTACAGTACGGAACCATTGCTTTCTGCTGTGAAAAACAGCATTTTACAGGAATGACGAGTATCGATATGTTAAATTGTCTATTTCTTCTCGCATGTTTCGATACATTTCCTCGAAAACCTGCATCTAATTTTAATGGTTGGGTAGTTGATAACACGAAGAACCGCTGACTCCCCATCCCCTCACGGTTTCGTTTGGGATGACATCATTACGTGACAGCCACGGAGTACGGTGCTAGACACAACCGTATTGATTTCCCACAGCGTTGAGGGCTAGTGTTACTCTCAGCAGTGTACAACAGCAACTGACACCGACCGCAATTTCTAAGATGGCATACCTGTCTTCAGAGATGTGTGGCTCGACTCCACTCAAGATCAGTAAACACTGATACCTCAGACATTGTTTTCTCCTGGGGGTAATAGAACTGTGGTGAGGATGCTGTCGAGCACTTCAGGGATCCAGGGTGTCTCAAAACAAATGAGTCCTTTGTACTGTGATAGAGACAGTAAAAAACCGACTCCGACGATCTTGACAGCTTCTTAAAACAAGTTTTCCTGAACAGACGGATCGAAGTATAACGAGCTCTTGCAAAAGAAATGTAAAGTTCTTGACTTCACTACTTTATTTGGAAACCAGGAGTGTGTGTCAAAATACAGAATAGTGTCGAAAGAAGATACATGCTTGAGATTTTATGCTAGTGTCTAAGTAATGGTCTTAAAACGTAGATAAAAAACATGATAGAAAATAAAATTTCACACTTTCCAGCTACTCTCAAAAGGAACTAATTTTTAACTTTTATGTCGCATTCAAAATTCAGAACAGTGTTTAAAGAAAATACACGCTTGAGATTTCATTCTGTGATAAAAACCGTTTAAAAGAACTGGAAGTGTCATGCATGTCCGAAGTCCATGACGAGATCATATATATGGTGTTGGAAAACGAAGACCAGGTAAAGTTCCAGCCCGTTGAGATTTGTAGAGTTTGTTATATCAGTACTGCCTGAATTCTTTCAGATTGAGAAAAGGCAAAGAGGCAGCGCAAATGTGATACCGTAATTCATATGTATTGTATGATAACCAGTGAGATGTAACGGTAAAGGCTGTGGGGAAATCATTTATGGTGAATTAGAAATTCTCATTGTCGATGCTTTTGTGAATTTTTCCATGACCAAAGCTGCTGGATGTAAGTCCACGGAACAGGAATGGTCCGTATAGTAGACAGAAGGACGAACATGTAAGCCATTGTTTTATGAATGTTTTCAACCTTGCTCTGTTAAACAACATACACTCTGGTGATCAGATACCTACGGGTTGTGTCCAGTGAGAGATTGGCACCATCCACATATACAGAAGTTTTTACTGTAGTGATAGAGAGAAGGAAATCCTTTAAATGATAAAGTAAATATGTGGCAAGAATAACTGATCAAAAAAAAGTTGATGGATGAAGGTTCATTTATTTGTTATCTTTGGACTGGTATAGTAACGTACATAAGACCATAAGAAGCCATTTCTCTGCCGCAACTGACAGATGGTAATCTTACAAAGGATGTGACAGGAGCAAATATTTCAGAAATGTTTATATAGAGAAAAAGATTTGTCTTGGTATCTTGACACACATCAAACCAAAACAAATCATTTCAATGTAGCGGCGTGTTTTACAGGATTGTTATTGAAATCGCGGCATAAGTAAAAATCTGCCAAAAGTCATGGAAACTGAGACAAATAATTGAGGTTAACAACCTTTTTTTCAAAAATCCCTATTATTTTTGATGAGCTGGTCAAATATGGCACATTCGACTACTTTTTATTTCAATATTTGCTGCATGCCAAATCGCTTCTGTCATTTAAAGTGACATGATTTATAAGGATCCAATCAAAGTGAAGGGAACGGCTTAGATGTGTATGGGTTATTTTCAATAGTTAACGTTTTTGTTGCCGACTGAAAACAAAAAAGTTTTTGGATTTAGTGATGGACCGGCCCCAATAAATAAGGTATACTATAGTCTTGAAGACAAAGATAATATGACGCGCCGAAAATTGGACCACCGGGGTTTACCACCCCTGGTTGTAAAGTGAGAAGTATTGTGGTAGAAAATGAGCCAGTGACGATAGAGAAATGGCACAAAATGCATTTCCTAATACGTTCTGGTTTATATTGCTTTATCAGCCAGGTAATATTTGATGGTTAGGACCTAATGACCTAATGAGAGGGCTCAAGGTTTCAACGTTCAATAACACTATATTCATGAGTACATATTCAGTTCTTGGAGACGCCATAACTACATTGTTACTCCCTTTATTGGAGTCTTCTTTTGTTAAAATCTCCCCTTACTGGAATCTTTTTTTGTTAAAATCTCCCTTTATTGGAGTCTTCCTATGTTAGAATCTCCCTTTATTGGAGTCTTCCTTTGTTAAAATCTCCCTTTATTGGAGTCTTCCTTTGTTAAAATCACATTTTATTGGAATCTTCTTTTGTCAAAATCTCCCCTTATTAGAGTCTTCCTTTGTTAAAATCTCCCTTTACTGGAGTCTTCCTATGTTAAAATCTCCCTTTATTGGAGTCTTCCTTTGTTAAAATCACCTTTCATTGGAATCTTCTTTTGTCAAAATCTCACCTTATTGGAGTCTTCCTTTGTAAAAATCTCCCTTTATGGGATTCTTCCTGTGTTAAAATCTCCCATACTGGAGTCTTCCTTTGTTAAAATCCCCTAACTCCCACCACCCCATTGAATGAATGAATGATTATGGCTTAACGTCATCTCGGTACTGGAATATTAAAACATTGGAATATTAAAACATACATCAAAGAGTAATCCATCATATTATAAATGTATATTTATTGACAATGGCTGGAAATATTAATCAGTTGGCACGGTTATCATCACAACTCCATAATACTGTTATCAATTACAAGTCACCCTCGTGTGTCGGTGTATCAGTCAGTGAGAACAAATGTGCAGTCCCTTATCCTCAATCGGAGGCCCTGATGCTGGGATAGTAAAGAAAGTGTAATACAACCGAATAATTTCCCTTGATTGAAATATATGTACAGAATCTCTTTCCAATTCACTCTTATTTGACCAAAGAAAAGCGCCTCAGATTCTGGCACTGTCTTAACGTATTTTAAGTCAGATGCCCAAAAATTCGGTATCAGAATTTTACAGTATATATTTTAATGTCCAAACAAAAAAAAATGCTTTTTTGAATTGATTGAAAACATTGCTATCACTGTATTACGCTTTCTTTAACATTGTATATGATCCAAAGAAGACATGCTTAACATTTGATTAAACATGGGATTGGTTTCCAAGTCAGGCCATATACATTCTGGTTAGCAGAAAACCAACATGGATCTCTGGTCATCCCATCTGAAGACAACAGAAAAACTGAATCTTCCACATCACTTCTGGGTTTTCCACTTTAGTCGGAATTTTTTGAATGTGATCAAAGAAAAGAAGACTTGGTGATGAAACTATGATGTTTCAGCTTGCCGAGCTCTATCACAAAATGAATCATACGTTTCTTATTTGAACGCTGGAACACCATTTGTTACAAAGATGTTTCCATGCATTCTAAAGTTTTGTAGTGTCTCCTTGGTCTTTGGTTAATTGCAGTTTGTTCTTCCTCATTACCTGCTTCCTCCCGTCTAGCCGATCGGGGGATTCTTTGCATCCAGAGGGCGTCCTCATAACGAGGCGGAGGGTCTTCCGGTGAGGAAATGACCATCTCTACTTCCCGCGTGGCGGAGTGATATCTCACGTGTGTCTCTCTTTGACTGGACAATGGAGGGCTTGATGAAGATGGTCTGGGGGTGGACGAAGTAGGGTCATGCGCACTCGGGTGTTCGTTCCTAACCCTGGCGACACGAGATGAAATCGGAAGTGGTGGCGTAAGCATGCATACATTGTCATACTCAGGAGATGACAGTGAACCTAGTGTTATTTGATGAATATCAGGGGTACTATGCGAGCTTCGCCATCTCTTTTTCCGTTTCCATTTTTTTCTGCCACCCCTTCTGCCCTGCGTGGGAGTGTCGAACCCATCGGGAAAACTACCCGGGTTATAATGTGAGCTATAGTTTTGAGCTGATCGACTGACAGTGAAGTATCTGTTGTGTATGCAGCCAGTCTGTACATCACCGTTTACCATCAGCCCGTGGATGTAGCCATTGCTCTGCGTCGGCGTTAGGAAGCTGCTGAAGGTGATGCTGCGAGGAGTGGATCGGAACGGCATCGGTGTTATATTGCCATTGGCATCCTGCATTGTTCGTGGATACACGGAGGAGTCCATGAGCAGCGCCTCAGAATAACTGGGTACCATCGTGTAATTATTCCTAATGTGCATCTCTAGCTCCGAACTTCCCATTGTGCTCACTCTAGACATTGTACCTGGGCCGTAGAGCGGATCAATGTAATTTGTGCCAAACAACTTGTGTATATGATAATGAACGTAGGCGGTCTTGTATTCAATGATAACACGCAATGGCCAGGATAACAGCAGAAATGAAGCAATCCAGAAAATTATATGAGACACGTACCATGGTAGATGATCTGGGTCGGCGAAGGCAATGACGTAATCCTTAAAACTGACGTTGAGCAAGTCCATTCCTTCGCGAGTCTCCATATAATCGTCGCGTCGTTCGTGAGTCTGGAAAAAGTCAGCACGCTGATCCTCAAATTCGTTCTCCGCATCGTAATTCGCGAAGGAAAACGCCTTTGAGAACTTTATTTTTGTTGCCGGGTAGTTCTCCAGGCCTGATAGGTGTTTTGAAATATCCTTGACACCACAGCTGTTAAAGTTGAAAGCTGATCCTGCCGTGTGTGTGTTGACTCTCTCGTAATACACCTGGGTTGTGGTAAAGGCGTCGCCATTACGGTACCTCGTCACCTGCCGAGTTCTGCGTACGTAATGGTAGCACACTGCCTTCCACCATATCACGGGTAAAGCCTCGCGCATGATCTGAATCCGTTCATACACCGTATTGGCGTCTATTTTGTAATGAAGTTCAATGCGGGTATGGCTGTGCCAACATTCGACCAAGTACACCAAATATAACATAATCACAAATGCCACAGGAATGTAAACGTATCCATCATCACAAGGGCTTGCTTGGTTCACCCTAGTCATAGGGACCTGATAGAAACTGACAACTACCCGCGACACGACGGCCAGACGACACCAGGCGATGGCGGCGAGACACCCGTAAATGAGCAGAGACAGTATCAAACATTTCCAGTGGGTGTCTCTTCTCATTGACCCACAGAACGACTGCTTTATCGGCTCCTGCTGGAAAAACATAAAAAAATACATACATTAATACTTATACCATGACCCATGGTTTTTGTTTTCCGTACCATTTTGTTTTAGTTAAGGCTTTATTTCAACTATATATAGATCTAGATATGCAAAACTGGCTCACAAATATGACATATTTTGACATCTCTTTGACATCTTTTGACATTAATATGTAGAATTTGAAACACAAATATGACACATTTTAACGTACATAAAGGGGATTGGTACACACAAATATGACACATTTTGACGGAATTCAGTAGAATTGGTACACACATATATGACACATTTTGACGTACAAAAGGAGAATTGGTACACACAACTATGACACATTATGACGTACAAAAGCAGAACTGGTACACACAAATATAACACATTTTGACGTACAAAAGTAGAATTGGTACACACAAATATAACACATTTTGACTTACATAAGTAAAATTGGCACACGTAAATATGACTGATGTGACAAACAATCAAACAATTATACATTTTGAGTTAAAATAACAAGACAGGTTTAAACCTACGACCATTTTACTGTTAAAGAAATATTTTTGAAAAAGAGGGAAATAAGATTAAAAAGACGTGTGAATTGACAATTAATACTACAGCGGATTCGGTTGAGATATTGTAATATTGTTTTATTTTATGGATAACCTTGTGCAAATTCTACACATACGCAGTATCCTCTAAGCACATAAGTAATTTTTTTAATAGCTCTTGATCCGAAGACCTCTTTAGAAAGTCTTTCTAATCCTCAATTCACAATAATCCATGACTCCCGATTCCGGAATAAACCTCTGAACAGGCCGATGACCTTTCCCGTGATATGTGCTGACCTAGATATAAAATCAGATTTTACCTCAGCTCATTGTCCAAAGACCTATACACCTTATGCATATACCATATAATTTTCTTTATTAATCGTTCACACCTGTAATTCCCAATGTTTTCATGTAAACCGCTTTCTGACCTGTATCGTCATACCATGTGACCTCGGTTTGGCATAGGTTTTTAACCTCTCCTTGCTAGGAGTGTTTAGCTTGGCAACAGCTACTTGTGACTCCACAGAGGAATTCCTCGTAATACGTGCCAAAACTGTTTAACACCGTGACTCTAAGTCTCCCTATGTCTCCCGGAGGATTCGCCTTGTCCGAGAAGCCGTCAAATAAAACCTTATTAACTGTTACCATGTTATTCCCACGGCAGAACCCAACCTTATTAGCTGTTGCTATGCTAGTCCCTAAGCGCGGACCAATCATTCTAAAGTTCACGGGTTTTTGCTGATAATTCCCCGTCCACTCGACACCACGAGGTTAGATCTACCAGTTAACACTACGACCGAATGTATTTTGTATTCGTCAAAGAGTCATTCATCTGTAAAACAAGAGTGTTTGAGAAAAGCATCTGGGTAACGCTCTATGTCGTCATTTGAATAAATCTACGCATACATCCATAAAAACTTAGATGTCAATAAAGCTTAAATTATTCACTGTCAGCGGAGGTAGTGTCTCATTACATCGCCTAGCATTTCGGCAGATACAAGATATACGAGAGACTCTGAAGTCCAGTCAAAAAACCATTGGGATTCTGCGAGTAAAATTTCAGGTGTACAAGCAGCCGTATATCTGGTCGGGTTGTCTCAATCACCGAAATCAATCTGGCTGTACCCAGATTGTCACAAAACGTTGGGTTAAGGGTCCAGTACACATAAAGAGCCTGTTGTTAACGCTGACTCGCAAATTCCAACCCGATACTATAAGGTCCTCTTATAGCGCTCCACGCGTGGCCACCTCTCTGGAAGTTTATCGAATTATAGCGCTGTGGTCTTTGTAGCCAGCAGACGGCCGAGATTGAAATGGCTCTGTGATTTGAATCCGAGCGTTCTTCGGTAGATTATCCCGTGTGTGATTTAAGGGTGTCTGTGTGTGCCGGGTAGATTGTCACCATCTAGACAGAGAGGGCAGGGTCGGGCTCTCCAAGCCTGGCTTATCTCTGCGCACAAGTGCTAAGATGTATTCCCTAATCCAATAATACTTCAACGACGACACGCACCCAATCACACCTACTTCAAAGAAATTAATTTAGATGAGATTGGATTTTATAATACTGTTGAATGGGCGGGGTAATGCATTATAGACAAGTCAGCATTTAGACCCTTGTAGCAATTTGGTTAAAATTATCTGCTGAGCCGATGCTACAGGACAGACCCATAAAGCTCTGTATTTTATAGAAAATCCATACTGCTGATGGCGGAGAGAAGGATGGAAGGAGGCAAATTGAGAAACCCTGCTTTCGTCTCCATTCAGCAGAGTAATGATAGTAACAGAACTTGGTGGATCAGGCGTGTTTGTAGTCGTACACAAACGATTATTCGAGAAGAAATCTTCACAGAAAGACAGATATGTGTTCGTGAACTTAGGCAATCGTTACGAAATCATTATTCGCACTATATACTGGAGAAAGAAACAAGTTCCTTAGAAATGGTCTTGAGAACAGTGTCACTTAAGCGTATAGATCTCGGCACGCAGACATGAGTGCGACGATCACTTTCTCACCCAAAACTTTTGATTCAGTAAAATTTAAATTTATGGAACAAACATGGATTCTGCGTTCTTTGTGAGGGACAAATGTTTTGGTTGTTAAAGCAGACAATTAGTTCCTGGTACTGAAATGTCCGTAAGTATCATTGTGTTCGGATCGTGCCGTTGCCAAGGCATCGGTTGTCTAGATGTCACGTGCGGCTTAGTCTGAGGCCAGGTGAAGTCTGTGATTGAAATTGGCCGGTAAACCACATGCGGCTAGCCATGCAGGGCTTCTGCTATGAGTCAAACCGACCATTCCTATTCTCAAGGGAAAATCGCGGAGAGTTTGTGTCGACCTGACATCTCCTCCAATTCTCGACCGATTCTTCCATAAATCCATTCGTTGACTTGATGTTAGATACAACCGTCGGACCATACGACATCTGCTATATCTGTCGCTTCTGAGATGCAGGAATAGAGTTTATATTTTCTCTAGTACTATTTACTTTGATAACCTAAATAGTCGTCTCGGAAAGAGTGATTTCAAATTCGGTATTCTTTGTTGTGTTATTCATTTAATTGCCATTCTTCTGTGACTGGCTCCCGGATATGATTTCTGTGTTTAGACCAGCATCATAAACACCCGATGGAAGCTGCTCAATCTCATACATAGCTCTATGTTCTGTCATATTATGAATTCTGTCAGCGCTGTGAACAAACACGTTTCAGAAGAAATCTCAGAAGAGCTTCCGATTGTACATAAATTCATGTGATCCTCACCTAATATGACTAATAATTTCACATAAACATTTGTTTCGTACATAGTCCTTACTTTATGACGAACGCCTTGTGCTTGAGTTTGATCTGGAATTAAGTACAGTAAATTAAAAGGAAGTAAGTGATGAGGTTACCGAAAGCGTTCACGCGGAAGCTAAAGTTGAAAAAAAGTTGCTGGTTGCAGGTGATTTGAGTTTGTTTCCCTGTCACACACACGTTTCAATACGAAGCAATGTTTTTCGTCTCCTGCGAAGTTGTGTTTTTCGTCCCATTTAACATGTTTTCTCTCCCAGCCACGTGGGAATTAGAAATGTCGTATAAGAGTAATGAGAAGAATACATGGCGTGTACAAAAGGGTAATGAGCAATGTTATAGATCTTTTGATTTCTCGAAAGACACAAGAGTGTTGATTGAAATAGAAGCAGGACTGCTCTGTCTTCGTGTCTACGCCTAACCTATACATCGCGAGTAATTAGGATTGTTCAACCAGATATCATATGGTTGGAAATACGATGTGGTATGCCTACCAATGCCACAACCGTGTCACTGTGAACTGTTCCATCCTGAACACGTTTGGGTATCACTTTAAGTCATGTGATCATGCCTAGAAAAACGGCTACAATATAAAAGCCTACAGCATAGAGAGTAAAACTAGAGCAGCGATGACAGGGTGATAGTTGGCAAATGGTCACACATAACTGGTGAAGGCGTACAGCATAGAGAGTATAACCAGATCACCGACCAAAGTGTAATATTTGGCAAATGGTCACACGTAACCGGTGAAGGCGTACAGCATAGACAGTATAACCTGATCAGCGACAACAGTGTGATAGTTGGCAAATGGTCACACGTAACCGTTGAAGGCGTACAGCATAGAGAGTGTAACCAGATTAGCAACGACAGTGTGGTAGTTGGCAAATGGTCACACGTAACCTGTAAAGACGTACAGTATAGAAAGTAAAACAGGAGCAGCGACGGCAGTATGAAATTTGGCAAATGGTCACACGTAACCTTTGGAATACGGCATCTTGTCAATTTCCCTTAGTCAGAGAAAGTTCCAACACTGTGAGACTTCAGGGTTCGTTTATTCGAAAGTGTATGAGCTACTACAGATTTTAAGTCATATTATATATTTAAAATTTTGGCGAAACTTAGCAGGTAAAGCAGTTGTCCATAGTCAAAGTATAACAGCAGAAGACTCAAGGATTATGGGGTAAAGTGCAAAATTAGAAACTTAAAGTGAAATCTGGTATTAAGTCTCAAGATGGGTTTGAACAACCGGGCACTGATCACCTACAGGATGTCCGTTTGTTTTTTCATTTAGCTAAATGTAAATGTGTGTATTGTCTCAGCCCAAAGACAACTAACACAGACAAGGATTTTTTCCTTAGGGAAATTTGTATCTGGTTAGACACAGTTCTTGACCTATTCATTATGAGGAAATGTGTGAGGCTGGAAGTGCTAGCCAGACAACTGAGTAACAACCTCTTCAGCCAACTACGCATCAACAGTCCAAATAATCCTTTTTACACTAGCTGTCCTCCTTGCCACACAACCACTCATATTAATAGGTTTTTTTCCAGGATAACAAGCTTATAAGCCTAGGGTACTCGACAGAATCGATGACAGGAAACCATTGTCTCTCAGTCTTGTAAGAAATAAGGAATGTTTTCGTCTTTACATGACTCAGTGACAGAGTGTTAGGCTTCATCCAGCCGGCTTTGGTGCACACACTCAGTGACAGAGTGTTGGGCTTCATCCAGCCAGCTTTGTTGCACACACTAAGTGACAAAATGTTGGGCTTCATCCAGCCGGCTTTGTTGCACACACTCAGTGACAGAGTGTTTGGCTTCATCCAGCCGGCTTTGGTGCACACACTCAGTGACAGAGTGTTGGGCTTCATCCAGCCAGCTTTGTTGCACACACTAAGTGACAAAATGTTGGGCTTCATCCAGCCGGCTTTGTTGCACAACACTCAGCGTCAGTGCTGGGCTTTATCAAGTCGGATTTGTTGCACACACTCAGTGACAAACTATTGGGTTTCATCCAGCCGGCTTTGTTGCACACACTAAGTGTCAGGGTGTTGGGCTTTATCAAGTCGGATTTGTTGCACACACTTAGTGACAGAGTGTTGGGCTTCATTCAGCCGTCTTCGTTGCACACACTCAGTTACAAAGTGTTGGGCTTCATCCAGCCGGCTTTGTTGCACCACACTTAGTGATAGAGTGTTGGGCTTCATCCAGCCGGCTTTGGTGCACACACTCAGTGACAGAGTGTTGGGCTTCATCCAGCCAGCTTTGTTGCACACACTAAGGGACAAAATGTTGGGCTTCATTCAGCCGGATTTGTTGCACACACTGGGTGACAGCGTGACAAAGTATTGGGCTTCATCCAGCCGGCTTTGTTGTACACTGTAATAAAGTCACACAAGGCTTCGTATGTAAAATAGATATAAGCGTCATGTCCGACATTCGTATACCATTCGAAGTCTGTAAAGGGCGTTCCAAGTCGATAATCGCAAGATCCATTTCCAAAGCAACGTTTAACACTAGCTCCCAAAGACAATGGTATGTAAGAAATTATACAAATAGGAAATAAAGCCGGTAACACAGAGAGAATCTGTTTTCAATCAGTTTTCAATGATGCCAGGCAGACAGTGGATATTCCAGGCATGAATTCCATATCAAAGTTCAAATTCGTCGTCCATGAATGAGGCACAATAAATTTTGTATTGACAGTAAACATCGATCAAGTGTCATGCGGAATGGGCGTAGCCGTTATACCTGTACATAAACTGTTGTGGCGCTATACGCGCTTATACAAGATATTAGACACACATTACATAGTGATGGTAGATTCCTACCTGACTTTTATGCATGACAACTTGATTTATAGGCCTGATGTAATTCCACCTCAGTATCTAACCTTACAACATCTTCTGTGTGGACAGTTTCCATAGTGATGAAGTATTCAGCATGTACACTCACGCGCAAACGAAACTTTCTATATTAAATTCAATCATATTTTCTTGCAGTCGTCATATACTCTGCTCTGAATGGCATGGTAATGTGGCCGGTCATCTGGGAATCAGGGCCTCGTTGTTCAAATCTGTTTTACTACTTTATTACAATTTAGTACTTAGCCCTAAAATAATTGCGTAACAGCATATTTAATATGAGCCATATCTGCTGCTGTTATAGGCCTACTTTGACGTTGGACCAGTGCATTGGCTGCTGAATTTGGCTTAAATCTTAAATATAAAAAGTGACTTAATACCAGTATTAGTTAATACATTTTCGTGAACTGGGCCATGAATCATATTTATGTGTCAAATATATTAAAAATGATGATTTCAAACTGCATGTACATGCGTAAAAACAGGTTATATCCGAATAGTTTGTTCTCATCTGTCAGTGTAACGTTTTAAAACTCTTAGTTGTGTATGTAAGGGACAATTCGAAGAGCAACACTACGGATTACACCACGTCATCATTTCTTGTGTACACGTGCTTCACGTGCAGCCATTATGTGTGCTCATGTTCGTCTGCAGTAAATAGCACAAACAACACTAAGAAAGTGATACTAAAAAATTGTACTTTATGTGAAATTTATGAGTTTGGCGTGAAACAATAAATACATAAATGAATACAGTTTGGGTTCCTCAATGAGTAAGTATTTTTTCATTTCTGTAGGGCCTGGGTCAGACGAACGATTCCAAAAACTGAAATATTTCTGCAGTTAAGTGGGACTTGCTCATATCGTAAACACACAAGTTTATCTTCAAGTGAAAAGCAGGCAAAGTGTGTATCATAAACTCTGTAAAGACTTTAAGATACTGTTTTACAAATAATTTTTTTCAGGTTCTTTTGTAACCCAAAATTTATGCCTCAGTGATATATCGACTCACTAACGTTCCAAGTACATGTATGTAGGTAGCGACTAGTCCATTATACCATTCCGAAACCGTTAGTTAACAGTATAAACGTAGTCGTAAACATTTCCATATAATTCTAATACAAGTCGGCGTTTACGACCCCATTCTTCAGTGCCACCTGCAACTCTCGCACTGAATATGACCAAGAATGTTATATATAGTTCCCATTTTCTAAAGATTCCATTGCTTAACGAGGCACTAACTTGTGCGAACGTGGAAAGGACCCTTCCTAAATGGATGTGCATCTTCATCCTGTAAGCCAAGATGGGTGAAGGCTGGCGAATTTCCGTTGAGAGAATCCCTGTTGTCTTATATACTGCCAGCCTATTTACGCTAAATTGCGTTGTTTTATATTAATAACGGTTTTGCTGAGACAGTGTAGAAATGTACACTACAATCTGTCCACTAAGCGTATGCGCACGCTCTACAAACCACACATAGCAGGTTTACATTCCCTGTAATTTGTCTTGAAAAGATAAGATAAAAATTTTCCGACACCTTGGACATCACAATGTAACATGTATTTGTGCTGTATTACGCTATTTGGGGGTGTGTCTTCCTAAAAACAAATCATCATAGCAGCAATACGTAGCCAGAACATTGTCAGTGTGGAGGCGGTGCTCTCAAAGTGAAGTGGAAGAAGTAGAGAAGAAGAAGATTCGAAAATGGATTTTAAAGACAGCTCTACTTACGCACTTTGATATTCAAACCCGACATGTCTCGACTGGACTAGATCGGTGATTTTTACAACAGTGCACAGCTTGCGGTTGCAGTTAAAAACAATCAGTGCACTTTCCGAGCTCAGCTAACAGTCGCCGTGATTCTCCTATTGACGCTTTCAATCTTACCTTTATAGTCGGCCTAAGGCTGCCAAATATCACCGCTTCCTCTCTAGAAAGCCCGTGCCTCCCGCTTTGGGAATGTGGTAAGAAGCAGAGTTAACGCCAATGTACAGTTTAATCCCTTGCTTCTTTAACTAGGTTTTGTTCTGTTGAGTATTGAGTATTGAGTCAATACCAGCCTCAAATATTGTTGCAAAAAAATAAATCTCCCAAATTCATTCTCAGCACCAATTTTTATCCATTCAAATCCCGAATTTACTATTCCTTTGCGAATTCTAAATTAAATTACACGTAATAAAAACACACGCAATCTACTTTACAATAGTGGTATTGTATTGTATTTAGCCAGCGGCAAGCTACCTTGTTGCAAAATCTACGGCTTACATCTGTATATATGTTCTCCATATATTTCTACCCTGCCCAAGCTTGTATATTAAAACAATAAATGTAAAAAACATGAAGGTTGTCATCTGCCACCTTCGTGATGACAGATATACATCCTAAGGATAAAGTATTTTATCATCTAAATTTTATAGAGCATATTATGTGAGAGAAAATAATCTATATCATTTAACTGTTACAATTTGGTTTTCACCACAAAAGAGCAGGAATTTCTACAAAAAAATATCGGTTTACAAAAGTTATCGGTTTTATCTTCTTCTTATTGGACTGACGACATCCTTTTTCTTTTAAGATAAGGATTTTTGAAAATGAAAGTCTAGTACATTGGCATATGAGGAAATATTTTCATTGTCTGAATAATTCCAAAACATATCGCAGTTGTTTATCAATTCTTCCGTGAGACAACAGCGGAAAAAGCAAGAGATCATGAGAGGAATCTAGGCGTCAAAACGTACATATACTAGCTGCCAGCCTTAAATGGGGGTTCCAGTTCAATAATCGGAAGGCCATTTTCGAAAAGAATGCTCAGAACAGGTCACCAAAGAACTAAGACAGCATACAAAGTACAAAATTAGAACGGATTCACGCAGTTCACAGTTTTCAAACATGGTGGTAAACCGCAAAGAATACTCTAGGCGATTGTATTAAATGCCCTACGCATGTTTTTATAATTTGTTGATAATATCTTAAATATGTATCTCAGTTGCGCCCGTTGACATATCCATCATGGCTGTCTAATTCAACAAGATGAAGATATGGCAATGCTAAAAGACATTGCTTTAGTGCATAACAGATGACAAGTCAGGCAGCTTGTTTCTGACGGCTCTGGCTTCCAGAGATGAGGCTGTAATAGACTTTGAATCGAAGACACATCTGGGTTAGTTCAACGCAGCCGTCGAGGGCACACCAAAGATTCTCCAGGATCAAGGGTCCTCTAAATTTTAGCCGTGAATAATCGATCCCACGTTTGTTGATGTCACTGAGGAAGACTGTTCAAGCAAAACCGACCACTTAAACTGATCAAAGTTTGGGTCAGCGTGAAGGAATGTGTGACCAGATCTCTCCAGGGGGATTCCACCTAGGCGGAGTTTCCCCACGCAGATCCAGCCATTAGATGAGCACATTCTAGCTGGGTTGTTCAAAGCTGGTGTATATAGCGGACATCTTAGTCGAAAGCAGGGGTTTTCGTTCCAGCTCGTTGTGTAGCTTGTGTCATTAACCAAGGTTTGGTATGGCGGTTTTCCCTGGCTAACTCTCCGGTTATCTCAACGGATAAACCTGATCTGTATTAACTATTAAGGAAAATATCGTTTGAGTACACCATAAAATAAATAAATAAATAAATAAATTAATGAAGCAGGGAAGACAGAAATAGTATTGGCTAAATCCAGGCTTTCTGACCAACATATTTGGCTAAAATTCGAGTATTCCATCTCGATGACACAAAAAAAATTCCAGAATGTTGCCTAATACAATCCGTTAATCATTTTAACAATTACGGTTTGAAACATAATTAAAATGTAAATGAAATCTGGCTTTGTGTGAACTATTAATACAGTGCCTTTTGGCGTTAAACACCATATCTCACCTGCCGAATCTCTGACTGCAGGCGTTAAACATCGTGTCTCACCTACCAAATCTCTGACTGCAGCCGTTAAACATCATGTCTCACCTACCAAAGCTCTGATTGCAGGCATTAAACACCTTGTCTCACCTATCGAATCTCTGCCGGCAGGCGTTTTCGGATGACAAAAACTGTGGCGATGCCGCCATCTGGATTAATTAACTTGTGCACTGAAGACCGGGCTTGTTAGAAGAAATCGTAACACTTCTGAGCCGAAAAGAAAACCAGGGACTTGGAAGTTAATTAAACAAGCCTGTTTAATTGACCTAACAAGACTAATGTTCTATCTTTCAGGGCTATAATCCAGGGATTGTAGGGGGTAGTTAGGGCATATTGGGAACGAAAAAATCAATACTTCTTGGATTTCTCATTAGTTTCAGGCGAAGTACGGCCTGTCGGCAATGGTAAAATACGACTTGAGTGCTTCCACAATCCAGTGAATACGAATGCAAAAATGGATTTGTTTACAGCGGAATACTTTACACAACCACAGCTTACCCTTGAATTTGTGTACAAATGGGAATAATATTGTTCTCGCTCGGATCACGATACAATTAGAAACAAAGTTGAGCTTTAAATGACTCGAGGAGCTTGTGGAGGTCCAACGGTTAGGATTCTTGATTTTCATTTGGCATGTCACAGGAGACTTGGCCCAATACCATTCTCAGAAAGAAAATTTTCCAGATGCCCATGCTTGTTATCTGGACTTTGGTGGCAAGAAGCTATGGACGACGCTCCTTTGTGTGGTCTTACATGGAGACTGATGAAGACCGCTTGCCGGTCAACAATGTTACACTTGGAAGAGTTTGTCAGTAGCTCGCCAAAGGCTGTTGGTTTACCCATGGCACTCCGGTTTCCTTTACCCCTAAAGATGACCGCCATCAGATGAGTGAAAAGGTTTAACCGAAGGATTTAAACAAATATCAACAAAAGCAAAAGTCCTAGAGTCATTCTGTGGTCGACTTTTGCTATCTGAAAAAAATATTAAATATTTTAAGGTTAATAAAAGGCGGAAGAATATCCCAGCCGATAAACAGACAGGATTAATTTTAGCCTATCGGAATTCACTTTTCCGCCATTTTACAGAAAGGTTCCAGGGCTGGGGATTCATTTAAATCATAATTCGCGTTTTATTTACACGATTCGCTGCGCTGTTTAAAGTAGCGCGCACTTTATTGATCAGAGACTGAACAGAGAAAATACAAAATGCATTAAAAATGTAAGACTGAGTGATGGTTGAGGTTGTACAGGGGTATCTTATTGCTATCCGTATACAGAGATGCAGAAATTGCTTAGATGGCGATTCATCTGGTTATTGCGTTGTCATCCAGACAGAAAATGCAAATGAATTCCAGGTTGTCAATAATGTAACATAACAAAGTTATAAAACGTTATCAAGTAAGAGAATGTTAAACCAGTGGTCTGTGAAAACTGATAGTTATTGCTTTTGTTGTAATCCAAACCTTATTAGGCGACCATGTTAGTCTCAGAATTGACGGCGACTTCGTAACCATCGGCACAAATTATAAGAATAACACTTAAGCACACTGAAACAATTCATATACATAAAAAGTTTGTTTAGCCAGACGCGCGGTTTATTCAAGTCCATTAGTCAGAGTGGAAATTGTCCTCGCCTACATGTACTTTCGTTTTAAAGATATTTATATAACAGGTATAATAATTGTCGTTGCGCCATGAAAGTATGTTCAGTAAAATCAAAACACTGTTTAATCGTTCTAAAAACATTTACCGATTCTGTTTCACTTAAAAAATGAGGAGCTTTTGTTGCCAGTTAGCTGTCAAGTTCGTTTTATTGAAAGTCGGTGAATGACATCTACGTTTAAGCTACCATAGGTATATCTTTCCAAGTCGGTGGCGATGTAGAGAACATCGTTACTCTATGGCGCCTTTAGATTTACATTTTGCTATCATATACTATCGGTTCTAGGTGACTGTGTAGTGACGCATTCACGTCCATTACCGCGCCATCGTAATGGAGGACCGTTCCTGCCTAAGTTCGTGTAATTCGGATCATTTCAGGTTATTCATTGCTTCTTTGAGACGGCCGTTTGTAGCAAACAGGTAACGCAGTACTCATGTATTATCAAAGTATTATCTTAGATCAGAGTCAACGTGGTGCGTGGAAAGGCAGGTCTACACCATCAATACCATCCATGAGCTTTGACTAAATAATTTGCATAACTTACATCTTAATACACATCTTAGGCCTTTCGTTGACCACTGCATTGCTCTTGGTTTCTATGTTTTAAACACCTGGGGCCGGTTCATGAAGCGTACTTAGTCTCTACAACATACGTTGGCATGGTAGGTAAGGCCTTACTTAGCTATAGGTGATCTTCCTGAAACCGGCCCCATTATATCACCAGTGGTTAAGTTAACTAAGTTAAAATCAATTTACTATGTTACAAAACATTCTTAACCAATCTGATGACTTCGTCTGCTCAAAGTACACGCAGAGAAAAACCATTAACATTCAACATACTAAATGTCGAATGTAGTACTGACAGCTTAAATTACACCCAATTTTTTCAACCTCCCACAAGGCAAAGCACGAAACTAAAAGTTATCCAAGCATAAGGGACCGAATTTCTACAGGAAATTAAAATGCTAGTTTTTTATGTTCCAAATTGAACTGATACATTGGGAATTATTTTTATGTGTTATTTTTTTTGGATCATTCGTGCCTCTGACAGAATATTACCTCCAGCGATGGATGCGAAGTAACAAACCGTCATTAAGCGTTAGAGAGCCTATACGTGTCTCATTTCAATCACATGAACGAAATTCTTTTATCACATGGTCCAGGCAACCAGTTCCCGTGAGGACGTCAAGATAACCAAATATGGCGTGCCACTGATATTGAATTTTGAATAAATGTAATTACCATGATGTTTTTCCAGCTCACCGGGGAACGAATGTATCACGCAGTATCTATTTCATGATGCAGAATATAATATTTACGCCAGTCTGCCAACCTTCTGAAAGTCAAACCTGTGAAGCGGAAACGTAGTCTGTAGTGAACCATAAAGATATATACATCGATTTCTTGAAGAGCGTCGAGGCGATCAGAGTGTGGAAACGCAGGTATGAGAGAGCTAAGAGTGATTTGATTTCTGATTGCAAGAGCAAAGCAACTGTCCCTGAATATCAGTCTGTCTGCTGATCAGATAAGTAAACGACGTTTATCAAATCCGAATGGCATTTTTACTTTCAGACTTTGACATATCTCAAGTCAGAAACGTGCTATGGGAGATATAACATGTTAAGATTAAAGGACTTGCCCGAAGCTGATTGCATTCATCCTAGAAGGAAGAATCTCATCAGTGAGCAATATCCTGTATCCGCTGATTTACTCGATTAGGATATGATCAGATTAGCTAATGTACTGCATGACATGATATTATCACGAAAAAAAAAATATTCTATGTATATCGATGAATGTTACAGAGATTTTCATCTGTAATTTCTCTTGCATTGCCTGAACGTTAATGAAATGCATCCAAATCTATAAGCAGTAACCTTATTTTTAAAATGATTAAAACACAGTCGATGTGTAATCCGTTCATCTTGATCTAAAATTATCGATTTGTTTGAACTTATATTCTGGCTGTAATATACAACAAAAATAGTGTACATCGACCGCCTTTAGTTTATACATGTATTTCATACGGCTTGCAATGAGTGGTTGTTTGGCTGGAAACATTAAGAAGTTGGAATGTCGAGGCATCACTGTAGTCTTCGAATCGGAAGGGTACAACCACGTGAATAGCCCAAGGTTGTCTGCGGTAAACCGCTGAGAAAATTCATCCTCCATACCTTTGATAAAAGCCGAGTGGCAATATTAATGAAAAGGCAATTCCCCCAAACTACATTCCCTCCTCAAATTATATCCTACGGTGTTTTCCTCCGATAATCTGCGTTAGTCAATGGTCCTTAGCGGGTTGGTTGAATCCAGGTTACCTGAAAACGCGAACCTGTAATCATGTTATCTACAGCCCTCCCTGTCAATCAGTTGACTTCACCACAAATAACAAGCTTGCGAGCATATAGCTCGAAGGCAAACGTTTCTCGAGGAATAGTATCGGATCTAATGACAAAGCTTATCTCATGATAAAGGCAACACCATCCTATATAGTAAACCAGCATATCAGAGCTTTTTTTCAAGGGGAGGCGTTTCTTTTACATTTCTTTCCGGCATTACGTCACTATTTCGTGTTTTTATCACCTGCTTTTAACACTGAACATCAGAAAAGGGTGTCAAAGGATGGACATATGAATTAGTGGCATAGTGCCTGAAGCGACTGGAAGAAGGCGGCTTCCTTGTTTCGTGACCAAAGAAAAGCAGTTGTGCTACTTTCATCACCTTAAATGAGAGCTGCGTATCTCTTGGCCACATGTGTTGTATGCCAGAATATCAGTTCATTATTCAGCGGAGCATACACGAGCATTATGCTGTTTTCTGTTAGGTTGGGCTGAATGGAACACTAGCAAGCCTTCTCAGTCATTATCCATGGGCTTTCCCCGTATAGACGCCAACTCGGGTCCAAGCTGGACTGACCATTTTTCACTCGAAACACACGAGTAATACGTCATAAGTAAGAATGAAAAAATAGCCCAGTCAGTCTTGGTTCAGTGGATCACTGTGGTGAAGTACAATATGTTGCTCTACAAATCGTACAAATACACAAACGCATTCACTCTTTGTACGTCACTGCTTCTTCACTTTGACGCCAGGATCAGTACTTCCGCTCTCTCAACATTCAGTATTGTCCAGTTGTTATCAGCCTAAACCGAGTTGTGAAGCTTGAGCGGTGATTACGGCGGCACGTGACAAACATAAATGTATACAGACAAGACTTTATTACCATTTTCTCGTTCGAGTGGATTGAAGTTCCAACTATTTTAGCACTAATTTTTTGGACTTTCTTTTCGGCGTGTGCTTTGCTTTTACTTTCTCTTTCATCGTCGTTTTTTTCCCTTTTTTGCATTAACCTGTTGGGTGTGAGGCTTTAAAATTTATGGAAAGATTTTGTAGTGTGTATTGGTTGAAACTGGGCGGATGTAAAGGCATGGAAACGCGCTCAAAAGTTCTCGTCCCTGTTGTCAAGCTTATGTCCCCTCACCCATCTTCTGTGTGAGAGGATGCAGCCGAAAAAATCATCAATCATGGGCTTCAGTAAATGTTTATCAGTAATGCTTCCAAAGTCGGTCAATAACAGACTAAGAAGATTTGCAACTCTCAGATGCAGGTGCTACCCAACGCTAACATGCCAGTAAAAGGAAAATTAATTGCAGTATGCGGACAGATGTTGATACAAAATGGAAGCACACGTAAGTGAAATCTATGTGGCAATTTCTAGATGGTGATAAAAAGTTAGGTACCAGTTCGACACGATATATTTTGGGAATTCTTTCACTGATATACGAAGTCGAGGGTGGGTGCCGAAGGGCAGCACTTTAACAAAGATGAGACATACAGCAAGTACGTCCAACCAAGGCAACCAGGGAAATACCTCGGTTCACATAACCGGTTAAAAATTATCGATTTGACGACCAATTACCTCGCTCAAGAATTTATTTTACCTTTTGTATGCCGATATTTAAATTGCTCCTTACGTTCCAGAACTTTTTGGGGCACCACAATCTCAACGGGATTAGGTTTTATGTTTCAGCAAATGTCTCCATTAAAGAAAGCAGCTGGCTTTCGGAGAAGATTGTAAACTAATTTTTTTACTGTTATATGAAGGGTATATGAAGAGCAAAGAGACAACAAATGCAAGCAAAATTTAACCTCTAAGAAATTGGTTTGTTGGGGGAACAACACTGTATACAAATATAATCTCTTAGAAACCGACTTATTTATTTATTTTTTTGATTGCTGTTTTACTCAAGAATATTTCACTTATACCTCGGCGACCAGCATTATAGTGGGAGGAAACCGGACAATGCCAGGGGGGAAACCCAAGACCATCCGCAGGTGGCAGCCAGACTTTTTCGTGTACGGAAACCGCCTCAGCTAAAAAACAAAACAATGCTACGTAGTAAATGTAATGTCCCATGAATTATTTCAGTACAGCGCAAAATTTAATCCATCAGAATTAGAGTAATACCGAAAAAAAAACATATGTAGAAAACTTATTAGACATCGCTTTAGTATGGAAGACAGTGAAGATAGTTTTCCACAGTCAGTACGCTGATAAGCTGAGGACATTTTTTAAAAAATAAATGTAAAATTCATTATGGTAAATACGTCTAATGTATGAAAGGTCGAAAGTTTTGTAATACGGTGGTCTCATGCATCCGAGCAGCGTCATCACTGTGTATCCTACTGAACGCAGATATTACACATGACGATGACTGTCTTGTGAAATTCCAGCCTCCATTAGACACGTCGTTATGCAATTTGCCAGCCATGTTGTCCCAGATTCCTAGTTAGCTCGAGAAAATACGTAGCTGCACAAACTGGAAGCTTTTATGTTAATTGAATTTTGGTGTGCATCAGCATAAACCACAGCTTGTCCTGTAGTACAATGATATTATATCCATGCATGAGGAACTGTGTAAGGTTTGTTTACGATAATGCATCAATACCGAGATGACAGGCAATATGAGAAAAGTGCTAATTCCACCATTAGCGTATGCTAACACTTCCAACATCAAACAGGGCACAAACTAAATATCTCGGTAAATATTCCGTAGCATTATGGCTGGGGATCATATGAATTAACCCCGGGCTGTAATTAAGAAAGCCCCCAGTTCGTGCCAAACCGGATAAAGACCCGGATGCTATCAGGAAGGTCGCGGAGTACGAGGATTTCAAGGTCAACGGAACTGTCAGTGAGTTTAGACGTCGATCATGACTATGCTAACCAACTTCGAGTCTAGGCCTGTTGTGGCTTGATCCGGATTATAACGTCCATTACGTGGGAGGGTGAGCTTTATCTAACAACTGCCTGCATACGAAGTACGGACATGCAGAACAATAATGGGTAATTTTGCTAACTAGCCTGAGCTCACAAAACAATGAAGCGAAATGAAACATAACGGCATTCGTTTGGAATGGCATTGCACAATGTCTTAAGTATGTGTTT
The DNA here is from genome assembly GCF_032854445.1 of Liolophura sinensis. Taxonomy (NCBI): domain Eukaryota; kingdom Metazoa; phylum Mollusca; class Polyplacophora; order Chitonida; family Chitonidae; genus Liolophura; species Liolophura sinensis. Next base: position 24,186,343 of record NC_088300.1, read on the forward strand.
ACTCTAATAAAACCTATTCTACCGGCATAACTCATGTTTCGTGCGTTAGGCTTCACAGGGAAGGAGTTTTCTCTCGAATTATAAAGAAAACCTAGCAGTTCAGTGACATTTACAGTTATCCCCTAAAACACTTTCTTGAACGCTACCTATGACGACAATGTAACATACTTCAATACTTATTCACCTTCATATAGATTTCCCCGCCTTATGTTGACAATAAGATGTAGACAGCGCGCATAGACTAGGCCGTTTAGGTGATGTTACAAGAACTTAATCGTTGAAGGTCACTTGCAGTCTATCTACAAACATCCTTGTAAACATGGCGAAGTACGTCAGTTAGTTGCGAATGACTGATGGTTTATTACAGGCATTTTGGTCTATAAACTGGCCCATCACCAATCAAGTATATATAAATAAATAAATAAATAAATAAATAAATAAATAAATAATAACATTATTCACCAGTTACATACTTGCCATAAACTCAACATGTACCAGAGTGTATAGATATTTATATAAATACATATGTAATAAACGATTCCAATAATCCCAATATCGTAGAATCCAAATATTGAGTAATAAAAGGGTATCGCTCCACGTCAATACACCTTCGTTTTATTCTGTGGATCAGGTGTAAATAAGTGTAAATGAAATGATCAAATGAATAAAGTACGAAATGATAACTAACTGAAGTAGCAAAAGAATAGTTGAATATATACATAAACGATTGATAGGTATTTGTCAAATGAATCTGCCGGTATTTTCTGTTGGAGTGCCACAAAGTGGGTTTTCCTGTACGCCGGTTTGTCTGTGAGCTAACGTTTCCGGTTATTCCTGGCAAGGTGCCTTAGGTGTGTATGTGTGCTTTGTCCTTAGTGCCTCACCCCTCGTCCCCTGAGGCAGAGCATCATGTCGGCCAGGTGCCCTTAGTCTGATCCATCAGTAATCATGTAATCATACCCTCAGCGCCGTCCCATGATATACGTTAGTGCAGTTAATTCCGCCATTAACGTTCAGGATTAATATAGAGCGGATCCAATACCTGCGCAGAACGCGAGTTTAGGATTTTATTTAGGTCCATGAGCTTTTGGCTAAAGACTTGATGAGGGAAGAGCATTGCACTGCTCTGACCTTAGTATTAATCCAGGAGAGAGAATATAGCGCATTGTTCACCACTAAAAATAGATACCGATTACCGCTACAAATCCAAAGGAATATACTGACTGTCGAGTTCAGTTTATACAGGCACTGATGTAATAGCATATCTATTGTTGTTAGTCTCTGGACATCTCTCCACGATAAAACATCAATCATTCAGCCCCCCGCCCTCCAACCCCCAAACATGTTCATCTGAATGGCTAAGCCCATTTTCGACGTCCATGTTATAACTGATATCATACGTCAGACATCAACTGATGTCGCATGTAATATAGTCATATCACGCTTATTTTTAATCATCTAAATGAAACTTGTTTCTGTTTTAATTCTACAAAGTTTCTTCAAAGTTTCGTACACCATAGAAACTCGGTCAGTGCAACATCCAGAGTTATTATACACAGAAATACTTACCACTGCTAAAGAAGCTATTTATAATGAAAACATAACCAGATATCTCATCAGATGATATCTGTATCAACCAGTGATTGAGTGGGATGTCAGAGCTTCAGGAATGTTCCTTTTTCCCTCGGGGAATGCGTGGGAAGAATTGTTATTAGTTCACACAGAATAACTGTAACATAAACTACTCTAAGTATATACTCAGAGGCAAGTACGGTAGTACAGATGATAAATTAGTGTGTGTTTGCCTTTGAAATGTCTGCTCCATTCGATAAACGGAGAACACTAAAGGCTAAAAGTGAATCTAACGTCTGGCATGTACCAAGATGAGAGTACACTCCGTCTAACGTGTGGCATATACCAAGATGAGAGTAAGTTCAATCTAATGTCCGGCATACACCAAGATGAGAGTAAGTTCAATCTAACGTCTGGCATACACCAAGATGAGAGTAAGTTCAATCTAACGTCTGGCATACACCAAGATGATTTTTTTTTTTGATTGGTGTTTTACGCCGTACTCAAGAATATTTCACTTATACGACGGCGGCCAGCATTATGGTGGGTGGGAACCGGGCACAGCCCGGGGGAAACCCACGACCATCTGCAGGTTGCTGGCAGACCTTCCCACTTACGGCCGGAGACGAAGCCAGCATGAGCTGGACTTGAACTCACAGCGACCGCATTGGTGAGAGCCTCCTGGGTCATTACGCTGCGCTAGCGCGCTAACCGACTGAGCCATATACCAAGATAAGAGTAAGTTCAATCTAACGTCTGGCATACTCCAAGATGAGAGTAAGTTCAATCTAACGTCTGGCATACACCAAGATGAGAGTAAGTTCAATCTAACGTCTGGCATACACCAAGATGAGAGTAAGTTCAATCTAATGTCCGGCATACACCAAGATGAGAGTAAGTTCAATCTAGGGTCTGGCATACATCAAGATGAGAGTAAGTTCAATCTAATGTCTGGTATATACCAAGATGAGAGTAAGTTCAATATAACGCCTGGCATACACCAAGATGATAAAAATGCTTTAAATTCAATCTAACATCTGTGGCTTATACGGAGATAACAGCACTGTTATGTTTTCGCAAACTATCAAAACAGGATCTTTATTTGATCATGTTTTAGGTTATCCAATTCTTCGAATTACTGAAACAACATGAACGCTGTGCTTAAACACGACTCCTACATACACACTCTGATACCTAAAACCATTCGATTATTTACTCTAAACGCGTTTACACTTTTTATTCTGGGTTTAATTGGAACTTAATGAAATATCACTTTATTTTTTCGATATAATTTCGTTGTAACATTTTCTATGTATAAGTCACTGCCTTGGCTTTCTTTCATAATGGTCTGAATTATACCGTTCTATATGATTCTGATAACCAAAAAAAGTACTGCCCTAAATAATATTCCGGTAGGCATGAACTTTCGTGGAATTGTGGGAAAGCCAAATCTTGCGATTTGCTTTTACGGCCAGTAACAAAAAGCAGTTCATCTTAATAATCTAGAATTCCCTGTTCTAAATCCTAGAATGGAATCTGGAAATCCGTTTCTATGTCTAAGTCCTTTACTTCAGATTTCCAAACAGCAGAGTGTTCCGGGTCCATTAGTGAATGCAATAGCCAATTTCGTGTATTACCAGTCATTCGCTCAGCCTATTTTTTACTCATTCATAGTCTTGGATTGATTGCAAAATGTCTTTGAGGTCCCACGGCAGTCAATTTATTGTGAATGAATTCCCTGTTATTTGAAGCTTCTGTATGCCACAACCGACATTTACCGTTTCGAGTTCGAACAGCATCCCTTGAATCTGACCGGAAGTGCAGGACCGGAGTAAATCGATATTTGCAAAATTGTTTGCTTAATTTTTAATACTCTTTTTCTCTAACTAGGCGATTTTTGCGGCAAGGTATTCTACTTCAGCATGAATAATCTTTTTGAGTTCCGTAGTTAAAAAAGGCCCACAGGCTATAAGTTTCAATGCTTTTTCTGTGTCACTTTCTATTTATACTAGTTAAGTGCTTTATCCTTTCAATTCAAGCTGACTGTCAGAATAAGATATGCCAGTTCCATTCCATGAAATTCGTTGATGACCACACACCATTTGCCATGCATTATGCTAGTGGTGTGGCTAAAAATACCATGCAGAAGTTATGAAACACAATCATTTATTTTTTACTTAAAGCTGGTGTTAGGCAGAAACAATAATCAGCCTTTCAAATATAAAAAGAGATAATATTGACAAAATATCGCATCAATTTATAATGTTCACGCTAAGAGCATTTGTCGGAAGAAATTCTAAGCGAGACATTTTATCGTACTCGAGCGAAAGTGGATCAATGTAAACATATCGTCTCACACTCATAACCCATCGTAATGTTACTGAGTGATCTAGACAGGAAGATTTATTGTTTAACTATGTACTGACCGACTAACACTGTCAAAAAGCCATTAATTCACGAAAAACAAAAAACCCAAAAGAGGCATTTGCGCTGAAGTAGAAACAGGTATGAACTCCGAAAAACTAGCAAAGCGCTTTCTGCTCATTAAAATAATATTTAGCCGAACAGAAAAAAACATCGTTAATTATTCAAAACGAATACGGTTTGTTATTTAAAGAAATATATTAGGGTAAAATTAACAGGATAACCTAAGCATTGCTGAGCCGAAACTGTCCAAAGTGCATTTAAACAAGAATATAGTGCACAGAAAGTGTTGGAATGAGGTTTACTGACTGTGTAGGCCTATAGAGCGTATAGAGTACCCAAGAGGGCACCTAGAGAGTGCATAGAGAGTCCTTAGAAAGTGAGCGAAAAGTGCATAAGCAGTGCCTAGATAGTGCTCAAAGAGTGCCTTGGGAGTATTGTTATCATAGGACGGCAACACCTGGATTGTCTCTAGTCTGACATTGGCACATAAAGAAAGCTTAATTTCGTACAGAAAATAAAACGATCATATTTTTTACCAAATATAAGCGAGCCATATTTTCTAGACTACATTTGTGAAACAAAATGATCCGAGTAGTTACCATTTAGCTATTGCTTCTGTGGTCTGTTTTATGTACATTCGGAATACCCAGTGATACTCAGTGACAAGTACTCGACGTAATTTACCAACTGATAAAGATCAAATGCCATATTGATCCCAAGAATCAACGTTTATCAGTGAGGCATTAGAAATCCCCAGCCTGAATGGTTGTGTCATGCCAATGAATATACAGACGAAGAGCATCTTGTCTTTGGTGCTGAAGGTCTCTAAAGAAGACAATTCATTATCCCTAATTTGCCAGTCACAAATTAAATTTCCTGCTTAAATATTCTTTATCAGTAATAAGCTGTGAGCGATTACAGAAAGTATGTTTTGCTCGCATACTCTTAATCACGTAACTAAATACGTCTGTGAGAGTTGATATAATCGTAATAAAACCTTTATACTGATCTGTAAGAGGTCCTTAAACGTACGATATATTCTGCAACATGTTTGAACTGCTCGATAAAGTTATTATGGGAGATAAAAGCTAGTTCAAAATAGCTATGACTTTGTCTTCATTTAGAACCCTTTTTATTAGCCCTGCACATAGCGAGTTGCTTCTGGTACACACTTTCATTCAAAATACTTCAGTAAAGAACAAAACTACATGTAAGTCAATGATAAAGATGGTAATTATCTCCGCAAAAACAAAGTAATGACGAGTATTATGGAGACAGACAAATATATGTTTTGTAAGGTTTCTTTTTTATTTAAAGGCAACTACTACCCAATCAAGAAAGAAGCCAAACATGGATTTCCCTCCAAGACTTAAAAATAATCGAGCAGAATATTCTATGGATATAATACATGAAGAAACAGAATACAGTATATATGTCTAATATATTAACATGCTTATTATTTATCACTCTGCAATCTACCTCCCAAACACAACTCCGCTTCGTAGTAAGCAAAACTGCCTGTGGTTTGTTTTAGGCCTATTATTTGTCGAGTAAAAGAGAGATTGTACGACAAGCAATTGACCAACAGCAGTCTAATTAAGATAGTCATGAATCTGTTGAGGTTGACTGGGACAGACGTAAAGCGAGCATCGAGTGGGTTTGTAAGTTCTGAAGCCATTGCGACTTGCTGCTAAAATATTCATCTCTGCATACAGAAACCAAATACTTTCACCGATACATACATAGACAGAGGCTAAATTTATTCATGAATTCAGCCTAATGGGTATTCTGGGTTACATTTGTATAGCTCCATTACTCTCCTTACACACGCTAGGGTCCTCCAAGATTGACATCTATCTGTCTGCCAATACAAACCTACTGTCTCCTCATTCTGCTCTGGGAAATCTCTTTACCATAGCTCTCTGACAAGAGGAAGGATGTATACAATTTCTAAAACTATTCATGGAGGGTTGATTGTCCAGAAACCACCTGCGACTGAAAAAAGGTTTCATTCATAATGTGTCCATAACATCGGTGTTCTACTGTTGGAATGTCAGTTTATGATATTCTATTAGAATAACGGTTTATTGCCCTCTAACAAAACGACGTTGTAAAGCTCTCCTTTGGAATAAACGGAGTATGGATTTCTGTGGACTGAAGAATGTAAGGCATTTTACTTGAAGAATGGTGTATGGCATGCTTTTGCCATAACGGGCATTGACATTCTATTGGAATAGCGGTGTATTGCATTCTATTAGAATAACTGAATGTGTCATCTTGTTTCAGTTACCCGGCTATATTTTAACCAGATATATTTTAAACAATTGAGAGTTTTTGACGGAATATTAATGATTGTTACCATGAATTTCAAAATCATGTTCATTTAGTGTAAACAGCTGTTATGACGTAAATGTAACTAATAAAATAACTAAAACACAAATATACACGGTGTAAGCAAATAAAGCAAGGGGCCTGCCAGGAATTTATCACCTCACACATACAGCTATATCCATATTTTCTTTTCAAAACTTCATAACTATGCTTATTTTATGCAACGCCTCTTACATCAGCTTAACAGTATGTAATTCGCGCTCAAATATTCATGCCTTTCTGCTGACTTACCATACTTTGTTTTGTGTTTATACGTACATACATTGTAGACCTACGCAGCTACATTTATATAGGCCTATGTATTCTTTATTGTATATATTTTCTGATGATGGTACAAACATAATGACCGAAATACAGATTAATATTATGACTTCGATATTGGGAGTTTCTTTCTTTCTATTTCATAACTATGCCTTTTTAGAAAAAAAAAATACACACAGTCCTGTGATTCAAGCGTAATGTAACACAATGCAACAAAGGAAATGGACTACTTTTTCTTAAAAAAAATACAAACTTCAAATCTTAGCAATTATTTTACTCCTTGGCAGATGATGACTAAAACGCTTGCCCATTTCATAGACCGTTATGGTAATACTGACGTTATTAATACTTCACAGAAATTTTTCACATTTCAATAACAATACAGTCCGCCATTTATCATTCAGGCTCTTGTCGGGAATATCAAAGCAGGATGGTTTATAAGGGACTGTATAGCTCACAGATGTAACCAAAAGTTCCTACATGTTTGTCAGCCCAAACCCATAAATATGAAAGACTATGTGAAAAAGCCAGGATTTACAAAACAGCAGTCGGTAGCGAATTCCCAGGCATTTATTGACCGCAGTGCAGAACTGCGGCTGGATTATGTGTGAGCACATTAGAGGCTCATCATCAAAAATAAACATTGTTGTGTATTTAGTGAAAACGAGTTTCCCATTTCTCTCAAATGCGAGCAAAAAAAAGCTGCAATGAATTTCTTGATGTGAAATCTCAGCGTGCAATGAACGTTTACATCATAGATCGTGTTAAGTTATGAAAAATTCAAGATGCCAGTTATTGCTCATTAAGAATGACTTTGAAATAGTTTTGATAAATGGAGAGATCGGAAAGAACTCCATTGAGAAAAGTAGCTAAAAAATTGGAAACACCAGAAAACGCGTTATTAATTTCTAGCTTAGGATCAAGTTCCATAGTGTATGGCAAACGCAAGATATTGTGCAGGGAGGTGACAGATTTGTCTAGCCACAGAGTGAATCGCTGGAAATACCTTAACATGCTAAATGTGTTTGGTAATATGTTAAGATAAAAAATCACACTTCTTGAAGTGTGGATTTGAATATCATAGAAATCACGAGTTTATATTAAGAGACGTCCTCCAAAAATAACGTAACATGCAATTATGATGAATGGTGTTAGATTAACACTGCTAGACCATACGGGTACTTCGTGTGCCCTTTGAATATCATAGAGAACTACGCTATTATCGTAGCATGATTGCAATTTCAGAAATCTGATAGGAATTTGGAGTATCCTTATGCGGTATCACTTGCCTAAGATACTAAGCTAGTAAGGGTCTATCACTTTCAGAACAATCTTAGTCTGAATTCTCCTACACTATATACGCCACTATCCCGACTGTCACAGGCAAGAAGAGACCGTCTGAGTTCATGATAAGATCCGGCCAAGGGAAGCAAGATTTACCCAAGGTCTATGAATAAACATCAATCATGGATAAGGCGTATTATTTGGAAACAGGAAAAACAATGACAATTGCAGGCTGCCAAGTATGATAAAGCACATGTCGTGCCAAAATCCATACCTTAAATTTATTCGTACAAATGCCACATTTTACTGTTTCTGACGTTAATGGATCATAAGTTGTCTTCTGGTTTCTTTGAAAATTACCCTGGAGTTTTCTTTACAACATCGTACGTTGTACCACAAAATACGTGGTTGTTTTGTTCAGCAGTTTAGTCAATTAGCTTTTTTTAGTCCAGCCTGTCAGAGTTTTTCCTGTTGAATGTTTACCATGCTTCAGGGAATAGTTTATTCACTGGTTGAGACAAAAAAAAATAGCAGAGGACACCCACGACTTTATCGATAGGTTGATGAAGAGGAAGAGATCACCGATCATCTATCATGGATGACGTGTAATTAGACTAAAGATCTTCGCAGACAAAAACATACAACGTTAAAATTCCGTATTACGTGAATCATGTCAGCACACACAGCGAAAATGTCTCGGATGCTTAGAATAGCATTTCGTCTTACTAACGTTTACACTAAACTGCAAATCAGGCTCTGTTATGTGAAAGACACATGACCAGAAACCTTACATTAATATTCGCCGCAAACGGAGAGAAAAATGATGAAATCGTTCATAGCTGACATGCATTACTTGCAGTGAAACATATGTGACGAAAAGTCTAACAGTTAATCGAATATTCATTTAACTCATGTAACGAAAAGTCTGACTGTTAATCAAAAGTACAGTTAGCACATGTGACGAAAAGTCTGACTGTTAATCAAAAGTACAGTTAACACCTGTGACGAAAAGTCTGACTGTTAATCGAAAGTACAGTTAAACGTATGTGACGAAAACTTTGACTGTTAATCAAAAGTACAGTTAACACCTGTGACGAAAATTCTGACTGTTAATCGAAAGTACAGTTAAACGTATGTGACGAAAAGTTTGACTGTTAATCAAAAGTACAGTTAACACCTGTGACGAAAAGTCTGACTGTTAATGGAAAGTACAGTTAAACGTATGTGACGAAAAGTTTGACTGTTAATCGAAAGTACAGTTAAACATATGTGATGAAAAATCTGACTGTTAATGGAAAGTACAGTTAAACACATGGGAATTAAAACCTGACAGTTAAACTACACTACAGTGCATGAAACACAAGACAGACAACTACAAGGCTCATATGACTTCCGCCAAAAACATCATATATAACAAATCTGTAGCAAATAAATACTTAAGCTCTGACATCATCGTTGATGTGACAAATGACAGAAAATGGGCCTCTAAAGTCAATTGCACAGTGAATGGAATATTATCAATAAAGGAGCAAATGTTGTGAACCAACAACGCGAAAGAAGCTAAAGCGAATTGTTCACATGTCTATTATAATGGCGATAGGAAATGTCCGAGATTGCAAATGTCCTCGCGGGCAGGTTAATTGACAGGTCACACAAAGGTAGAGCTGTGTAAGATTAAAACTAAAAAAAAAAGTTGTTCTGGCACAACTGTTCTCATGTTTTACCATATATAGCATCAGTCTGGCGCCAGAATAATTCTTGAACGGACATATAATGCACGAAAAAATAATGCACTTGTAGGAAATACCGGCCTCAGACGGGTAACTCTTTCTATGTTACGTGACCTTAACGCCATTAGAATATCACTGATAAAAGGAACTGCAATACCAACTCTTTTATTTTACAATTTGATTGATTGACATTTAATTCCAAAACCAGTATCAACCGGAATTCACGTAATGGAAGATTGGCGGGCGAGATGTAGCCGTGGGAAATCCAAGTCGCTGTGTAAGGATACCTAATCATCTTGGGCCAGTCATTATTCACAGCTGGAAAGACTTTTGAAAAGAGCCATATTGCCTCCGTCCTGATGCTCTTTAACCGTTTCTAGGGGCTTTGATTTTAAGAATAGCGGATAAACTGAAGGATTTAGCTTTTATATATTGCGCCTAAATAGACTTCTCTGCAGAACTGACAGTCTCTGCCTTGCGACGTGTATAACTTGCTCTCCATATTTGATTTGTGCAAAAAACTGAGCACCACAGTTGTAGTTTTGTATAATCCTGCTGGCCTGAATTACGTCCAACAGGCATTTTTGACACCAGACTCAAATCTTTTGGGGAGTGGAAGAAAAAGTGTGCGTAACGCATATCCAAAAATATGAAAAACTGTAAAAAGTATGCTCGAAACGATGGAAAGCTTTTATACAAAAGTCGTTTACAATATCGGTATCGTTTGTATAATCCACTGCACTATAACTCAGCGAGCTTTTAGCTGATTTGAAAAAAATATAAATCTCTTGACACAAGATCCGATGGCAGGGTTCACATTGGCAAGCCTTCCAAGTCAGTTAATCAATTGTGTTTGCCTTCTATGCGCCGGGAATTCTTCTAGACCCGGCGACGGTCGGATACCATTCCATTACCGTTCTCAGGAAACTTTCTTAAAGCTACTCAGCTGGTCTAGATGCAGGTAAATAGCTGCTGAGAAAAGCAGGCGACGCATAACCCGTTGCCGCAGTTTTTGCCACAGCCGTAGGCTTTGAATGCTTGGTTCGTCCTGAGAGCTAGCCGTGGAGAAAGAGAAAGTGTCTTCCTCGGCATTACCTAGATATCTCATGTTGTAAGCATTTCACTTTTGCTATCATTATAAATAAAAAATATCTCAAATGCAAATATATAATACAGAATTAGAATTTTAGAATCCAATTTGATCTGTCACCGGGCTGTGAGGTTGCTTTCCATGCATTACAGTACGCCAGTTTGCGAAGTTGAAAGGTCTTTCGTTTTAAGATATTAAACCAGATGATCACCACAAACGTACGCCCAGTGCGTGACGTCGTTGGTTCATCTCAATGTCATCCAAAAAGGGCTAAACAGAAGCAGCTTTGGTCATAACATGGAAATATGGATGTAGCAATGATGTCTTGTCAGCCAATCATTCAAACCACACACCCTCATTTAGAACGGAACAAAAATATCTCAGCAGCTTTGTTGTCTTAGGGATTGATGAATAAATTTGTGTATACGCCTAATTAAGCTAATGTAGGGTTACAGTATTGTTACCTTGTAAACTGATAACCATGCAAACTGAGAATCCATGTAGATTTTCAGTAAAACGTAAATGAATGTGCAAATGTAGGATTTGTAGCAGATCATAACGAGAATTGTAGCACTGATAATGAAGATATTGCGGATTTTGAGCAAAACGTAATACATTTCGTAACATTGTTATCGTGTCACCTGAGGACTGTACCAGTGGATATTTGTAGGAGAAAAGCAAAAAGCATTATCATACCACGTCTCCTCGTAAGGATTTTACTCGGAAAATATACGAATGTCAAAAGTAAAAAAAAGCCTACAAAGTAAAAAATAGTACACGACTTATTTCTGAGGCAAAAGGAGCTACCGTCGATGTAGGGTTAGCGAGAACTTGATACAATCGTGAAGAATTAGCAAAAGCTGACATTAATATTCTATAGGGAAACTAAGGCTATGGTAGTAGCCCTGGAATTCGCGGCTATAGACACAGAGCAGGTACTATCGGAGCATTGTGGTCTGCATAGGGTGAAGTGTTGTGACCTGCTTCAATGGTGCGCAACCTATATTGCCATCAGATCAGCTGATGCCGACACTGTATTGATATAGGTATTTGAGAAGGCTTACAGCCTGTTACATAGAAGGGTTAGTGATGATGTCGTAGATTTGTCCGGTACACGAGTGGTTATAGTAGGCTACCTACCTCATGCTCCTGCCGTCCAGTATCGTCGTCTAATCGCATACTGGCCACGACACGACATCCGTCCTTACTTCATGCTGCTATAGCTCTGCTTCCAGCCCTAGCACCACTCGATGTTTGTGATCAATATGCCAGCCTGATCGAGACGTGTTTCCCGCCTTTCCAACCATGGCATTTGCCTCGTAAACCGATCGATTTCAATGCAAGCCGGAAGTGTGGAAAAGTGGGCGTGGTTTGAGGGGGGGGGTAGGGGTAAGCCCTAGATATCCGTATCCATCAGGCAGGCTGCAACGATGAATGGAGCGAATGACAGTTTTAGATCCAGGTAAAACTGGCCGGCATTAGGGTATCGATCAACCCGCATGATATGTCTTAACTCTCTTGTCCGAGTGCCTAACTAACTGGTTCTGTCCGCGAGGGGCCGTAATGAGAAACTGGAGGGATTCAGTAACAAACTCGAGTCGCCTCTACCACTGATCATCCACTGATCACCCTGGACAGGGTCAGGCAAAGTTCGGTTGAGTAATCTGAAAAGAAATTGGATTTGTCCTCGTTACATGACGGCAGAATTTGTCCAGCCATCCGGACATACCGCAGACAGAAATGATGCCCCATCCAACCACAAGACTGTCCAATTACGCGGATGCGCCCACTAACGACTTGACGACACTTGCATGGCCAGCCAAGATAACGATAACAAGAGAGAAATATGCTCCAGTTCAGATAACTCTGCATTACTACGGATACTTTTATGGACGTGCCATTTTACGATCCAAACCCGATGTAAATGCTGCTAATCGGGCATTTCGGATCAAGTTTGACCAATGTAAACTGACTATTCAGTTATTTTCGTCTTGGTAATGGGTCAGAGTGCGTTCAGACGCTTCATTCGTCCAGCACAATGTTGAAAATGACCTCTGATAATCGCTGACCATTCCGCGAAAGTTGTTAAAGGCGAGCATTACAGCACATTGTCCCAGGTTTAGTCCGATTAGAAGGCAGCAGTCAACTATGCAATAAAGGCCGCATTCAAAATCCACAAACTCCTGACACAGACTAGGATTTAACTGAGCATCTAGTCAAACAAGAGATTGTAGATTTCCATACATCAGAAATATCCTGGCCTCCTCTTGACTCCATAAGGATTGATTTCAGATTCTCCCATACATCCCAGTGCTTGTCTGTCTTTGACCGAAATGGGCCACGGACATTATCTGATTGCCGTAACCTGATAGTACTTCGTCTTTGATAACATCGACCTGACCTTAGTCTGAAGGGTTGTAAGAATGCTCAAGGTTTGGCGACAAATCGACCATAGTTCCATTGATATAATGAGGGTTTCAGAATTGTGTGTTGGTGTACAAATCTGCTTCTATCAGATTCAGTCTATACGACAGGACAACCACCAGGCTGCTTATCCTCGAGGCCGTCCCTCAGCGGTTACGCCTTAGTCTCTCTAAACGTGAAGGTACACATACATGTCCCCGCGGCACCTGTTAAAACCAGACGTAAATATAAGACAGCCTTCAAGAAGTGTTCTTGTCATCTGGTTTTTGGTAGAAATTGGGGGTTAAAAACCATGTTTCCGAACGTAGTTGAAATGAGTAACAAAGGATGTTCAAATTCATTGTCCCAAATGGAACTAATATTCCAAAAAATATTGACAGAAAGTGTGTTCTAGGTATTGCAAAATATGAACAACACAGTAAAATCGATAACAAGAATGACAGCCTTGCTATTGGTATCCATGTCACTGATGGAATACGAAGCATTACAATCGTTTGATACCAACTGCCATTGACAATGTTTGATATGCAGCACTGAACATCTTAGTTAGAAGGCTGGATATATAGTTATAAAAGTTATAAACCGAAAAAGTTATAAGGACCGTTCTCTAGATGAAATGTAGCGTTTTCATTTCCAGGCAGGTTTTCAACACATCATAAGTTACGCGACAAATTTACGAGCACTACAGACATCTGTTGTGAAACACTGACAACAATACCAATAACCATAGAAGTGAATTCGTGCTAATACATATATGTGTGACATTTAACTCAACTTCTCGACGTTTATTAAAACATAAAATGGAGAACACAACGGGATGTTATGATTAATGAACGACATACCAATTAGGGATCAAGCTATATTTGACAATAATGCAGCCTGATCTGGGTAAATTTTAAGAAGGAAATTGTAGTTTTGCAGACAACAAGTCCTGAATTACGGCGAAATGAGAACGGATCACCCTACGTAGTGGGTATAAAGTCATATCGATCTGCAGTATCAGGGGCGCTGCACAGCTGACGCAACTGTAACTACCCCGTCCGGGGAACGATAAGATGGCAATAAAAATGCAAGAAATGATTCAAAGGGATGGTCAATAATCTAGCAGAATAACGACATGGCTATCCCCTTGATGATTTATTAAGTCACTGGTCCCCCAGGAACTACGACGCCGATCCGGATACACCGATGACACGTTGAGAGTATATTAAAATTACGTCAATGTTCATCGTCTCCCGTAATGACATTTTCACTACTCAGTGGCAGCTCACCGACCGCAAATGCGGCGAATTGATCACGTGTCACAGCCGCAGATTCGTATGACGCCACAACTACTCTGGTCTGCTTTTCGTAGTGGCACAGAAAATTATCTGCTTTTTTCTGTTATGAGCCCCCGTGTGTAAACATTGTATTATATTGCTTTTATTTTTTTATTTGTCAGTGTCTGACCTAAATTCACCTTAACTGTGAATTCTCTATTTACGTGCATTTGGACGCTGCAAGATACTATATATATATATTTTATTTATTTATTTATTTTATTGGTGTTTTACGCCGTACTCAAGAATATTTCACTTATACGACGGCAGCCAGCATTATGGTGGGAGGAAACCGGGCAGAGCCCGGGGGAAACCCACGACCATCCGCAGGTTGCCGACAGACCTTCCCACTTACGGCCGGAGAGGAAGCCAGCATTGAGCTGGACTTGAACTCACAGCGACCGCATTGGTGAGAGGCTTCTGGGTCATTACGCTGCGCTAGCGCGCTAACCGACTAAGCCACGGAGACCCTACTATATATATATATATATATATATATATATATATATATATATATATATATATATATATATATATATATATATATATATATATATATATATATAATAGTATTTGTATTGTTTTGTATATTATTGTCAATTGTGTTTTTTGTCTATTTTCTAAAAATATATGTAGACCTATTGAACTTATTCAAGTGTCTTCGTGTTTCTTTGTTTGATCTTGTGTAAGGCCTAACGTTGATCTGAGAGTTAAACAAGCCAGTTGTGTTTCACTTTTAATCTCCAATAGTGTTACTGCATGATTTTTTCAGCTTTTCATTGAAGCTAATTTGTATTAGTCACTCGCAAGAAGTAATCTTATTTAGAAGGTAATAATTGCTTGCCTTGGGAAGGGTAACGGTACATTGGACTCACACAAATGACTTTTTGAAGGACTTCAAAGACTGCGTGCGGTTCTTTTCCAATCCCAGGCAAAATTGGGTCGGCGCCGTGCGCTATATTGCATCCGTAGGACAATGACGCATATGGGATTGTAGATATTTATATAAAGCTGTGACTAAAATGACAAATGCATTTTATATCACGAGTACAAAAAGGTGACAGATCAAAGTGGAAAATGCTTACACGAACAGAAATTGAATTATGACGTATCTCTGTGAATAGTTATAAATAAAAATGGCTCTGTGCATATATCAAGATTCAATAACTTGCCTTAATGTATATATTCGTCTGAACAGGCCTCAAAACTCACAACGCATCAACAGGCCATCTGCTGACAAAAGCGCACATTTCGTTAAGTCAGAGTTCAAAACTCACACCCCGTAAACAGGCCATGAGCAATCCAGAAAGTACGCCTGCATGTCCATTGGAACAAAGCTCAAAACTCACAAACCATAGGAAAGCCATGTGAAGTCCAGAATATACACACCTGTTAGAACAGAACTGAAAACTCACAAACCACAGGGAAGCCATGTGAAGTCCAGAATGTACACGTCTGTTGGAACACAGCTGAAACCTCACAAACCATAGGGAAGCCATGTGAAGTCCAGAATGTGTACGTCTGTTAGAACAGAGCTGAAAACTCACAAACCATAGAGAAGCCATGTGAAGTCCAGAATGTACACGTCTGTTAGAACAGAGCTGACAACTCACAACCTTTAAACAAGACACGTAAAGTCCAGGAAGTACATGTTAGTTAGAGTTCAAAATGCACAACTCCTTAAGCAGGCTATGAGTGGCCACTACGAGTGGGAAAGACTGGATAAACACAGAATATGTGTGGTCTTGGCAGATCATTTGGTCATCCGTCTTTTGTTTAGTTTGTCTGTTTCATGACTGCCTCTAATTCCTCTTATCCTGTTGCTCTGGCAATAATAAGCACCGTTTTGAATAAGACAATAAGACAAATGAACAAATAGCCAGCGAAGTGCAACTGATTGACACATCTTTTTATTAACTTATAATGTAACACGGTAAACGATTTTCATACTCTAGATCAAATTATACTGGCGGGAAATAATCCTTACTTTTTTCCGGGATCATTGTAAACTGTTGACTTCGCGTTACATAATTGTATAATATTCTGTGTCATATACCTTCTTAGAGGGTTGTATTGATCGTTGCTTTGGAAACTGATTTTGTGGTTATATACCCTGAACCTCCATTAACGTTAAGGACTGGTATGAATATCTGATGCTAAGCAGTTTTTTTCCGTTACGTTATTCTGAACTTCGCTCATGCAGTATTGAAAATGCTCTTACGTTGTTGGCCATGGAATCTGTTCTTCATTAAAGGAAAAAGCTCCCTGATTACATAAGAAAACCCTGGCTTAATCATACTACTCGCACGATCTTTGTGACCGTGACCGTATGGTGTTTACAAAAGCTAGGGGCAAGAGTCCAAAGCTACA
The DNA here is from genome assembly GCF_032854445.1 of Liolophura sinensis. NCBI lineage: Eukaryota > Metazoa > Mollusca > Polyplacophora > Chitonida > Chitonidae > Liolophura > Liolophura sinensis. The sequence goes on from NC_088300.1 coordinate 24,203,211, forward strand.
AGCACCTCACTTTGAACAGGTCACGATCGCAGAGGTTTGCAGGAAGAGTCGTGATTCCACACAGCGAACAGAGGCCATATCCCCACGCCATTAATACAGACACGGATTTGAACAAAGCCAGTCATTAGCCTATTGAAATCGCTTTCTAAATTAAGTTTCGAGGCCCATGTTTGGACTCTTTACTCCTTCGTCATAGGGATGGTACAGTTACAAGAAATCTTCCTTAATGACCCTCACACTGCTGAATTTCACACGTTCATGGAAGAATGCTATAATTGTTTATAACCATCACTTTACAAATTTAGAAAAACTGTGTGCTGAGCAGGAGAATGGTCTCTGTCTCATTTTGCTCCATCGATCCCACATAACTTCTGTAAAATAGCCTCTCCTGACTTGTTTCATCCAGTATTTTTCTCTTTGGGAATGACTGTTACCACACTCATGACCCAGGTTACAGATATGTCCGCAAATCATTACTCGCATCCAGTATCAACCTGATCCAACCAGTATCTGCAACGATCAGTATAAGTGCCAGTCAGTATTTGCTCTAGTCGAAACCTTTTTTAGTCGATATCTCCATCAGTCAATATCCATGTTAGTCAATGTCTGTATGGCAAAGTCAGCATCTGTCCCAGACGATAACTGACAGTCGATATCAGACTGTGTCACCGTATACAAACAGTTGTCGATATCAATCTCAGTCGATCTGAAATCTAACTGATATCTGTTTTATTCGGTATTTGACAAAGTCGATATCTTTCTTTGGTCTTGAACGATAGGAGTCTGACCATTAATGTATCGACCATCGCCATCATCGTTTGTATTACTTCTAGGAGCTCCCGTGGCTGAGTGCGTCCTCTCGGGTCGTACGTGGGAAGGTCTGTCTGCAGCCTGCGGATGACATAGGTTTCCCCCGGGTTCTGCATGGTTTGCTCCCCCTCACAATGCTGGCCGTCATCGTATAAATGAAATATTTTTAAAATTTTGGCATAAGACACCAATCAAATAAATAAATAAATACTTCTACGACTGAGTAAACGTGTATGGTGTGGTAATCATCGTTCTCGAAATGTAGATTACAGCTTTCATACATTACTCATTACACAACGCACCTAGAATGAAAGTCAAATTTTCGGCAAAGAACATAAAGCCTACCTAACTGATAACAGATCGTTTAATTACCATGTAGACATTAAACGGTGGCCCATATACGACATTTTCCTTGTTTGTTAACTTTTGTAACTTTTTCTTAGGTTTTCACCAAGGTGGAAACTCACGTGATACCAAATGCCTAGTTCAATAAATCGTGTTCGTCAGGTACGTCTTGTGCGTCTTGCCTCATCCACGCCTTTCTCTGTCATACTGAAGTTCTTACACCTTGTAGTTCATCATCATTCTTCCCATGGAAATGGGAACGAGGCTTCTTGCGTCACGTGAGTTTCCACCTGGGTGAAAACGTTTTCACCCAGGTGAAAACCTAAGAAAAAGTTTACGAAAGTTAAGACAAAAAGAAAATGTCGTATATGGGCCACCGTACATTAACGCTGCTCAGCCAAATTTATTTCCACATGAAAATGTCGTACATAGTGTCGTCTATATATAAACCGTTATACCGGTTTATAAAAAGTTATTTTCTGTCACGCTATATCTATAGCTTCGCTAGCCTTTGTCCTTATGATTTATGCTTTCCTTTGCTCGCGTATTATATTCTTATTTCTACAAAACGAATGCGTCAATTATTTTACATGGCCTTTGATAATTAATATTTCACACATGTGTTGTCTTTACATCACTCTGATTAGGATTGCTATTTTAACAATTTGTTAGAATCTTAATTCCCTACTGGTGTGTTTTTTTCGTAAATACGAACCATTCAGTTTTATATATGTCGTCAAAACTGGCGAAATTCTGATCCTGGATATTATTCAGGAATCATTAGAAACACTGAATCCAATTAACTGACTCTCAAGATATGTACCTGGCACGCTTCAAATGTCATTTTATCAGGATTTTCCCCACATAACGCATTGTTTTAATTAAGTGTCCACGGCAATAGCAGAACCGACAATTGGTTTAGAAAGCAGCATTTTCCGTTACTCGATTATCACATTCTTTGGAAAATATTCAGAACATTTTTCATGGAACTCAAAATGGCATTAACTGTGCTGCAATATTACTTCGTTTTACATTATATTGTGGGAGAAGTCTTACTCTATATTTTATTTTTTTCATGATCGTAACAGCCAAGCTCTGATACGTGTTATAAAAGTAACTGGTTAGTTCAACGAGAAAGCGAAATAGTTTTAGCTGACTGTTATTTGACTCACTTTAGAAATCCTAAGAGCAATGAAGTATCTTATTTTGAGTCACAGAGTACGTCGTATTCTTATTCCTCGCACAGATATACAAAAACACACATTCGAATCTGAACATTTTGATTTTCAATATATAACCACCTTTGTCGAATTTTCCATCTTTAAAAGGTACAATACACACGCAATCAACTTACAGTAGATGAATGTTTGTGGCTTACCATCACTAGGGCAATTCATCAACATGGATAATAAAGAACTGCTAACAAACAAGTAAGATATACCCCAAAAACATTCAAACAACTTGAAACTGACTACCACGAACTTACGATCACAGTGTACACTGATCTGGATCACATTTTCGGAGGTCCAACAAATGAAGCAATTCCCAAGAGAAATGAAAGATGATATTTCCAAATTAATACCGACACGAACTTTAACAAAGCTAACCTTTAGCTTCTTGAAATAGGCAGTTTATTTTGAAAGAAAGGGCAGCACATAATTTAACCTTAATTATTTTCGGATAAGGGTGGAGGAACAGTCGAGACATACTCATGCTGTACCTGAAACCAGTACTTTCCTATTATGATGAGGTCTTCCAGCAGCCTGCACTTTACTTGTTTAGTGTTTTCATCTATATTCAACAAAGTACATTTTTAAGATGAGGAAATTAGACCAGGTCCAGGCATATTTTGTATAAACGCCCCATACACGGGCTTCATGGTCATATATCCAAGTTGTATAGATGATCGAGATAGCTTGAATGCTGAAGACCATGTTAAGCCCTAAACAAGAACACAAAACTTTCCCGCCTGAAATAATTCGGCCTAAACTCTGTTCATTTGTTTATTCCAACCTTTGAGATGACGTGTACGGTAAGACATACCCTACTTTAAGGATTCAGTTGTTGCCTACTCTCAAGATTCCTGGAATTGGACTCAATTTATCTCAGTCACATAATGTACATTATCTCTGAAAGGCGTTTTTGTACATTATCATCCAGGGACCGGTTTCATGAAGCTTACTTAGCGTTAAGTTGCCCTTAGCTAAGTGCACTTTATCTCTCTACAACATACGTTGCTATGATAGTTAAGAGCTTACTTAGCTAAGTGAGCTTCATGAAACCGGCCCTAGGACATTAAACCTTCCATATATGTTTTACTAAACTTAGGGAACTTCTGTCTTTACAACAAATGTTGACTGATGAATTGAAACGGAACGTGTAGCTGTTTTTGGAGTGTAATGGTTTGTAAACATTTCATTTCAATGATTTCAACGGGTGCTTAACGTCGTGCTCAAGAATGTTTCACTTATCGGTCTGGTTTTGGTTGGAGGAAGCCTGAAGGATAAACATGCGGATGATACCGGTCATTTCATGAACGGGAAGGTTATTCCCAAAGACTGATATATATTAAAGCAAAAATCTTTACTCGAAACCTTACGACACCGGAAAAAATAGTGACCGAGGCATGAAAACGTGCTACTCCAACTTAGCATTTTTTTGACGTAGGTGCAGATGTATCTGTTTATTTATCTTATTTGTGATTTACGCCGAAAGGCAGGTCTCTGTGGCCTGGTGGTTAGCGCGCAAGAGCAAAAATATGACCCAGGCTCCTTTCTATGGAAGCCGATAGGGGACATCTTCCTACCTCAACCTTTCTAATACAGGGCGAGGCCGCGAGATAACGTGGTAACGTGGCAGGGAGGTAGCAAGTTAGTGAGGCAGAGAAGCGAGATAGCGAGGTATCGAGGTAGCGTGGCGATGTAGTGTGGCAGCTTCGCTTGTCTCGCTTCGCTGTCTCGCTACCTCGCATCGCTACCTTGACCTTTGTAAAGGGTAGTGAGACTGCGAGACAGCAAGGTAGCGAATCGAAATTATTTTGATCTCGCTACCCCGCAGTCTTTATCGGCTTCCATAACTTTCACCAATGCGATGGCTGTGAGTGCAAGTCCAACTCGTGCTGCCTTCCTCTCCGGTCTGATGTGGGAAGGTGGGGTTCTCTCAACCACAATGCTGTAAGGCCGCCATAGTACAAGTGAAATATTCTTGAATACGGCGTCAAACATCAGTCAAATAAATCAACAAATTTATGTTGTATCCGTTAGATATAGGGACGCTGAATCTTATAAGACGAAATGGAAGACCAGAAAGCATCAAAACTTATCATACATCTGCAATCCATGGCCTTAAACCAGCCACCGGAGTTGAATCGAACCCTGACCGTTTTGATCAAGATCTAGTTGAATTCAGAACACATACTGCACTTCATCCATGGTTCATCGTAGATGAATGTATCTAGGCTATGGCATATCGCCTCCAGCATCAAGATCGGACAGATTTGAGAGCCAGACGTGGGCAGAAACTTTCTTTATATGATGGTAAACTTCATCGGATTAAAGGCAGAAATAAATCCGACGTCCCTCAAGTATCATTAATTCTACCCAAAGCAGTGCCTTCCCAGATCTTCGGTTCATCGAATTTTATGCTCAACAGAAGTTTTATTCCACTTCAGATTATTGTCCACTAAGACATTTCTTCGTGAGAGCAAACGGCCGGCACAGCCTATCAGTCCGTCTGGAGATGAACAATCAGTTTCCTGGATTTCCTGACTTTATGTCTCACAACGTTTATAGCAGAAATATCTTTTTAATCAACTGTGCGTTGGAGTGGACTCATGGTATGGGACGTTCCGAGTACGATGTCAGAAAGAGGATCAAGAAACCAATAATATGGATAACACAAGTATACATGATTATGGCACATGATATGTATGGACATTTTGTTGTTGACAAAATTGTTGTCATCTCAACATAAGTAACATGAGTTGAGGGACATAAAATCTTTGACACAGAATCCTAACAATATTGCTTGTCCTGACAACTCCTGTAGCATGAAGGACGGTTTTCAATGCCACATTGACCGTATTTCAGCCATATTTTGGCGACAACAGAAACTGACGTAGAAAAAAAAACATTAAAAGGTCTTAAAATGTGTATTCTGGGCGATTTGATGTCAAAAAGTATATGAGTGCTTCTTCAGGCTATCCTCTTTTCATATAATATAATACTTCAAAGAGAGTTGAAAGATGCACTGCCATTCCGGTAAGCTCACTACTGTTATGCCTCTCTCTCTCTCTCTCTCTCTCTCTCTCTCTCTCTCTCTCTCTCTCTCTCTCTCTCTCTCTCTCTCTCTCTCTCTCTCTCTCTCTCTCTCTCTCTCTCTCTCAATACACCACTTGAACATGGTCAGGGGCAGCCCCCTTCCAGGCTCCCACGCTGAACATCACTATTATAGACATTACGTTATCTGAATGGTCAACGAGCGAGCATTCTTACCACGATCTGTGAACAATGGCGGACCTGACACGACCATTACCGTGAACACGAGTACGAACAATGCAGACTATTAAAGAGTTGATCACTGCCGGCAAATCGAGTTGGCAAATGGATGGCACGCGCGTTTAATCCGCCCATCGACAACGATGAAATTCCATGCTCTTTCAAACCCCGGACGTGATTTTGCCGCAGATCGATGGCATTAAACTGAGGTTAGTCGAAGAAGTCAGGATGAAAGCTGGGTGAACTAGGCTTCCGTGAGACGAGAAGACTTACAGGAGAGAGACGCACTTTCACATCGACAGTTGTGTAAGCACACATAAGGGTACACACGCATGAAAATATTAAACTTATATGAAAGAGAAAGGCTTGAATGAAAGGAACGAAAAACAAAAAATAAAAAAAAACCGCACAGAACAAAGAAAGACCTATTCGGAACGGGAATACTTATAAAAAGGAGGAAAACTTAAATATGGAGAATTACGTGTGAGGAAAAACTTACACACGAATTACATACTCTTCAGACTGTAAAGATATACACAAGAAAGAAGCTACATGTGAAAGGAATGATTTACATGAAGGGAAAAGACTGGCACATGAGGGAAAGACTTTCATTAGCGGCAACGACTAACACAAGACACCAAATGTTTTACATGGGGGGAAAAAGACTGGCAGAAGAAGGAATGTTTTCCATGATGGAAAATGACTGGCACAAGCAGGAAAGACTTTCTTTAGGGGGACACGACTGACACAAGAAGAAATGTTTTGCATGACAGGAAAGACCTGCATAAGAGTGAAGGACTTTCATTAGGGGAAACGACTAACACAAGAAGAAATGTTTTGCATGATGGGAAAAGACTGGCACCAGAAGTAAAGACTTTGATTAGGGGAATAGACTGTCACAAGAAGGAATGGTTTGCATGAGGAGAAAAGACTACCTCAAGAAGGAAAGACTTTCATTTGGAGAAAAGACAGGTACAAGAAGGAAAGAATTTCATGAAGCGAACAGTCTGGCACAAGAAGGAATGACTTTCATGAGATGAAAAGACTGACACAAGAAGGAAAGGCTGTGGTGTTTCAAAGAAGGTAAAAACTAAACATGGCACAAAACAGGGGCCATCATCGCGTTATTGTTCGTGAATTAGAAAGACCTTACAATCATTAAAGTAGCAAATCGGGTTTGGACAGCATGCAATCTTGGGCAATCACATTTTGCATTACGTAACTTGGTTGGTAGGCTGAATTTGGTTGTTCTTCCCCCCAAAAAAGAATATTTGTTTGTTTTTCACAATTATTTTCTTATATTCATTGTGAAAAATCATAATTAAAGTAACGTTTTGTAACCGTTCTTGATTTCCGAAAACCGCTAGGGAGAAATGCAAGCATTGAATAAAAATGCTCATGTCCTATTTAAGACACCTCCCCGGGCCTGTTACTTACGCCGTAGCGCTGATGGGAAACTCCGAATGTCGTGTGTCGTGCCACCATATGGGGTTAATATCAAATCACTTAGCATTACTTAACGTGCAGCTAACCTCGAAAATAACCAGGAGCTGATCAGCCTCACGGTGAAATTTCCAATTACATCTTGTCATCTGCTCACGCGAAGAGTGCTCTAAACATCAGTATATTGCTTGGGGGTAAACACCATTTCTGTCTCTCTGCGGCGATCACTGAAGTAGTCTCTAGGCATTTTTGCAGTATAAAGATGTTAAATGCCTGAATTTGTAATTGATTATCACAAATGTGCAGAAGTTTCGGGGAAATTCTTCTCAATCAGAAATATGTAAATAATATGTCCATGGATAGTTGTCTTTTATTTTCCCTTCGCGCTCATATGTGAGAGCTTCCTATTCACCGCCTATAATGAGTACATGATTAGTTGTCTTTGATTTTCTCTTCACCGCCTAAAGTTATGCAACGTTTACCACTCGGAAACATGAGATGCGGGTTCCAAATAGGGCCCTGTATTAGGTATTTGTAGATTTCCCTGTTAGCACAGGCTAAGCCATACCTCGATCTGGCAGTGGAAACTCATTGCACTGGTACCAGCTGTCTTATAAGTCTGCATCCATTTTATAGGTGTTATCCGACTTATAATCTATGTACATTCCTGCAAACCACTAGCAAAATAGCACGGGGTTTTAAGCGATGGCATTTCAAGATACGGGTACCTGCATTCCTAAGTGGTTTGTGTAGTGTGTGTGATTATGGTTCCACCATTTCCCACCAAGTATTCGAACTCGGCAGAATTTGGGTAGACTTCCACAAATGTTTGACTGTAGGATCCAAGTGTTTGCTGGCAGAAGCTTTTCAGTTCCTACACTTGGATTTATTTCATTTGTTTGCCACAAGTTAAAAACATATTTTTAGTTATCGCCCTTTAGAAGGAGGGAACGTTCGTTTAGTTGTAGAAGCTTCCTGTTCGTGTGGGCCTGACCTACAAAACGTGGGATGGCGTGATCTAAATTAGGAATTATGGAAGAGATGAAGCAAAGGAAAACAATAGACGGTCATCTAAAATGTTAAGGTTGCCACTTAAACGAAGACAACATCTTGTGGATCATGTTTAGGGTGATTATAAAATGGTGTTTGCATGGACACTCGGGCCATGCGGGAAAGTCGAGCAACGAACGCCTGGATCCTTTGAGGTGACACTGGGAGTAGACTGTATTATCACTTGAGTTGTCAAACAGTACTGTTGTGCATCTATCTATCTAATTTCTTGATTTTTTTTAGCAAAAGACACGAGGTTCTAAGCATAATGATGTGTTTTCCCTTTATTTGCATTGTCCGGAAATCCATCCGAAAATTTAAGAGCATGATCTTTTGCAACAATAAAATATTACCGATTGCATTTTTTTAATGGTGTGTGCAGTTCGATTGAATGATTAAGTCTTGTCAGATTTTCTCGGGTCCTAGGTAAAAACCAAACAGCGAACATCGATCAACAATAATGATGATGAATTTAGAAGTTGCAAACCGAACATAAAACTAAACATGCAGATATGATGGTCGATTTTCGCGTGCAAATGATTAAACTGTAAACAATTTTATAGGATCAACCAAAGATTTCATTACAACTACATAACACACACAGGTTTTCAAATAACGGTGGGTGTACTTTAAGACTCGTAAGCTGACCACTTGATTGGCGCCACTTAAAATCGTTACACTCTAAAATGAAGAGTTTTGATTACCCTCGATCATCACGATTCCGTTATAAGACCCTTTCAGAGAGCTGGTTTATAGGCGGCTCGCGTAATTCGTACTTCATTCAGTTAGAATAAACGACACTTAGTGAAGCAGTTCAAACCAAATAAAATGGTTTGAAAGATATTTTTATGGAGCCTTGTCCTTTTTCTGCAAAGAAATACTAGCTATTTATTTATTCATTTGATTGGTGTCTTAGGCCGTACTCAAGAATATTTCGCTTATTCAATGCCGACGAAACCGGACAGAGCTCAGGGAAACCCACGGCTATCGGCAGGTTTCTGGCAGACCTTTCCACGTTCATGAGCTGGACTAGAACTCACGGCAATCGAATTGGTGGGAGGCTTCTGGGCCATTGCGCCGCGCTGATGTGCCTAACGTGTAACTAGTACATCGCAACAAAAGTAATTCATGAAATTTTTTACACAGTATTTTGGATGTGACATTCCTGCAAACCACTTGCAAAAGGGCACGGGGTTTTAAGCGATGGCATTTCAAAATATGGGTACATGTATGAGAATAAATATGCTACTTTACCCAACACGTGGCTTGGTGATACAGTCACCTAGTTATTTCTTAAATGTATTCAACTTTGCCCTTTCAGTTGAGGCATCCAAGATTAACTTGTCTGGATTTAAAAACTGAACGAAACCAATCACATCCACTTCGCCTAAAAAGCATGAGATACGGTGTGAGATGAAATTGACAGGTACTGGGATCGACCGTCTGACCCTTACGACTCGTGTCTGTCTTGGTTATGACCATACCTAGGGCACGTTAAGAGGCCGTTATAACGACAAATGTGTCAAGCTTACCACACTCCTTTTCACAGCTGGCTGTCTGGAACCTAAACGACGATGGTTCTCGTTTAGCCGGGACGAAAATGTTACCATTATCGGAGCGAATGCATAAAACATGGAGTTTGGCGTTCGTTCTCTACCTGGATCGCCACGCCAGGCACTCGACGGCCTGTATAGCTAAGTGAAACCGCATCCATTCTCATAGTTTACGAGCTGTTCTATTCTTCAGAAACTTTTATAATTAATCAGCCTGAATCATCAGTCTGTAGACAGAGAAAGCTTTGTGAGGTATGACGTGAAGTTTACAGGCCATTATGCCGGCTTTAACGGAAGTCACCTCCAGGAATCTCACCATTGAGGCAAGCAGCAAAAAAGACCATTGTACGTACAGGCTTTACCGAGAAAGATATCATGCTGCATGCCTTGATATCCATCCATTTATAAGGTACCACAAAACATGTTCTCAGTTTGACTGACGGCAGGCCATTCTGCATATGTGCTGTTCTCATGGCAATATATACAAAATAGAAGATATTTTAAGAAAATGGGACACAGTTATAAATATCAGGGTTTGGGGTTGCAGAGTACAAATGACAACAAAGGCCTATTCGCGTATTTATGAAGGATATCAAAAGTATATTTTCGATTTAAGGCCGCGAGTTTACTGCAAAATTGTGTTCTCGGTATGGAACTACATAGTTACAAAAGACAACATAGGCGTATTCTCGGTTTAGGGCTAAAGAGTTACAAAAGACAACACAGGTACATTCTCGGTTTAAAACTGGAGAGTTACAAAAAATAACAAAGACGTATTCTCGGCTTAGGGAAACAGGTTAACAAAAGACAACAAAAGTGTATTCTTTGTTTAATATGTAGGTTTACAAAAGACAGCAAAAGTGAATGCTTGGTTTATAATTGTACACTAACAGAAGGTGTTTTCTCACTTTAATCAAAAAGGACAGATCTACCTTCCTACTGTACTCAATGAAATCCTCAATGAGCTCACATTTTGTTAGGAATCAGCACGAGTTTCGATGAATGCAGAATATTTCACAATCTGTCAAGCAGACATTAAAACTGTATACAAGATATGGACGTACAGCTTGGTTTCATATTGCAAATCCTTGCTTTATTTCTTTTTCACAAACGCTCTTTGCAAGGTTATCAATAAGGTACCGTGCCATTACGGTTTGATTATTTCACAGACTTCAGCATGAAAGCCTTTTTCAATGCCATGCAGAAGCAATAAACACATCCTGAGCCGAACAATATCTTCCGCAATACCATCTCGCTTCTTAAAAAAAGAAGTTGAAGCTGTTTGGTGTTAAGAGGGCAAAGAAAAAAGGAACGATTTGGAATCGGAGTTTAAAGTGATGTATTCGTTTGGCTGGGCGCTCCATGGTTTGATACTTTTCACCACCACTTATCTATTCTAGGCGTCAGTTCCTATGCATACTCACTGACTTGTGTATCGACCGAAACTCAGAGGTCCGTGGAAGAAACTTGTACGCAGATGATCGCACTCTGCAGCCACTGTGGCCCGACTGAATGACATTAGACACATCAATAACCTGAGGATCTATGGGGTTAACCTGTGTTGGTTGCTAGTTAGCTCGCCTGCCAGGTCCTTTCACCCGAGGGCGCTCGATGTTCTTGTTGCGGTTTTTGTCTTCAACAGCTCTGACAGAGAAATGATCGTTTAAATTAATTTATAACTCATCAAAGATAGAAAACAGTAGCGCATTCATCACTGGTAATTCTATTTTCCTTTTCCACCACTATGACTATTTTGTTATGTATTTGTATAATTTTATTTGCCGCATAATTTAATTTTGGTTCGCTATGAAACAATTGTTAAAATTGTGTGAAATGTCCATAAAAATAGCGCATCTTTTGATGTATAGATTCAAATAGGATTAACCTGCCATTGGAACAGGTGGACAAAGTGGCTAGGCGTCTGTATTTCGTCTTACATTTAATTAAATACAATTAATTGGTGTCATTATTATTTGATTTAACTATTGTCTTATTGGTGTTAATCGCAATCAAGAGTCAAGTCTATGGGTGGTGAAAACCTGACAGTCCAGAGTAAACCACTTGATCCACGGTTTCCGCCAAATTGGCTATAGCTGGATTCGAACACACGGCCTCAAGAGGAGCCTAGTGGCCTGGGGGGGGGGGGGGGAGGGGAACAACACCTTGGTGGACTCAGAAGCGAAGGCCCCCCATCTTTTTGATGTGTTTGTAATATAGACACATTTCTTCCTTATTTAAGCTTATGAATATGTAACAGACAGCTTAGGAAACAACTTTGGACGTAGACCTTATTATTTTGTGATGGATATGTATTTTATAACATGACGCTGAAGTGAATTTCTTGGAGCTTGATTCTAGAGAGGTCATTTCGGTTTAACGGATTCGATGTAATCAGGGCAACACAGTTATATGACCTTAACGTACGGCCTTCGTACTGATGAAAACGAGGTTTGTGACACACTTGTTCCCTAAGTGGTGTAACACCTGATCCAGGACATTTTCTCCTATGGATTTTCCCCTAGGACATTTTCCCTGCTTATAATCAATTCACCCTATTGCGAATTTTGCAGTCATGTCCAAAATGAGAATATTCGATAAAAGACACAGCGTATTAATTTTGTATGTATATTTATATCCATCGATTCGTACCACTAGCGCAAGGGTTGGAATATCCATTTACCAAAGGACCTGGTACGGTAAGGGGAAGAAACGTCCCTAGAGAGGTGCGATATGAAAGTGCAACTTTCAAAATCCCCGCACAATTCTATAAATTTCCGGATCAGAAGTATACACCTTGGTTCAAGCGATCATAAAAGTTACATGGCCATTGAGGTGTTGGTTGCCCAATAATAAACCGCCACAAATGCAATCCCAATCATAAATGCCAGTTTTTGGTTGAAATAATTCAATGTGTTTGTAATTTACTGCATGAAGATAAGCGTAAACCTGATATTTTTACTGAAACTCACTGAGGCTTTCACGTATATTTTTCTTTGTGCTGTGAAAGTTTCGTTTTGGTTAACCTTTGTCTTCATATGTAAACATAAACTTTGTAATAAGATCAGTTTTGTGACCTTTTGGCAAGTTTAAACTCCATATTTCTGACTTAGTCTGTACGGCATTCGTCATAGTACAATGAATGTACCAGGTGACTGCGGAGAACAGGAAGCTCATCGGGATTCTCATCTTTTTTTTCTTTGGAATCTGCTTCTGTTTAAGTAAAGATATAGGCCAGCTAGTATTAAATAAGTGTTAACATAAATTAATTGTTAGGATGTGCTAATACGTGGCAACTATACCATAATGCTGGTTTCCTTCCATAATGCTGGCAGCCTTCGTATACGCGAAACAATCTTGAGTACAACATAAAACACCAATCAAGTAAAATAAATAAATAAATGAAAATGGTACTTGCTGCTGCCTTTCTTGGGGCTTAGCACTGATCGGTTAGGGCAAGGAAACAGGACTGGTTGGCCCGGTGTCAGTATAATGTGAAATGTAATGTAAACTTTGTGGGGTGTTCTGCCTGGTGTTTTCGGTATGATACTTCAGCTGGGGCATCACTCAGGTAGGCATGGACTCGCCCTGTCACAAGAAGACACATACAACACTCGTAGTCGTATGATTGGAAACTTGTTAAAACCCAAGCATACACAAATACATGCATATATGTGTAATATGTAGCGAAATAACAAAGTTGAAAGTTACATGTGTTATGTATATGTTTATTTACTTGATTGGTGTTTAACGCAGTACTCAAGAATTTTTCAGAAAGTTACATTTGTGGCACCGTAATTCTCCACTCTACATTATCTAATACACGGGTGGAAGGTGGTTGTCCATAGGGGGAAATGTCCACAAGCGGAAATGTCCCCCGGGGGTGTGGGATGTCAATCTGGGAATGTCCATAGGGTAAATCTCCGCGCTACCTGTGACGTCACATTGTAATAAACTTGATTTCACATGCCTCATTTTATTCACGACCAGTGGTTTGTGGATTATTGTTTTCGATGCAGTATACCAAACCAAAAAAGAAAATTGTGCATTATGGCGGTAATACCAGTCAAACGACAAAACCGTACCAGAGCTGGTGACAACCCAACCAGGATTCAGAAGGTGTATGATGGACATACTTGTGCATGTAAGTACCTATTATAGACTCCATATTAGAACTGGAGATATTAGAATAGGAGATGGTAAATTGTTTACAGCATCATTTTCAAGAAGAGTCAATAATATGCATTTTCATCACAACACAACGATATTTAATTCCAGTTCACCTCAGCCGAAATAGTAGCTAATTTTAGAAAGCAGTAGTGAATGCTGCATGGCAAGGTAAGGGAGATAACTCCACGACAGTATTTTTCAAATTATACCACATAGGTACAAACGTTGTAAGTAGGGAAATAGTACTAGATTTGTCCGAACGACTGCGGTGTTATTTGTAACAAGCTTCGTGCTGCTTTTTTTTTTGGCTTGCTTTATATTTTGCTCTCTTCTAGCGCAGTTTGTCTCATTTTGAGCTGTGCTTTCTGTCTTTGTTTTTCAGAATCTCATCTTTTTAGTATGTTGCACACATCGAAACTACATATGAAATAATCGGCTCTCCGGCTTTTAACATCAGTTCAGTCAAATCATCACAACGTTTTGCTTTACAGGCACACCAAGACTCGTACTCTTTGATCAGTATATACTGCTCCACTGAGACGTCTTAAGACGAGAGAGAGAGATAGGATCATGCAATAAATCAAATCATAACATTAATTAGTGTCCTTGTATGGCTCTCACGACAGCCAATCGATCAGTTGGCTAATTAATGCCCTCACGTGCTCGAGTTTCCACTGCGACCTTAAGTCAGAAGGATTCTCAGGTACCTGATGAATACATCCAATACATGTTGATACCGTCATATATCTATATATGTACGTTTATTGTTTTCCTACTTTCGCACAATTTTTCAGTCATATAACAACGTCATTATATGTGTCTTCTGGTATTGTAGCAGGGCGTGTCCACGCCGCAAAAGTGTATCACACTGGAGACACCAGAAACCGGACACCATACAAAGTCACATGATACTGATACCGGGGCAACTAATCTTGTTTCTTTGCTCTAAAATCTCTGTGCAAAAGTGAAGCATCATACCGAAGCATCATACCGAAGACACCAGACATGACACCCCACCCATGTCACATTATACTGACACCGGGCCAACCATTCCTGTTTTCTTGTTCCAACCACCCAGTACTGAGCTCAAAGCGAGCCAGGAAGAAGTATAATTTTAGTGCTACCTTGATATGAGCGAAATATTCCTCCGTTTGGCGTTGAATCCCAATCAAATAAATAAGTAATCCTAATGACATATTCCAAGCGTTTTGAAAGCTCTCGACGGCAGTCCTTCTCTGGGTTTCCAGAGAAAAGGTCAATGATAGCACCCAGCACCCTGTTCTAGAAAATCTGGCAAGACTTTTCACCGGTAGATAAGATTATTACAGGGATATCACCTTCTCTATCAAATCTGTAGCCTAAATCCATGTAGAGTAAATTTGTAAGCTTTTTCCTATGGCTTGCACCAAAAACATCAGAAGGTGTGTTTATTACGACAGTACCACCTTCTCAAGCAAATATGTTATAGTTTCCTCTGGTTTTGTGCAAAAACACGAGCAGATGTATTCATTACGACAGTACCACCTTTTCTTGCAAATAAGTCATCGTTTTCTCTCGTTTGCACAAAAAAAAAAACATGCAAACGTGTTTGCTACGAAGTACCACATTCTCTAGCAAATGTGTTATAGTTTTTTCTGGTTGGCGCAGAAAACACCGGCAAATGTGTTTATTGCGACAGGACCACTTTCTCTAGCAATTGTGTTATAGTTTTCTCCTCTGGTATACACAGAAAACACTAGCATACACGTGTTACGCTCCTCTCTCGTTTGCACAGATGTGTTTACTGCGACAATACCACCTTTTCTAGCAAATGTGTTGTCTTTTTCTATAGTTTGCACAAAACACACAAGCTGATGTGTTTATTACAGCAGTACCACCTTCTCTGGTAAATGTGTAATAGTTTTCTATGTTTTACACAGAAAATACCAGCATATGTGTTTATTACGACAGCACCACCTTCTCTAGAAAATGTGTTACATTTTTCTCTGGGTTGTGCAGATGTGTTTGCACAGAAAATACCAGCACGTGTTTATTACGACAGCACCACCTCTAGAAAATGTGTTACATTTTTCTCTGGTTTGCGCAGATGTGTTTGCACAGACAATACCAGCACATGTGTCCATTACGACAGCACCACCTTCTCTAGAAAATGTGTTACATTTTTCCCTGGTTTGCGCAGATGTGTTTGCACAAAAACACCGTAAGATGTGTCTATTACGACAATTCCACCTTTACTAGCAAATGTGTTAACGTTTTCTCTGGTTTGTATAGAAAATGCAGGCAGATGGGTTTGTTACGTGAACATCACACTCTAGCGAATTTGTAAGCTTTTCCTCAGGTTTGCCCAAACAAACACCGATATTTATCTGTTTAGTATGAGATTTCTCTTCATCATCTTTACAACAGTTAAGTCATCAATTGATGTGTGAATTCGCTTTGAGTCATGTGAATTCACTTTGAGTCATGTGAATTCACTTTGAATCATGTGAATTCACTTTGAGTCATGTAAATTCATTATGTATGAAGTAATGGTTTCCACAGGTGGATTTATCATATGAGCTCAAACGTTTTGAAGCCCACCTTGGCCGAGGTGGTTAGCACTCCAGCGCGGCACAATGAGTTCAAGTCTGTCATGCTGGCTTCCTCTCCGGCCGTGCGTGGGAAGATCTGCCAACAATCTGTTCTGCCCGGTTTCTTCTCACCATAATACTGGTCGCCGTCGTACAAGTGAAATATCCTTGAGTACGGCGTACAACACCAATCAAATAATTAAATAAATAAATAAATCAAACGTTTTGTGGGGTTTGCGAAGTGGTGTTTGTGTAATAAATATGTACGACCTATGCATGTATTATTTCTAAACATAAATGATTATTTTCAATCGGAAAATAATTAATTGTCCCTTTTGAATTGTCAGGTATTAAATGTGAACTGCGAGTCAAAAAAAGCATAAAATCCGCTTTAACGCTCTAGGAGTAAGTGTATAGGGTCGTCGCATTAGACTACAGTGTTAAGTATTCTCACAGCAACCGACAGACCTCTCACCACTGAGGTCACAGGTTCAAATCCGCCTAGCGTTGGCTGAGCTGCAGCCTAAAGCCAGGTACTGGAGAACGTTGACGGTTTACTCCGGGCGCTCCTGTATCCTTTCTTCATGGTATAGTGAAAAATTATCCAGTTCAGCATTAATCTTAATGCTCCAGCTTATTGAAAGTTTGTTTAAAACACACAGCTCAACACACGACAACAGTGTTGGACAGTGTTGACCCATCTGATTTGTAGTGTGGACGAACACTCAACTTACCTCAACAACATTCAATTTGCTGTTGAGTCAACAAAAATTGAACGATGTTGGATAGTCTGGACGGGCTTTAGAGAGGGGTATGTGCAGTGGACATGAGCCTCAGCTGTAAAATGTACACCTTTTGGGAAGTGTGGGGCCCAATGTTCTCTCATCGCGAGGCTATACCTGCACGGCTAAACAAACAAAGCGACGAACTGTCTGTGGTCTGCTACAAACTGCATTGGGCGTGAAGAACAGCTAACAAGAATGGTTTCGCATAGAAAAATGTATTTTTTGATCGTTGTCTAACATCGTACTGAACAATTTTGCGGTCAGTTTTACAGGTGAAAAAAACCCCAACAAAGTGCTATGAGCAAACAACTGACCTTATGGCAAGTTACTGACGAACTTTCCAACGTTTGACGTATAATATAGGAGACATGCAAAGAGACCACTTATTGTCATCATAACCTCACGTGAGTTCAAGACCAGCTCATGCTGGCTTCCTCTCCGGCCGTACGTGGGGAGGTCTGTCAGCAACCTGCGGATGGTCGTGGGTCTCCCCCGGACTCGGGCTCCATCCACCATAATGCTGGCCGCCGTCGTATAAGTGAAATATTCTTGAGTATGGCGTAAAACACCAATCCCCCCCACCCCGGAAAAAAAACATAACCTCACGAGCACGGGAATCTATTTCTGTACAGAGAAATTGGACACTTCTGTACAGAGAATAATTTCTCCAAATTATCAAGATTTTTGTTTTAATTTGAACGCGTCTTCGATGTAAGATGGCCGTTATTTACACACAAGTGGTGACCTGATTTCGCTCTTCTGAGCTAAACTTACTGGACAGTAAGTAATACGAAATGTATTTCTTTCAAATTTTAAAAAAAAATGGAAATTGATTCGTGAGAATCGGGCCCCGACACAGCTCTCACAGACATGTCATGTTTGTGTCGCTAAACTTTACAGTTAGCGCGCAAGAGAAACAAGCACCTGGAAGTGGGTGACGAACCGTGCTGCCGTGTACAACAGCGGACGGATTCCGTGAAGCATTTAAGTGAAGTGCCCCGATGAATGAAAAAAAACATTGATGGAAACAGTGTTTCTTTCTGCATATTTATGTTCACCCTTTTTAATTTACTGTGAATGCTATTTAAAAAATGATCCGGGAGCCTCTCGCCAAGGCAGTCGCTGTGAGTTCAAGTTGAGTTCATGCTGCCTTCCTTTCCTGCCCTGGGTGGAGCGGTCTGTCAGCATCCTGCGGATGATGGTGGGTTCTTTGTGGTTTCTGAAAAGTTTCTGGGTTATGGAGGAGATATTCCAAGAAGTTAAACAAGGTGAAATGTTATGCTGGGAAAAATATTGTTTTTTCACCAATATAACATTTTTTACTAACGGCAGGTAACGGCGCCCGCTAAATTTAAAAACAGACACAGTAGTGTAATATTCATAGTCTGAATGAATGAATAAACAAACAAACAAACAAACAAATAAATAAAAAAAATACAGCATAGTCGCGACCAAGTTACTACGCTTAACCGAGATGCCTTTCACAGCGTATCGACAGCATTAAGGTGAAGCTCATAAGTTTCTCCAGTACGGTGAAAAATAAGCGGAAATCAAGAAGACAAGATAATCACACATATGCACTAAATGCCAGTTGATAAAGTCACGACTTTACAGATTCATCAAACGTTTCTTTATTTCAATGTTACGAATACGTGTACATTAACGGGCACTGGCCTGAACTATGGATCTGTGTAAATGACGTACATATATATACTATGTGTCTTTTACTGTGGTCTACGATTCCGTTACAGCATGTATATTTCACGCACTTACCAGACACAACGGAGCCGTCTGAAGTGACAGGCTTGTCACGAGACAATCGCAGGCCACATGTTTTGGGAAGAAAATGCCAGCTGAAAATATTAAATCTACTTTATAGTCCATAATTCCTCAAAGCGATTGTATCGTTAGACATAAGTAGACCTACGCTGTGTCTTATATGTATTTGATAGCTAACAGTGATAGGGCAACTCACGAGGAGGACCAGGGCAGAATCTGCTTGCTATTCTAGTTTATTTATTTATCCGATTGAAATTTACGCTCTACGCAAGAACATTTCTCTTATACACAGGCGGCCCGCAGTATGGTGGAGTGAAACTAATAAACAATAATAAACTAATAAAAATTAATCTTTTTTTTTCAGTAACATATATCTGAAAAAGCTTACTGCTCGTTAGTTTTATATTCTAAACGGCCAGTGGTTGCATTAGTAGATAAACAAACATTGTTTAATCAAGGCAATTGCCATTTATTTCAGGCCTGGGCCATTCGTGGATTTGGCTGCATTTTTATCCGATGTGGTATAGCGCGTGTATCAGTCAGCATCTATCATTTACTTCATCCCAAACCCAGTGCCCCAGATTCCTGGCGCCAGCGTGGCCACGTGCCGTCTGGCCCTTTTCCTGTGGGAGCCTTCCCATTCCCGCTCTTTTACGTCACCGCACATCGATTCGCCAATGAAATCTCTTGCTGGTCACTTTTCTGAATATGAATGCGTTAAACCAAATTTCCCACGCTCTGCAACTCTACATGGTGCATGCCCATACCGTTTCTGGATGTTGGAAGGAAAAACTTCTTTTAATAACTGATGTACAAATGATAAAAAAAAGTTTGTGGTTGGTATGGGATTTGTTCATATAGCAAAACTGAACAGAAAGTTGTTAAGAGGTTTGATTTAACACGTGTGAACTTTCACAAACCGAACGTTGACCACGACCTACACCCCTCACCCCCATAGTGACTGATCATTGACTCATCGGACCTGATAGTTTAACGTCGGTTACATTGAGCTTAGCTTACTTCCACGCTGTAGCGTCAAAGGCAGGAGGTTTGAACAATTGCTCTAATTAGAGAAACCATGGCATTCGACCCTTTTGCCGATTATCTCGGTCTTGGCGATTTGTTGGAGACATCTGGTCAGCCTGAAGTGCTTGGTCACTGGTCAAGGTACCGGAAGACCAGCTCCGACACGTCTTCCTCTGGGGACATGCTAGAGGTGGACATAACGCCCACACGTGGCATCGCTCAGCGGCACAGTAGAGTAGGGCAGGTCACATCACCCAGAGCTTCAGAAAGGTAAGCAATTCACATCTCAATATTAAGCACAGCGAAAGAAAATGCATGAACAGGAAATTTGCTTCAGGCATTAGTCATTTAATTATTTCATTACTAATTTGACGATGACTTATAGATAGTTACCGAAACGGTATTTAGCAATCACATGTTGTATTTTATTCTTGACGTGGACATATATTTATTAAAATATGAAATATTATAGGCAAGATTTTCTTCTGTACAGTAAGACGTAGTGTTTGCATTTATTTGATAAACTTTGGTCATAGCCTTTCTTTGTTGCATGAAAGAATTACATTTCCCCACTTTATTTGTTTTTTTAAAATGTTAAAGCAGAGATATCAGGGCCAATAATTTAAGACTTGGTGGTTAACTTTTCTTTTAAGTGTACATTACTCATGTGGGTGTGGGTCACTAGCTATTAGGCCTATCTACTGTAACAGGTCAGTATTCACCACGTGTCTTAATCCCATGGGGAAAATCCATGTATAAGTCCCGCATAGGGTTGTAACATAGTTTGCCAAATTATGTTGCCTTATCCGAATATTTGATTTAAAGTGAATAGTTCTAAAGTCAAGGATATTGGCGGTAGAACTGCCGCCGCACACATAGCAAGAATTCATCACGAATAACCAAAACTCGTTTATTCGTGGCTTTTATGTAATATTTTTGAATAGACTGGATATTTCGTGAATTGTAAAGTTTAGGGCCCTGCCAATGTCTGTTGTTGACTCGATTCTCAAATCGTTGAAGCTGATTTTTCAGTGCTTTGACGTTATGCGTCAAATCTTCTACCACGTACCTAATACAACATCGGTCAGTTTACAACTATAACGGGAGTTGTAAGGTTTAGGGTTGCAGAAATTATATGTCGTTGACTTGTTAAACAACGGTGGGTTATATAGGAGGAGAAACTGTGGCACACATGGGCGAAACCACCGCTCTTCTCCAGGTGTACTGACTTCAGGCCGCTGCCATGACCGCTGTAGTTCAATTCGACCTGTAGGTTATTCTTTTGTGATTACACAAATCGCTTAGGTTCAGATTTTGTGTAGATACGGGTAAAATATCCTGTCACTTAGGCCGAAGATTCGGGGCGTAAGTGGAACCCGGAGTTGCGTGTCCCTGTATTTGGAGCATATTGTATTTTCTGCTTTCCTGACGTATAAGTTTTGATTATTTTCCTTCCAGCAGATGCACATCAAATCCCCCAGACCGTGATGACGTCCTTGAGCTTGTTCAGTTAATGAAAAAGATGTTAACTCGTCAGTTCCAAACCAGTGGACAAGGTCTGTTAGGAAGCTATCATCCACGTGGGCCTCTCTACTGTGCGTTCTGCCGGCAGAACGGAGAGACGCGGAAGTATTACCTTTCACACGGGCTGAAAGACCGATTCGGAAACGTCATCTGTCCTGTGCTACGTGCCTATGTGTGCCCGCTATGTAACGCGACTGGGGACGAGGCTCACACCCTTAAATACTGTCCACTGGGGGACCAACAAGCCTCTGTACCACTGGCCAAGGCGCTACGCTCCGGGAGGAACTGTAGCGGTCAGAAACGGTCTTCGTTTCACCGTTACACCTAGATTATATAACGGCCACGCGCCAGCGTGCAAGTGATAACCCAAACGTTCCCACGACTTGCGTGGTCTGAATGCTTATAAGGTTAACCCTTTGATTGACAGTGAAACTGATTTGATGGACTGAATTGTACGAGAGGTTACATTTTTTCAGTCCAGGGTTGTTATTGTCCATTATTTTATGAAAGGAAATCATGAATATGTGTCAAAATTCTTCGGAATTATCTTCGGAATTATTTTTTTCTTAAGATTTTCATCTTGTTACTTTAATGGTCTAAATATATAATTCATTAAACATTATTTCTTGCATGAAGAGAAATTTCTGCTCGATACATATATATATTTCAAAGACTATTATTTTGTTCTGGTGAGACAGTACTTAATTACCGTACAGAGTAAAACATTTACTGGTTGAACTTCCATGTATCACAAATATTTAACAAGATATTTCTTTCCATTGTGTGAAAGGAAACATTAAGTTGTGTTTTATTTGGTTGATTGCATTGAATATATGATCAGATATTTCAAGATCAGATGAGCAATACCGCTAGTTTATCACAAAACTTTCTCCTGTACGTGAAAATGAAAATGTTTTTGACTTGTTTTTATACTTTATACTTTTGTTTTTGTTCTCCGAAATTAAGCAAGGTATAAGTAGGTGCTTACTTATATTACTGGGTAATTTTTTGACCCAGAGTTCACTGCATTCATTGCAATATGATATTATATTATAATATAATATGATACGTATTTTTTTTATCACGGATGTCTAATGCAACCACAGTTTATTTTGTCATGCGGTATTGTTTACAGTGGAGGCGTGAAAATGTGAAAATTGTAAAATATGATATACATACAGAGAAGTATGTCTTTTTCATTTCCGTTATATTGCAATTTTTTTTTCGTTAAATAAAAATGGCGTATTTTTGGTAAGGCATGTTTCTTGTGGAATTATTTGTTTACCTGTGTGGTTCGTTGTCTCATAAAGCTCGAAGTTCAAGTAGCAGTAAGTTATTTTTTTCTTTACTGTTTAGCTGAGTGATAGTTCTGTGATCATTACTATCCGGCACCGTGTCCGTGACTCTTTCAGGATTTTACCATCACGACGGTCACACTAAAAACATTAATCTGTTAATTTTCACGAAAACCTGTTCTCTGAGTGATTCTAGAATGTGTTGTGTTACTATAGCACAATATTCTGTAATATTCCACATAATATTCTGTTGGTCCAATCGTAATGTTAAATTAATATAAAATGTGTGTTGTATTTAACAGAATAATCTCCCGTAACAGGACATTACATTATAGCATCACTCGGACAACAGATTAATTTTCTGAGAGCAGCAACGAGGGATGCATGACCGAAGTGTCGGCCATGTTTATGTATTTGTTTGAGCGTCATTTCACACGATGGCCAGAATTGTTTCACTGATAGGGGTGACAGCTAGTTTAATGTGGAGGAAATTAGGCTAAATTACTGACCTTTAGTAATTTACTAATGAACCCTCCCATGCATGGTTTAATCTACAGTAGGAGATATTGGTGGAGGAGAAGTGATCTTCAAAAGTGCGTCGTCAACGAGACGTTACAAAAAGTGAAAGTCGAGGGAGTGTACAGATGTCTTATCCAAGGCCAGGGCTCACCCCACACCGGACATGTGATTGGCCCTATGAATAGGTGTTCATACATTTGATTCGGGGTATGTCAAAACATATTCCCTGTTGAACATCTAGGCGAATATACCGGTCTTAACGACTGTATATATAGTGAACTTGCATTATCTTGCTGTTATAGTCTTTCTTTTATTTATTTATTTCATTGATGTTTTACGCCGCACTCAAGAATATTTCACTTATACGACTGCGGCCAGCATTATGGTGGAAGGAAACCGGCAAGAGCCCGGACGAAACCCAACACCATCCGCAGTTTCCTGACGGGCCTTCCCACATAGGACAATAGCGGAAACCAGCATGAGCTGGACTTGAAACTTGCCATGAGCCATTTTCTGAGGTTCCGTCTAACCACTGTTTACTCCTTAAAAACGCACCTCTGTAATGAGAAGAGTAACTGCAAGGGACGTAATTCGGTGCGGTCTTAAGCGGTCCAGTTACGTCTGTTATGCAATATAACTGTGATAATGCACAAGCTCTGTTGATTAAAGTAACCCAATGGAACAATGATTTTGCGGTGAAGTTGAAGAATAAAAATACAGAAAAAACGGCATTTCTCCGAAATGCAGGCGTTCAAGCCGCCAGGCCGGAAAAGGCTCTTATCTTTGGGCCATGGTGCATGGGCCACCGCAGGCTATTCCGCGCGAAAATTTCGCTGACCTTTACAACTCGAATCCGTCTTCATATTTGGTTTGCTCTGATTTCTTAAGTCATCCGAAGTATAGACCTGCCAAAGCTTGTATTGGTAAACCATCTTTTAACAGTAATCCAACCGTTGGAACTTCTGAATCGAACAAGTGGAACCAATTTCTGTCATGTTTTAAAAACGTACATCCGCCATGGTCGGTCCTGGTGGTCGGATAATTTCTTCCAACGGGAATTTTCGTTGGGAATATATTTTGATATTTGCTTTTTGTTTTGTCTTCAGTATAACACTAGATGGTCCTTGCATTTTGTTGTCAACAGTTCATCTTTGTAACAGACCTGTAAGCATATACCCTTTCTGAAGTTTGCGCAAGGAACACAACATCAATTTAGTCTCTCGATTGAAAATTCCAACAACTGGAATATTGTTGGGAGAATGTTTTCGGGTGCAAGTTTTAAGTTAGTATATAGCGTGACTCGAGGGACTAGTATGCAGGGGTGGGGACGGGGGTGTGCTGCATATTGATAATGATTAAGTAATTAATGTGCCCTGTCTTGGATGTTGGGCAACGCAGATGGGAGAGTTACGAAAAGAAAGAGACATAAAATAGACCGCTATTCACGCATGCCTTAAAACTTCCTTAGCATAATTCTGTGTCAACATTGCAGTAATTAACTAACTTTTTTTGAGAGTCGTAGATTCAAAAGGGTTCATGGGGACCACATCTGTTGATGAAAAATAATTTTCCCGTAGTGTCACATCATTACATTATGGTTGTCAAGTGATACCCATAGTGTAGTCATTATGTTGTACTAAACTATATGGGAAATTTTTACCCACTTCGTGCCCATTATATACACTCTAGGATATTCTGTTGAATATAACATACTATTATGTTACACTGACAATATACATTCTAGCATCACTCAGACAACAGACTTTATTTTGAAATAAACAGATTAATTTTTTAAGTGTAAAAACATTTATTCACTTCTACACTAATATAACGGCTATTTCTATCGATATTATTGAAGGGAGATAATTTGTTACTTTAATTTAAAGTGGTTTCCCTTTTCACTGGGGGTCGCCGTGTGGCCTGCTTAGTTTTGAGTAGTCTCCCTTGTCAGGAGGGCCAGTGCGTGTGACGATGTGTATTGCCTATAGGGGTTTGTTCCATATAGCTGCTTTCCCGCAACGATAGAGGTTTGCTTCTTTGTGCATTAAGATATACTGAGTTCTAGTGTAAACTGACGTTAAATTTGCATCCAAGCTACCTCCTCCCATGCATACGATACTGTTCCTAATTTTCTTTGTACTTTCTGATAGCCTACATGACACTGCAGCTTGAAAGGCTATCTTGTCGCGGGAAGGCCATACTTGTGACAAGTTCACCCGTTGCGGCTGTCTTTTCGGTGGCGGTAGGAGTCATACAAACTCTAAAGTGCACATACCATCTACAATTTGATGATCACTTGATCACTATTTAGTGATTTATTGATAATCAATTACAAGTTTGTTATGGAAAGTTTTTCATCATGGATTAATGTGATTATCTCTCTGCATCTCCCAGAGTTCCTGTAAAGTAATGTTTACCTCTGCGCCTCCCAGAGTTCCTGTAAAGTAACGTTTACCTCTGCGCCTCCCAGAGTTCCTGTAAAGTAATGTTTACGTCTGCGCCTCCAAGAGTTCATGTAAAGTAATGTTTACCTCTGCGCCTCCAAGAGTTCATGTAAAGTAATGTTTACCTCTGCGCCTCCAAGAGTTCATGTAAAGTAATGTTTACCTCTGCATCTACCAAAGTTCCTGTAAAGTAACGTTTACCTCTGCGCCTCCCAGAGTTCCTGTAAAGTAATGTTTACCTCTGCGCCTCCAAGAGTTCATGTAAAGTAATGTTTACCTCTGCATCTACCAAAGTTCCTGTAAAGTAATGTTTACCTCTGCGCCTCCCAGCGTTCCTGTAAAGTAATGTTTACGTCTGCATCTACCAAAATTCCTGTAAAGTAGTTTTTACCTCTGCATCTCCCAGAGTTCCTGTAAAGTAATGTTTACCTCTGCGCCTCCAAGAGTTCCTGTAAAGTAATGTTTACCTCTGCATCTACCAAAGTTCCTGTAAAGTAATGTTTACCTCTGCGCCTCCAAGAGTTCATGTAAAGTAATGTTTACCTCTGCATCTACCAAAATTCCTGTAAAGTAATGTTTACCTCTGCGCCTCCAAGAGTTCCTGTAAAGTAATGTTTACCTCTGCATCTACCAAAGTTCCTGTAAAGTAATGTTTACCTCTGCGCCTCCAAGAGTTCCTGTAAAGTAATGTTTACCTCTGCATCTCCCAGAGTTCCAGTAAAGTAATGTTGACCTCTGCGCCTCCAAGAGTTCATGTAAAGTAATGTTTACCTCTGCATCTCCCAGAGTTCCTATAAAGTAATGTTTACCTCTGCATCTCCCAGAGTTCCTGTAAAGTAATGTTTACCTCTGCGCCTCCAAGAGTTCATGTAAAGTAATCTTTACCTCTGCATCTCCCAGAGTTCCTATAAAGTAATGTTTACCTCTGCATCTCCCAGAGTTCCTGTAAAGTAATGTTTACCTCTGCGCCTCCAAGAGTTCATGTAAAGTAATGTTTACCTCTGCATCTACCAAAGTTCCTGTAAAGTAATGTTTACCTCTGCGCCTCCCAGAGTTCCTGTAAAGTAATGTTTACCTCTGCATCTACCAAAATTCCTGTAAAGTAATTTTTACCTCTGCATCTCCCAGAGTTCCTGTAAAGTAATGTTTACCTCTGCGCCTCCAAGAGTTCCTGTAAAGTAATGTTTACCTCTGCATCTCCCAGAGTTCCTGTAAAGTAATGTTTACGTCTGCGCCTCCAAGAGTTCATGTAAAGTAATGTTTACGTCTGCATCTACCAAAGTTCCTGTAAAGTAATGTTTATCTCTGCGCCTCCAAGAGTCCATATAAAGTAATGTTTACCTCTGCATCTCCCAGAGTTCCTATAAAGTAATGTTTACCTCTGCATCTCCCAGAGTTCCTGTAAAGTAATGTTTACCTCTGCGCCTCCAAGAGTTCATGTAAAGTAATCTTTACCTCTGTATCTCCCAGAGTTCCTATAAAGTAATGTTTACCTCTGTATCTCCCAGAGTTCCTGTAAAGTAATGTTTACCTCTGCGCATCCAAGAGTTCATGTAAAGTAATGTTTACGTCTGCATCTACCAAAGTTCCTGTAAAGTAATGTTTACCTCTGCGCCTCCCAGAGTTCCTGTAAAGTAATGTTTACCTCTGCATCTACCAAAATTCCTGTAAAGTAATATTTACGTCTGC
This sequence comes from Liolophura sinensis, assembly GCF_032854445.1. Classification (NCBI taxonomy): domain Eukaryota; kingdom Metazoa; phylum Mollusca; class Polyplacophora; order Chitonida; family Chitonidae; genus Liolophura; species Liolophura sinensis. The sequence goes on from NC_088300.1 coordinate 24,230,706, forward strand.
TTCTCCCAGAGTTCCTGTAAAGTAATGTTTACCTCTGCGCCTCCCAGTTTTCCTGTAAAGTAATGTTTACGTCTGCTTCTCCCAGAGTTCCTGTAAAGTAATGTTTACCTATGCGCCTCCAAGAGTTCCTGTAAAGTAATTTTTACCTCTGCATCTACCAAAATTCCTGTAAAGTAATGTTTACCTCTGTGCCTCCCAGAGTTCCTATAAAGTAATTTTTACCTCTGCATCTCCCAGCGTTCCTGTAAAGTAATGTTGACCTCTGCGCCTCCCAGAGTTCCTGTAAAGTAATGTTTACCTCTGCGCCTCCAAGAGTTCATGTAAAGTAATCTTTACCTCTGTATCTCCCAGAGTTCCTATAAAGTAATGTTTACCTCTGTATCTCCCAGAGTTCCTGTAAAGTAATGTTTACCTCTGCGCATCCAAGAGTTCATGTAAAGTAATGTTTACCTCTGCATCTACCAAAGTTCCTGTAAAGTAATGTTTACCTCTGCGCCTCCCAGAGTTCCTGTAAAGTAATGTTTACCTCTGCATCTACCAAAATTCCTGTAAAGTAATATTTACGTCTGCTTCTCCCAGAGTTCCTGTAAAGTAATGTTTACCTCTGCGCCTCCCAGTTTTCCTGTAAAGTAATGTTTACGTCTGCTTCTCCCAGAGTTCCTGTAAAGTAATGTTTACCTATGCGCCTCCAAGAGTTCCTGTAAAGTAATTTTTACCTCTGCATCTACCAAAATTCCTGTAAAGTAATGTTTACCTCTGTGCCTCCCAGAGTTCCTATAAAGTAATTTTTACCTCTGCATCTCCCAGCGTTCCTGTAAAGTAATGTTTACCTCTGCATCTACCAAAGTTCCTGTAAAGTAATGTTTACCTGTGCGCCTCCCAGAATTCCTGTAAAGTAATGTTTACCTCTGCGCCTCCCAGCGTTCCTGTAAAGTAATGTTTACCTCTGCATCTTCCAGAATTCCTGTAAAGTAATGTTTACCTGTGCACCCCCCAGAGTTCTTGTTTTTAAAGTAATATGCTCTCTGCTTTTCCTAGAGTTTCTTTAAAGCAATGTTTGCCCACGCACATCTTGGAGTTCCTGTCTTTAAAGTAATTTGCTCTCTGCTTCTCCCAGAGTCTCTTTAAAGTTATGTTTATCTCTGCTACTCCCAGAGTTGTATTTTTACCCTCTCTCTCCAGGATTACATTTAAAGTTAAATTGGATGTGTGATTTATTAAAATCATATTTCACAACAGCCGTGACCATTATTTGCTACTTTAGTAATACATAATTCGATAGATTATCGGTTTTCGTTTATATTCTCTGACATAATATGTTTCTATAAATACACTTCTGTTTACAGATGAGTAAGCACCTGTTCAAGGCAAACTGGCAGTTCGTGTCACATAAGACTACATTAGACATTGGACGGGCCCTTGTTAACTTAGTCATCTGAAGTGTTAATAATCGATGTGGATATCATAGTCTTAAGTTGTGAGGTCTCCGGCTCACCTCCAGCTTTTGCGCCACGATATTACATTCGTTTTTCTCGTGCCGGGCTGCAGTTTCTTAATACAATAGGTGTTGAAAGTGGTTTTTGATCAAACTCACACTGGTTTATTTTGGTAAACATTTTGTGTTTGGAAACTTTGAAAAATTTCATTTACATTTGTATGGTCTGTTTATTTACTTCTTTGATTAGTGTTTTAGACCGCACTCAAAAATTCTTTTCTATGACAGCGGCCAGCATTATGGTTGAAGGAAACCGAGCACAGCCTGGAGGGAAATCCATGTCTACAAGCAGGTTGATGACTGACCTGAACACGTACGGTCGGAGAGGAAGCCAGCATGGGCTGGACTTGAACTCACGGCAGCAGCATTATAGGTGAGAGGCTCCTGGGCTATTGCACCGTGCTGGCACGTTAACCACCTCGGCCACGGAGGTCCCTTGTAAGATCCAGGTAATGAGAATAAAGCTTTATGGGAAAAACGCCACCTGTTCATAATATACAAAAAGCAAAAATTCAAAAAGCGTTTTCAAAACACTAGAGGAAAGAAGCATGCTGAGAGTACATTCCAGTTGAGTGCAGATGTGTTACATCATGGCCAACTAGCTGCAATTCTCTGAAAAAGGCATCTAGAACTATTAATGCACTCTTGCTTGTGATATCCCAACACTTTGGCAATTCACTGTTTACGAGGGAACCACATCAAAGCCTTAGGCCAAAGGAAACCACATCAAAGTCTTAGGCCAAAGGAATCAACATCAAAGCCATGGAACAAAAGAGCCCATATCAAAGCCATAGACCAAAGGAAACAACATGAAAGCCACAGACCAAAGGAAACCACGTCAAAGCCATATGTCAAAGGAAACCACATCAAAACCATAGGGTAAAAGAAACCACACCAAATGAACACCTGGCAAACATCGAGACGAAAGGCTGCAGGGTATCAAGCAGGAGTCAAATTTGGTAAACGTCGCCAGGATCTTCTGGAATCACCATCCACGCTGATTTGTTTGTGGAAGACAGTCACATAAGTATCATTCCTTACTGCATGTATCAGAAGTCAGAGTGAACTGCAGAGCTTGGACATTCATGTTAACCTGATGTAGGAAGGCACTGTAACAGAAATTAATTGGGAATGTCTGCAAGCACCGATGGGCGCAGAACTAATTATACTTAGCTTGATTGTTTATTTGCTGTTATCACGCAATCTGCCACAGTATTTTTAACTTTTTATCATGCGGATGCAATTTATGAGTGTTTGAAACAGGTAGTGTGTCCAGTAAATAAGGGGAAAAACAGATTACATTATCTTGTACATTTACTTATTTAGTTATTCATTTGATTGGTGTTCAAGAATATATATAACTTATACGACGGTGACCAGCGTTATCATGCTGGTGGCTCCACAGACTGTGGCTCTCGCAGGCATGGACGGTTGAAGCTCTGGCCAGCTGCGACTGTCAGACCGTTTATCTCGCCGATTCAAGAGCGGCTGAAGTTTGTCAAGCTCTGGTTTCATTCACCTATCAACATTAAATGCCGCATAATAAGTGAAACATTCTTTATTCAGTACACGGCTTAAACATAGATCAATGAAAACTACACTTCAAATTCAATCTAATAATAGCCTGCGTTATACAATAACCTCGCATGATACACATGCGTGTAGAAGTTAACGCGGGGTGGACTGAAAAAGGCAAATTTTAATGTTAGCCTGTATGGGGGGCGATGGAGTGATGCGATAGAGGCTTGGTGTCATGGGAAGATCATTTAGCGATGGAATCATAGGGTGATTGATTGATTAATTTATTTTTTTTACTTGATTAGTGTTACACCGTGCTCAAGATTGTTTCACTTACACGATGGCGGCTAGCATTATGGTGGTAGGAAATCGGACAGAGAACGTGGAAAATCTACGCCATCCGCAGGTTTCAGACAGACCTTCCCACATATATACAGCCGGAGAGGAAGCCAGCTTGAGCTCTGAGCGAAGGCATTGGTGAGAGGCCTCTGGAACATTGTACCGCGCTGACACGCTTATCACATCGGCCACGTAGGCCCCCATAGGGCGATTGAGTATAGTTGCAATGATTGACTATTGCTTAACGCTAAACTCATGCGATGGCGGTCACTTATATGAGAGTAGAAAACCTGAGTCCTCGGGATAAACGCTCACGAACTTTCCCACGAGTGGCATGCAAATATTTAGACCGATTTGGTGGAAGGCACATAGCCTTCAAAGACTGCGCAAACGGTCACGTGGAGGATGTCCACTGCGTATGGTCATTAAAACTTCTACAAAGAGTAACAGCTTGAGAATCTACAAATTCAATGTCGGAGGCCAGGATGGAACTCACACCTCGTGTGGCTGGTGGTTGGGAGTCGGGCACCTCACTCACTGAACTTTGAATAGCATAGTTTTGCGAGATTTTTTCAACAGAAAATTCAAGGAAATTTAGAATGTTTTAACAAAGACGTCTGACCACAGCTTGGACGAATGGCTGTGGTTTTATGCCAAATTCTCAATAATACATCTACTTTTGGGCAAGCGTATTATTTTCAAACTTAAAATACACCCAACGCCTTTGGCGTTTTAAAATTGTAAGAACCACCAAATCATTATTAAGAAACATACATATCGTTTACTAGAGCAGGTTATGTGATATGAGTTGTGAAAAACTGAAAACATTTTAAATATTGTGTTAATTATTTTGTCGTTATCAATAGCCTATTGCATCACTACATGGCTTCATAGCTCTTTCGTGTTGTGGCATCCTTTCATCGCAACGTGGCCTCGGTCAGTCGTGTCGTGGCATCGCTCCATCACGTCGTGGCCCGTTTCCATAGCGACGTTGCATCGCTCAATCGTGTCGTGGCATCGCGGCCGATGGATCGATGGCCCAATTTTGCCATCATAAAAAGTACTTCGTATTCATGGTATTGTGATGTTCAACAGCTGAATGAAACCGTGGTCACTTAAAATTTATATATACTCATCGGATTTATTATAGAACCCCCTAATTTATGTAATGTCAGTGAATGCTAAGCGTCTTTTTTCATGAAATGTTAATTGTCAAGAGTTCAAAAAAACTGTTAAGTATTATATTTAAAAAGCTATGACAAGAAGGTAATAGCTTACTTTATCGATCATAATAGTTGTCGTGTACATTACAAGCCACTACTTGTTATATCAATTGGTTTCATTATTTTTCGCGACGGTGGCAAAGTTTATAAACGGAGGAAACCAGGCAAACTGATTGAGGCCTTTTTCATTAGAGGCTGGCTTCTTCTTTGGCAGGAGGCAAAACATCTTCGTTAAACATTGTGACATGATCCCTTTTAAGGATTCAAAGTAAAAGAGTGCAATAACGCCGTTCTGTTTAACAGATATAACGAGGAGTCGAAGTTATGTTGATCTGAGTCAATATGTTAAACATTATTTTCTGTGTCCTGATCCAAACGCTACAACACTAGAGTCTGATTGAGATTGGTGTGTGGGCAAGACATCAGTGCCACGAAATGAAATCTTCACATCATAATGAAAATTAATATTCGACAGTATTATTAGTTTTAATACTAAAATTAACAGAACAAATTTAAGTTTTTATCGTTTATATTTGCATTAATGTCCAAAAGATAAAATTTAGCGAACAACCATAATTTCTTCACATTGTGATCAAAACAACATTAAAAGTGCCCATATTGGCGACTTCATCATCCTGTCCTTAAGAGATCTAGATGCTAGAGGGAAAACAGGCCCTGAAAAAAATCGGCCTAATGTTACAAGTATTATAGTTGGAAGTGTCAAATTTCGTTCCTTTATTTTTTATTCTTCTTTCTTTATCCCTCCGGGCAACCGAAGTTGAATAACTGCTCGAATGTTAAGAGTATTAAATATTAATGATTCCACTCCCATTGCTCCTGTTCAACCACTTATTTAGTAAGTCATGAAAGCTTTGCATACATTTGTGTAGTGACTGATAATCTGTTTTTGTTCTTCACGAACCGATTCAAACATAGTGCTGACGTGTAGATTTACAAACATCGGCAACATCGTTAATAAAAATGGCATTGTCGTGTGGATTTACAAACATTGACAACAGCGATAATAGCAACAGGATTGTCCTGTGGATTTACAAACATTGACAACAGCAATAATAACAATGGTGTTGTCGTGTGGATTTGTAAACATCGGCAACAGCGATAACAATAACGGTATTGTCTTGTGGATTTACAAACACTAGCAACAATGTTAATAACAATGGCATTGTGTGGATTTACAAACATTGACAACAGCGATAATAGCAATAGGATTGTCGTATGGATTTACAAACATCGGCAACATCGTTAATAACAATGGCATTGTCGCGTGGTTTTACAAACATTGACAACAGCGAAAACAGCAATAGGATTGTTGTGTGGATTTACAAACATTGGCAAAGATGATAATAGCAATGGTATTGTCCTGTGGATTTACAAACATGGACAACAGCAATAATAACAACGGTGTTGTCGTGTGGATTTGCAAACATCGGCAACAGCGATAATAATAACGGTATTGTCTTGTGGATTTACAAACATTGGCAACAATGTTAATAACAATGGTATTGTTGTGTGGATTTACAAACACTGCAACAGTGATAATAGCAATAGGATTGTCGTATGGATTTACAAACATCGGCAACAATGTTAATAACAATGGTATTGTTGTGTGGATTTACAAACACTGCAACAGTGATAATAGCAATGGTATTGTGGATTTACAAATATTGGCAACATGCAACATGGAGTTGCACTTTTGTTGACGTGTCAAAATAGCTCTGCAATTTCCTGTTCCAGTTTTTCCATCGAGGTGGCGGACAGACTCTGAACCTCGGTGGCACTCATCAACGTGTCACAGTCGCTCGCATCGTCCACGGCTTTCTTAGGGATACTGGGTTTGTCTTGAGAACTCCCTCGCTTTAGCGCGGCCAACTGAACTTGTTCGCGTGCCCATTCCTCTATACCGGAATCCAGCTGAAGAGATAACTGACGTTGGGAAAGTTTTCGTGATTTGGGTTCGGTATTATCCACAGTGGGCACGCAGATGGATGACGACCGGTAGCCCCTGGACGTCGGCTGTAAATCCTTCACGGTAAGCGCTCGGAGGGCAGCTAAACTAGACTCCATTTCGTCGTCTTCCCAACTCATGGAGTGAGTCAGAATGGATTCGCGTCTGTTCAGTAGCTCAGAGGCCCGTCTATGCTTAGCGTACTTAGGCTCGGTGTCCAAAACCGGATGGATTTGATTCGCGTTTTGAACAACGGACAACATACGGCGAAACCGCTGTCGCTTAACCTCTCTGCAAGCCGACTTCAGAATGTCTTTCAGTGACAAGCCCTCGGCCTCAAACCAGTCCTCAGCCGAAAACCCCCGAACTCTATCTCGGTGAAGCAGACTGGCCTTACCCTGTAATACGAGGATCTCTGCGCAGTGGATGTGACCCATCTTGGCGGCCACGAGGAGAGCAGTAAAGCCATCTTTGTTTATGTGATCGACGTGTAACCCTAAGCGACTGAAGTGTCGAACTAACAAGTCTAAGGCCACGTCGTTACCAACCATTGCGCAGTAAATCAACGGTGTATTTCCTTTAAGAGAGAGAAAGAATAAGGAAACAAATCAGGTAAACTTTGCACGTGAGGTTATATTTGATACATGTAGGTGCACGTATGCTTTAGAGAATAGTTATTTCAAAAGTAACCTGGTCGGAGATATACCAAAAATTAATAGAGCTTTGTCTATCGTTTGAAAACTGTCTAGAGCTCAGAGTGTACATAGGCAATAAGAACTTCATCTATAGGCATATATTGTATCAACAAGGCTAGACTGAGAAATGCACCCTGAACACAAAGAGAAGTTTTGTTTTGGGATATAAAGCTGTGATACGAAGTGAATTAGTCTGAACATTCTGAGTAAAACTTGCTGCAGATCTTGTGATAGGCCTAACGGCATGCAGCAGAGTTAGTGTCAGAAGTCGCGCCATTTGAAAACATCAAAGTTTCCACACAACGTTGCTGGCGCTAAATTACCTTCTTTATCCCCTTGTTTTAGCTACATTCGAGCAGGCATAGTTCTTTTCTCCTCGTCTACAGTCTAATTCCTTCCTTGTTTGTCCATTGTCAACGATATTTTGGCGAACGAAGACTCACACACCTCGTCTCCGTTTATGCATTTTTCCTTGCCGGGATAGCCGCCAATATATAGTGCTTACGTAACACGCGTCGTAGACATCGCCCGGACAAATTCGAACCTTCCCTGCTTCATCTTTCTTGGTGATTTGTCTAGGTGACTTGTTACCTCTCAAGAGTCTTTCTCTCTCAACCGGCGTTTTTTTCTGTCGGCAGTTCTCGTGTCTGTCCGGATATTCTCGGGGCAATGACTACGACGCGTCTGACATAAGTACACATTGGCGGCCATCACAGTAAGTGTGAAGCGTGAACGGCGAAGAGGTGTGGGAGAGTTTGTTCGTCAAAATATCGTTGACCATGGACAAACAATGGAGAAATTTGACTGTATATGAGGAGAGAAGGACTGTACGTGCTCAGATGTAACTAAAACAAGAGGAGAAAGTGGGTAATTTAACGTCAGCAACGATGTTTGGAAACTTAATTTTTTCAAATGGAGCGACATCTGACTCTAACTCTGCAGCATGCCGTTAGGCCTATCATAATCTCTGCTGCGAGTTTTACTCAGAATATTTGGATTAGAAGTTAATAAATCTGGAATTGCCTAAACGAATGTCACCGGGAATCTAATGCGGGGCTAAATAAACCCACTAAGAAGAACAGACTGGTTTCATCACGAAATAAAAATTCTTTCCCCAAGTGTCCACTCAGTTAGTGGTATTGAGTGACAATTTGCCTTTGGGATTTAAGAAAGGTTTCCTCTTTTCTACGCCTGACAAGCAAAACTTCCCAGCCGTTCAGAGTGCAAATTGGAAGCTGTAAAAGTCAAGGCTTCCAGAGATCAGAGTTGCGAGCCTTACCTTTGTTGTCCGCTATTTCGGGATCTATGTTATAGCGGATGAGAATCCTAACCAAGTCATTACACTTCTCCTCACAAGCGTAACTCAGTACGTCACGTCCTTCTTCGTCCGTGGCATTACAGTCGGCACCGTTGCTTAACAACATCACGAACGCTTGACCCCTGGTTAGCTCCTCCTGCACGGTAAACGTTATAGTTTAGTGTTCGGTGAATGAATGAATGGGAGCTAACGACACACTGGTAATCTTTCAGTCACATCGTGGCGATATTGCCTGAACAATACACTTTTCCTTGATATATTTTTAGGGTCATGAGGCAAACTGAAGGTCAAGGGGTCTCTGGAATGTGTAGTTACACAGTATCCCTGCTGTACCCATCAACAACCACCATCCCAACAAAGGGCTAAACCCATCAAAACAACCACTATCCCAACAAGAGATTAAACCCATCAGAATAATCACTATCCCAGCAAGAGGCTAAGCCCATCAAAACACTAAATACCCAAGCAAGAGGTTAAACCCTCAAAACACTCACTACCCAAGCAAGACGGTAAGCCCTTCAAAACACTCACTACCAAAACAAGAGGCTAAAACCTCAAAGCACTCACTACACAAGCAAGAGGTTAAACCCTCAAAACACTCACTACCCAAGCAAGAGGCTTAACCCATTCAAACACTCACTACCCAGGCAAAAGGGTAAACCCTCAAAACACTCACTACCCAAGTCAGAGGCTAAACCCATTCAAACACTCACTACCCAAGCAAAAGGGTAAACCAATTCAATCACTCACTACCCAAGCATGAGGCTAAACCCTCAAAACAATCAATTCCCAAGCAAGACACTAAAACCATCAAAACACTCACTACCCAAGCAAGAGGCTAAAACGATCAAAACAATCACTACCCAAGCATGAGGCTACACCCTCAAAACACTCACTACCCAAGCGAGAGGCTGAAACCGTCAAAACAATCACTACCCAAGCGACAGGCTAAACCCTCAAAACAATCAATTCCCAAGCAAGACACTAAAACCATTCAAACACTCACTCCTCAAGCAAGAGGCTAAAACCTCAATACACTCACTACCAAATATAAGCGTCAAGCCCGGCATTCATATACCATTCGTAGTTCGTAAAGGGCGTTCCAAGTCGACAATCGCAAGATCCATTTCCAAAACAACGTTTAACACTAACTCCCAAAGACAAAGGTATGTAAGGAATTACACAAATAAGAAATAAAGCCGGTAACACACAAGAGAGAAGCGGTCATCAGTTTTCAATGATGCCGGGCAGACAGTGGATATTCCAGGCATGAATTCCATATCAAAGTTCAAATTCGTAGTCCATGAATGAGTTCCATGTCAAATAACATTTAAACAGGTATCTCAGTCGCGCTTAAATTGCAACTGTTCATAAAGGCAACATGCTGAGGTAATTAGCATGGTTACCTTTACGGCCCCTAGCCCCAGGTTAAGCGGTATTAGATACAGTTTGAAAATGACGAGCGTTACAGACCCTAACCGATCAGATTGTGATTCAAAAATAACGGACGATTACGTCTTTCCCCTTAATATGTAAAGATCTTATGTACGTGATAGATATGTACATGGGGATAACAGCGCCGTCTATGTGGTTGATCACAATGCAGATAGCCAGAGATTCTGAACGCTCTGTCCATACCTGCCAACGAAAGTGTTATGCTCATTGTAAAATTTGAGAAACTTAGAATGAAGGTGTTTGATGAAGTATCCTTGACAAACTAGTTTTTGAACTAGCAGCTTGTGACGCAGATTAAAGTCATCACAATTAACGCAAGATCTGACAAATGCTACAAGGCGAGATATGTATACGCCATATGCAGGACCCTTTGGTATATTGCTATCTAAATAAGGATAATTTACAATATAAAAATTGAAATAGCATCCCATGAGTGGTAACCTTTATAAAGAGTAGAACTAAAGAAAGCCCTATTGCTTCTGACGTGAATGTAAGGGTGATTTGTTTTAGTAAATACCGAGACAATTAACGACAATATTCTTTCAATAAGATCGTTGTGAGGAATGGTAGTATAGAGAGTAGAGAAATCCCATGTGGATACGTCTTTGTACGGTATATGCATATGAGCATCGAGTTTGTAATTGTTAAGCATCCACATGCAGTTGACAGCTGAATTTTTTGTTATGGCACAACAATATTTATTCCAAAATGATTTTACTCTTTGTAACGCTCTCGTAAGTAGGGTTGAAAAGAGTTTGGTGGTGCAGCTTCTTGAACCTGCAATAAATCGAGCCTTGTATGGGGATTTATGCATTTAAGGAATCCAGTAAAGTTGTGGTATTTCTGTGTGACGGGTCGGTATATTTATGCGCCTTTCTTTAAGAAAGGTTTTGTGTTTGTTAAATAGTTCCTCCAGGGTACATGTAGTAGCAGAATACGTGGATGTCGTTGTAGATGCACATAGCTCTTGAACAAGAATTTGATAATAATAATTCTTGCAAATAAAGATGACATTATTAGGAGCCTTGTCTGCTACAGTGATGACAAATTTACTATGAAGGTCAGCGAGTGTTTCTTGCACAGTGGGATCCTTCAGTACCTGTTTAACTTTAGGTAGAGCATCAATGTCTAGACGGTGTATAGTTAAACTAAGTTTCTTTTTGACCATCTCAAGCCAATCGTTAAGTACCAAAGAATTCACTTCCTCCCGTTCTGACCATTTTTTAACATACTCCTCAAGTGCCAAGATGATATTTTTTCTCTATACTTAGGACCCCTCACAAAGAGATTCCTTAGATCATTATTCTTAATAATATTAAGCAAGAGGCTAAACCCTCAAAACACTTACTACTCAAGCAAGAGGTTAAACCTTCAAAACACTTACTACCAAAACAAGAGGCTAAAACATCAAAACACTTACTACCCAAACAAGAGGCTAAACCCTCAAAACATTCACTACCCAAGCAAAAGGCTAAACCCTCAAAACACTCACTACCCAAGCGAGAGGCTAAGCCCTCAAAACACTTACTACCCAAGTAAGAGGCTAAACTCGCAAAACACTCACTACCCAAGCAAGAGGTTAAACCTTCAGAACACTTACTACCAAAACAAGAGGCTAAAACATCAAAACACTTACTACCCAAGCAAGAGGCTAAACCCTCAAAACACTCACTACCCAAGCAAGAGGCTAAACCCTCAAAACACTCACTACCCAAGCAAGAGGCTAAACCCTCAAAACACTTACTACTCAAGCAAGAGGCTAAACCCTCAAAACACTCACTACCCAAGCAAGAGGCTAAACCCTCAAAACACTCACTACCCAAGCAAGAGGCTAAACCCTCAAAACACTCACTGCCCAAGCAAGAGGCTAAACTCTCAAAACACTCACTATCCAAGCAAGAGGTTAAATCTTCAAAACACTTACTACCAAAACAAGAGGCTAAAACATCAAAACACTTACTACCCAAGCAAGAGGGTAAACCCTCAAAACACTCACTACCCAAGCGAGAGGCTAAAACCCTTAATATACTCACTACCAAAACAAGAGGTTGAACCAATCAGAACACTCACTCTCCACGCAAGAGGTTAAACTTTCAAAAAAAAAAAAACAAAACAAACAAAAACAATACCCAAGCAAGAGACTAAATCCATCAAAACAATCAATACCCAAACAAGAGGCTAAATCCATTAGAACAATCACTACCCCAACAAGGGGCTAAACCAATCAGAACAATCACTACCCAAGCAAGAGGCTAAACACATCAAAACAATCACTACCTGAGCAAGAGGCTAAATCCATTAGAACAATCACTCTTTTAACAAAAGGTTAAACCAATCAAAACAATCACTACCATGGGAAGAGGCTAAACCCATCAGAACAATCATTACCCCAAGAAGGGGCTAAACCCATCAAAACAATTACCAGCCAGACAAGAGACTAAGACATTAAAACCATCCCTATTCCAGCAAAAGGTTAGCCCATAAAAACCATCCCCATTTTCATTATCCTCAGAACCAGTGCCATCAACAAGAGACTAATGTTACCAGTGTTGCTGTCGTCCCCGCTTTGGTGATGTAGTATTTTATATTGTGTTGTCGCAGAAACTGTGCTGTACTATGCACTCCCGTGACCTGGCCGTTGGTTTTGTTTCACATAGTTGCTTATTGAATGTGACGAAAACACAGTATTTTGTGTATTTCTAGATCAGTGACGTTTAATAAATTGCAGTTAACATTATTGTTAATGGAGCTAGGTGACATATAATTTGCGGCTATTTAAGCAATTAAAAGGACAGTTAGAATAAAACCCTATATATGTTGTAAACTGACAAGAGGTAGTATTTCACTGGTTACTTGTGATCATTTACAACTTTTCACTTTCGTCGCTGCTCTGGCTTTATGTCGTAATCATTTATATTGCACTCATCAAGATCATCATGACTTCCACCTAAAGGTTAAACCGGTCAATACCATCATCACTACACAAGCAAGAGGCTAAACCCATCAAAGCCACCATCACTACCACCACCAAAAGGTTAAACTCATGAAAGCCACCATCACTACCACCACCAAAAGGCTAAACCCATCAAAGCCACTATCACTACCACCACCAAAAGGCTAAACCCATCAAATCCACTATCACTACCACTACGAAAAGGTTAAACCCATGACAACTAACAGCAACCAACATAACTAACAACGCCAAACTGCTGAACTACTATCTAATGACAACCACCACCAGGAAGATATACTATACAACGTCAACTATTGAACCATTTCCTTCGCCCTGCTAGTTATTAATATTACTTATTAATATTATTATCATCCATTGTTTCATTGTTACCTATTTTCATATAAATACATCTATATGGAGAAAATATTCAAACATAATCTTCTTAAGCTCGATCCTTTTCATTTACCAAAGAGGTATATTGCTGCCCTGTTAGCAATAAGTAATCGCTTTATTGCCGTGGCAGTGAAACCTATCCACCTTCGTTGAATCTTCATGGAGGAGGCAAAATATGGTACAGAAAAGCACATCTTCTTTGAACCTATATTTGTCCTAAAGATTATCAATGCAAGGTTTCCTGTCATACCGTCTGCATTATAAAGGGGATGGTTTCAATTTAGAAATTGAAAATTATCCAATTTTGGATTATAATAGATCAGAGGACATTGCACATGGCATATACACATCTCGCCTTTTAGCATTTGTTAGATCCTTGGTAAAATGTGATGTTTTCAGTATACGTCACCTAAACCTTGTGCATCAAAGATACTCTGTGAAACCCCCTTGGCTATAAGTCTCTTAAATTCTGCTGTGAATATAACAATCTTGTTGGCAAATATAGACGGAGCATTCAGGATCTCAATACTCCCGTTTAACCAGTGGCTAGGGGGCTGTATAAGCTTCAAGGTTTATTACATGTACCTGGTGCTTTTATGAACAGTTGCAATCGAAACGCCACTGAGACACCTGTATTTATATTCTTCCTGGGCCAAATTGTTCGAAAGTGTATCAGCTAATAAAAAAGTTACATCTCCAAACAGCTAATTTAAAAGTTTAACCTATCTAAGAAGCCAATGCAGTGCGCAAAGTACAACAGCAGCAGTTTTAGTTCATATTTAATATACTGTACATAATTTGTTTTAGGCTAAGTGCAAAACTGAAGACTCTGATTAAAGTTAAATCGGATATTTAATCTTAAACTAGTTTTGAACAACCGGGCCCAGGAAAGTATCCGCGGACTAGGAGTTTAAAATTTGAATTCGATGCTATGTCAAGAACATCAACTGTGTTCCCTGCTTCAATGAAAGCTGATGACTTCTTCATTACATGTCACCAGCTTTATTTGATATTTATATATTATTTCCTACATATATTCCTTGGAAACTGATGTTTAAGTTGTTTTGAAAATGAGTCTTAATTGTGGTTATCAACTTGGAACACTCATTCTTAGCTTTCGGAAGGTATACGAATGTTGGACTTGACGCTAAGAGTATCGCGCTACTCCAGTTCTCATGGAAACCACTAAATTTCTAATATTGTATAAAGGGAGCCTTAAGGAACACTATGCTACAATAGTTCAAAGAGACTTACGATGTTTTATTGATATAACTGAATATTCCTCAGGTAATTTGAAATATTCCTCATGTGACTAGAAAAGTGACGTGAAATTATGACATTGAAGTGTGAAAATCACATCAGATATTTGTAATCTACATGATATATTTTTCCGTGATGACAGACGAAAGTGGGAGCGCCGGGAATTTTTTGTTTCTAAAAGAGCCTACAAAAATTGGAAAAGAGATGTTAATACAAATGCAAATTATAAGTAAGGAAAGATTTACTTACTTATGCATTTATTTCATAGGTTTTTACGTCTTAGTCAAAACTCATAATAATCCCATACTAATCCTTACAGTATCAACATAATCCCATATAAACACTATCTAGCATCACTATCTCCTGTTGACTCATGTTGTACAATCAAGTTCATCTTACTGTACGATAATATCCAGACCCGTAATCTACCATCATCAACTCATGTAGACAGTACCATCATATCTAGACCCTTAAGGTAACAAATTAACTCCTGTAGACCCTTACAGTACCATCATTATCTCCTGTAGACCCTTAATGTACGATCATATCCAGACCCTTACTGTACCATCATTAACTCCCTTAGACTCTGACAGTATCATCATATTCACCTGTTGACCCTTGATGTACCATCATTATCTCCTGTAGATCCTTTCTGTACCATCATGTTCACCTATAGACCCTCATATTCATTTTACTAAACCATCATGATCTCAACTAGACCCTAGATGAAAAAAATGCTTATCTGCACTGTGTAATCATAACCACATGCAGATTCTTGTGATGGCATGATGACTCTTAAAGATGATATCGTTGTATCACCGTATCATCACCTATAGACCTCATAATCACATATAAGCTCTGAATAGTCATTATAATCACCATTACACCCTTACTGTGCGATACTAGGCACATGTAGACCATGTCTGTACCACATTTAGATCATTATTATGCCATGAATTCCACATGCAAAAGAAGAAACCTGCTTAAAATTCATATTTAGGCCCCTACTGTAATGTAGGACCTGTTGCTGTGGCAACAGAAGAAAGCTCTCCAACGACAAAAAATAAAGAATTTTTATAATATAAATGAATTATATTCATGATTAGCTTAACCCTGCGCTGTTCAGTGCCGACAGGTAATGACTTACTCTTTTTATCTAAGAAGCATTTCTTAACAAAAACTTACAGCCCCCCCCCCCCCACAAAAAAAACATACGGAATCTATGGATTTTCATTTCCAATACAGCTTATCTGATAATTTCCTTTCCTCATGACACCAGCTGTCACATGTCGATCCTTATGACACCACCAGTTACATGTGGATCCTCATGACACCATAGGTCACAAGTTGTTCATCACGACGTCATCTGTCACATGTCGATCCTCAAGATGCCATCAGTCACGTGTCGACCTTCATGACACCATCAGTCACATGTGGATTCTCACGACACCATCAATCACATGTAGACCCTCATGACACCTTCAGTTACATGTCGATCCTCATGACACATCAGTCACATGTTCATCATGATGCCATCAGTCACATGGCGTTCCTCACAACACCATCAGTCACATGTCGATCTTCAGGACGCCATCAGTCACATGTCGATCATCACAACTCCATCAGTCACATGGCGACCCCGACGACGCCATCTGTCATTTGTCTTTCCTCTTGACACCATCAGTCACATGTCGATCCTCATAACACCATCAGTCACATGTCGATTTACGACGCCATTAGTCACGTTTCGAATCTCATGACACCATTAGTCACCTGCTGATCCTCATGACGCCATCAGTCACTTGTGAAAACTTCCGATATAATCCTAGTCACACGTCTTTCCACGTAAAATTATCATCGTGGGCAATACCCCTTTACCTTCCTTTCCGGCCTAAAGTGGGAAGGTCTGTCAGCAGCCTGCGGTTTCTTCCCACCATAATGCTGGCCGCCGTCGTATACGTGAAATATTCTTGAGTTCGGCGTAAAACATCAATGAAATAAATAAATAAATAAATAGATGCGCCTTTACTATGGTAGTCACATATTAACCCTGCCTTATGGTATTTATGAATCCACATTTAGGCCTCTTTTGTGACATCATCCGGCATGACAACAAGCGCTCCATCTCTCCTCCCTGACATTCGATGTGCAGACATAGTTTTTAACGGGTCATTCCAAGGTTGTGAAACCTTAGCACGGAACTCCGTTCCCCTCCTGAGCAATCATGTGTGCGGTAGGATGATTGATAAGGGACCCATAATCATGATGCGTTCGGTAAGAATTCGTACACGACATTCGCGAGTCGGACTGCGGAGGGATAAGCGACAGCGGATTCACCGGATGTTGTCTGTTGTTCAACCATATCTTGCTTGCAAAATTTCGTCGCATTTTTGCAATTTTTCACTAACATGACGAGGAGGAGTCATTATGAGTGTGAACATGTACTGTGTCTTCGTGTAGCAGGGCGAGTCCATGCTGCAAAAGTGCTGACGCCAATGAAATATCATGTCGAAGACACGAGACATGACATCCCACCGGCAAATCGGGTCATGTTTCCTTGATCCAGCCAGGTTAGGCCATAGCAAGTACTATTTTTTTAGTTTTTGGTGTGACCCGAAGCGGGTTTGATCCCAGATCTCACGACTGCGAGGCTGCAGCTCTAACCTGTAGGCCACGAAGGCAAGAAATGTTTATTTCTTGCCTTTCGTTCGGAAGATTTTCTTGCACGTACAATCTAAGGCAAGGGTCAGGTTTACCGGTGGACGAAATCGGGAAGAACCCTGGCCAAAGCACCACCCAATTCTGCAGCTGATCGGCTGAGTAGAGGGTGACGTTTTATATCAATAAGCCAGCGAGATGAATATAAATATGAATTTATGCAGCAGATTAGACATTCGTATACCAGCAGTCGACCGAAATTGACGATTCCCAAAACGATGTTTTACACAAACCACCAAAGATCTAAAAAAGTACATAAACTACGAAATTGGGACAAATTCACACAAAGAGAGTCAGACTTGAGGTGAAATCATACCCTTAGGCTACATATAATATGAAGTTGATTCTGCATGAGTATACTTAATAGAGTAATACGCTAAGTTTAATAATGAAATAAGCAATTTTGCCTCTGCTGTTTTCAGCACGACAGCGATTATGCTGCGTATAGCTTTTTCTGTATTTGTAGTGTGCATATAATGTATTATAGTGACATGATAGAACCAGTATTTACATGTCTTGACGCCCTATATGGAATATTTCAGACGTTTGCTGATATGTAGGTTTCTGCTAATATAAACTTCTGCCAATATAACCTTCTGCTTATGTAACCGTCTGCTAATGTAACCTTCAGTTGATGTAACCTTTTAATGATCAGTAGATTTTTAGTGATCAGAACTATTGCATTAATATCCCGGTGAAAATGTAGCATACGCTCTCTACATAACAGATTCCTCCTTTGTACGGCTGTCTATAGGCCTACAGCCATGCTGTCAGCACAAAAGTTCAATTTGCTTTTGTTTATATAAATATTCATTGATATATACCTAGTGATCATCAAAGCGAAGTGATTTAAACAAATCTCAAAACAATGTCAGCCTTATAATTGAAACTAGATTACAGATTGATAGTGAACGAGGATCAGGGCCGATATTAATTATACCCCTGTGAAGATTTTATTCATTTCCTTGTTCATAAAATTGTTTCACTGATCAAGTCATTTTTAATTTTGGGACAAATTTTTAAAATGAAGTATTTGTTTTTTGGAAAATATTTACCTACTCCCACAAACGAACGATCAATGTAGTCTGATTCGTGAACGTAGAGTAACTCGGTTTGTTAGAATTATGTAGATGTGTTTTGTTGACCATGCTAGAAAAGTCAGTTCACATTCGGTTATATAGAGAAGTTCAAGTCAACTAACTGAACCACTTGTCTAAGAGACAGATGACTAGATAGGAACAGGAGAATGTCTACTGAGGTGTTCTTGTTTGACGGCGAAAAAGTAGGGGACTATATACAGGTAACCGAAGGTGTAGTTATTCAATCATGTAGAAAAATAAAAGGCGCTAAATTCAGGAAACTAAAAGAAGGCTATCCTATAAGCAGAAGGACTAGATTCAGGTAGCTTGGAGAGGGGCTGATGAAGTTCGTCTAAAAAGTGGAACACAAACGACCGTGAGAGTTTACCTTGATGAAGCAGCAAATGATGAGCGGTGTTCGGCCCTTTGTGTCCCGTGTGTTCACCAACTTCCAGTCGACGGCCTCCAGGATGTATCGGATGGTGCGCAGCTTGCCTCGGCGAATCGAGTCGAACAGTATACCAGCCCCAATATTCTCCTCGTCCCCCATCTTGTCTGGCCTGATTTGATCTCTGTTTCGGCTTATATATTACTCTGGACAGTTAATTACGGTATAACCTTTCCTCAATAAATTGCCAATTACATCAATGGACCTATAAAGCTGGCGTGATTTCGTCTTGGCTGTGGTCCAAAACAGAACAGGTTACCGTGATCCCATATCGCACTAGACACAATCGCCAAAGTGGAAAGGTCCGTATATAGAAAAAGCGGGGTAAGATGGTGTCAGTGAAAAATTTAGAAGCTTGTAAAGTTGTAGCTCATGAACAGACAGATCTGTTGAAAAAAACATTTGTAGTTGTAAAATTAAGGTAATCTCTTTCTACATATTGTTTAGGTGATTGATTTGATCAATGGACATCGTCTGAGATTGACAAATTTTTGAACTCGCTTTTCCTAGACAGTAGAAAGTCCCAATCTTAAGCGGCGTTATAATTAATATATGCACAAAGGAGCACTATACCCTGTACTTGATTCTGAAAGTTATATTTATCACATTACGTTTTTTAATGTTTCTTTAACTGTACCCTGCATATCACATGACTTATCCTTGATTTTCTAACATCTACACCACATATAAAAATGTCATCTCAGCCGCATAATTCATCAACAGCTTATCAAATTTTGTGTGACTTTATTGTGAACCGGAGTAAAACACATTAATGTATTTTTCGGGTTTTTCAACGGAAATCGAATATTAATGATTTACACAGGTAATCATATTGTTTACATAGAAGAAATGGGTTTTATACTGAATTTTGTCTTCACAAAAAGATTACTTCCACTGCCGAAAAACTTATTGCCATACTAATAGTCAAGAACAATGCCGTTGCATCGACATTTTCCGACCATATATGCAGCATTGGATTTATTTATTTATTTATTTATCTATGTATCTATGTACGTATTTATCCATTTGGCTGTTGTTTAATGCCATATGAAGAATTACGTTCGCGTTTGAAAGACAACCTACACTCTCACCCGTTGGGACATGGTGATAAACAGTGATCGACGCCGTGTGCTTAGTCTAACGTTCGTTGATGACCATCCGTCTTCCACCATTATGGTGCGGTTATCTGTACGTCACATGTGGGACAGCTAACAAGTAACTTGCAAGAGGCCGGTAGTTTATTCCAGGATATTCCGGTTTCTTGCATTCATAAAACTGACCGCCATCTCATAAGTGAAAAACTGTTGAGTATGGTTTTAAAAACAATGAAATAATTAAATAAATAATTATAAAATAAGGACATTCCCCAAATTAAGAGCACACTGATACAAACGTATGTAAGGACGATTACAGTTAAAGGTTAACTCGATAGGAAAGAAGCTGATGTGTGGTCTTTGGCTGCTGATGTAGAAAATAAGAAATATCTGCAAAGACGCAGAATCAATATCCAGTCTTTGAAAGCCATGCCAAGTCAATCGTATCGTCCACAAATTTGATATTGTGGTTACTGGGCGTATTATTTATTCATGTATACGAGTATCTAGTTCTTGTTATGCACAGGGAACGTCTGTAACTGATATACCAGGAACTCATCAAGGTTCGGCAACTATAGATCTTCGACGTAGGAAAACACGATTAGCAAAATACTCATTAAAGTTGGCACTTCGTAAAGCTGTAAAAGGGATACTCAGCCATCTGGACGAGCCTTTTTACGGCTTACATTTAGGCATCAGTAACATATGGAGTTTTAACGTGACCCGTCACATGTTGTACAATGTGCGTCGTATGGCATCCGTTATGTCCACCTGTAAAAGACTGCTTACGGTATTTCAATACTGCCTCAGTACTCCACTTAGATTTACCTTGTTTTTCCTACAGCTGCCAATGAGGTTGTGATGATCACAGTATGGTCGTGGTAACAATAGTTCAACAGCCCCTCCGGATTTAAACTTGATTAATGAATGTATGATTTGGGTTAACGCCACATTGGCGTATTTCAGCCACATATTGGCTAAAATATGTTAGAACAAGGAAATGGTTGAATTTCGACACGACAATGATGACATCCAATTTCAGATTAAACAAACAGTTAAAATAACTTCGGTTAAAATTCGAAAAACGCGTGAAGTACAGTTTTTATGGAATAGCTGTATATATTTAATATATCTTTCGTATTGTCTTTTCAATTTCACTATAGCCTCATCAGCGTCGCTGTAAATTAATTGAAACAACCAAAGCTGGAAGCCTCGATTTCATTGACTGAGGGCCATTTATGGCGCGTAGCATACTTATCAAATTCAGGTCATAGTTGTGTTTAGTGCTGTTACACACCTGACAGCAATCGTATATATCAGGTAATCTTAGGTACAGTATTAATAAACACCAGTCATATAAATAAACACCAGTTATATAAATAAACATCAATCATATAAATAAAAATCAGTGATATGAAAAACACCAGTCATATAAACACCAATGGTATATATGAACACCAATCGTATCGATCGTATAAATAAACACCAATCATAAAAATAAGCACCAATCATATAAATGCCACATGCATAACAAGCCAGTGAGGTGTATGGGTTTGCACTAAACCTGGTGTCATTTTATACAGAGACTCAGTAAGTGAGGACCCACATTTAACACTCCATACTGAGAATCAGTAAATGGAGACTCAGGAAGTGAGGACTCACATTTAACATTCCATACGGAGACTCAGTAAGTGAGGACCCACATTTAACATTCCGTACGGAGACTCAGCAAGTGAGGACCCACATTCAATATTCCATACATAGACAGTAATTGAGGACCCACATTTAACATTAGACACGGAGACTCAAAAAGTGAGGACCCACATTTAACACTCCATACTGAGACTCAGTAAATGGAGACTCAGGAAGTGAGGACTCACATTTAACATTCAATACGGAGACTCAGTAAGTGAGGACCCACATTTAACATTCCGTACGGAGACTCAGCAAGTGAGGACCCACATTCAACATTCCATACATAGACTCAGTAATTGAGGACCCACATTTAACATTCCATACGGAGACTCAGTAAGTGAGAACCCACATTTAACATTCCATATGGAGACTCAGTAAGTGAGGACCCATACTTAACATTCCAAACGGAGACTCAGTAAGTGAGGACTCACATTTAATATTTCACACGGAGACATTAAGTGAGAACCCACATTTAACATTCCATATGGAGACTCAGTAAGTGAGGACCCACATTTAACATTGCATATGGAGACTCAGATGTGAGGACCCACATTTAACATTAGACACGGAGACTCAAAAAGTGAGGACCCACATTTAACATTCCATATGGAGACTCAGTAAGTGAGGACACACATTCAACATTCCATACATAGACTCAGTAATTGAGGACTTACATTTAACATTCCATATGGAGACTCAGTAAGTGAGGACTCACATTTAACATTCCATACGGATACTCATTTATAGAGAACCCACATTTAACATTCCATATGGAGACTCAGTAAGTGAGGACTCACATTTAACATTCCATACGGATACTCAGCAAGTGAGGACCCGCATTCAACATTCCATACATAGACTCAGTAATTGAGGACTCACATTCAATATTCCATACGGAGACTCAGATGTGCGGACCCACATTTAATATTCCATACGGAGACTCAGTAAGTGAGAACCCACATTTAACATTCCATACGGAGACTCAGTAAGTGAGAACCCACATTTAACATTCCATATGGAGACTCAGTAAGTAAGGACCCACATTTAATATTTCACACGGAGACAGTAAGTGAGAACCCACATTTAACATTGCATATGGAGACTCAGTAAGTGAGGATTCATATTTAACATTCCATACGGAGACTCAGTAAGTGAGAACCCACATTTAACATTCCATATGGAGACTCAGTAAGTGAGGACCCATACTTAACATTCCATACGGAGACTCAGGTAAGTGAGGACTCACATTTAACATTCCATACGGAGACTCAGTAAGTAAGGACCCACATTTAATATTTCACACGGAGACAGTAAGTGAGAACCCACATTTAACATTGCATATGGAGACTCAGTAAGTGAGGATTCATATTTAACATTCCATACGGAGACTCAGTAAGTGAGAACCCACATTTAACATTCCATATGGAGACTCAGTAAGTGAGGACCCATACTTAACATTCCATACGGAGACTCAGTAAGTGAGGACTCACATTTAACATTCCATACGGAGACTCAGTAAGTAAGGACCCACATTTAATATTTCACACGGAGACAGTAAGTGAGAACCCACATTTAACATTGCATATGGAGACTCAGTAAGTGAGGATTCATATTTAACATTCCATACGGAGACTCAGTAAGTGAGAACCCACATTTAACATTCCATATGGAGACTCAGTAAGTGAGGACTCACATTTAACATTCCATACGGAGACTCAGTAAGTAAGGACCCACATTTAATATTTCACACGGAGACAGTAAGTGAGAACCCACATTTAACATTGCATATGGAGACTCAGTAAGTGAGGATTCATATTTAACATTCCATACGGAGACTCTCTAAGTGAGAACCCACATTTAACATTCCATATGGAGACTCAGTAAGTGAGGACCCATACTTAACATTCCAAACGGAGACTCAGTAAGTGAGGACTCACATTTAATATTTCACACGGAGACATTAAGTGAGAAGCCACATTTAACATTCCATATGGAGACCCAGTAAGTGAGGACCCACATTTAACATTGCATATGGAGACTCAGATGTGAGGACCCACATTTAACATTAGACACGGAGACTCAAAAAGTGAGGACCCACATTTAACATTCCATATGGAGACTCAGTAAGTGAGGACACACATTCAACATTCCATACATAGACTCAGTAATTGAGGACTTACATTTAACATTCCATATGGAGACTCAGTAAGTGAGGACTCACATTTAACATTCCATACGGATACTCATTTATAGAGAACCCACATTTAACATTCCATATGGAGACTCAGTAAGTGAGGACTCACATTTAACATTCCATACGGATACTCAGCAAGTGAGGACCCGCATTCAACATTCCATACATAGACTCAGTAATTGAGGACTCACATTCAATATTCCATACGGAGACTCAGATGTGCGGACCCACATTTAATATTCCATACGGAGACTCAGTAAGTGAGAACCCACATTTAACATTCCATACGGAGACTCAGTAAGTGAGAACCCACATTTAACATTCCATATGGAGACTCAGTAAGTAAGGACCCACATTTAATATTTCACACGGAGACAGTAAGTGAGAACCCACATTTAACATTGCATATGGAGACTCAGTAAGTGAGGATTCATATTTAACATTCCATACGGAGACTCAGTAAGTGAGAACCCACATTTAACATTCCATATGGAGACTCAGTAAGTGAGGACCCATACTTAACATTCCATACGGAGACTCAGTAAGTGAGGACTCACATTTAACATTCCATACGGAGACTCAGTAAGTAAGGACCCACATTTAATATTTCACACGGAGACAGTAAGTGAGAACCCACATTTAACATTGCATATGGAGACTCAGTAAGTGAGGATTCATATTTAACATTCCATACGGAGACTCAGTAAGTGAGAACCCACATTTAACATTCCATATGGAGACTCAGTAAGTGAGGACCCATACTTAACATTCCATACGGAGACTCAGTAAGTGAGGACTCACATTTAACATTCCATACGGAGACTCAGTAAGTAAGGACCCACATTTAATATTTCACACGGAGACAGTAAGTGAGAACCCACATTTAACATTGCATATGGAGACTCAGTAAGTGAGGATTCATATTTAACATTCCATACGGAGACTCAGTAAGTGAGAACCCACATTTAACATTCCATATGGAGACTCAGTAAGTGAGGACCCATACTTAACATTCCATACGGAGACTCAGTAAGTGAGGACTCACATTTAACATTCCATACGGAGACTCAGTAAGTAAGGACCCACATTTAATATTTCACACGGAGACAGTAAGTGAGAACCCACATTTAACATTGCATATGGAGACTCAGTAAGTGAGGATTCATATTTAACATTCCATACGGAGACTCTCTAAGTGAGAACCCGTATTTAACATTCCATTTTGAGGCTCAGTAAGTGAGGAACCACTTTCGACAAACAAGGATTGGATTTACGGCTAAACTGAAAACGTTAGTAAAATGTTGGTCACTCTCCAGCCGATTGGCCGCTGACCAGTCAGACTGACCGATTCGAGCTGAACTGATTGGACTGAGTCCCTTCCACAGAAGATTTGGAAAGTGAAGAACGCGAATGACTGGGACTGGTAACTTCCATTGGGCTTGAGGAAGATCCATGCTCTCTTGTTTGCTCACACTAAAACTAAAAAGAGTCTTTTTTTTAGATATACTGAGCCCGGGACAACCGTACGTATTCTTTCCCACATTTCTCAGCGATTAGTCTGTTAGTGATATGAGAGGATTCAACATGCTGTTAGCTTATATAGGGCCTAATTTCTTTTACTTTTCAGCTCCGTCGGTTCTTGAATCTTGTGGTTCGCCAGCTATATATTCTTATACGTGTGTATGACATAAATGACGTCGGCCAGGTCAAATATGGTGTGGGACATAAATACTTGACTATTTACCTAAGGAAAACCTAACTGACTGTTAATAAAATATACAAGTTCAGGTATTGTTGTTACCGCCCCATGACTCTGCGGCCATGCACGACAAATATCGTATTGACTAGTTAACCGTAAACACGAGTCAGACGCCATGTGCAGTCATCTGCGTGTCTGGATGATCGGAGATGCATTATGTATTATGCTCTACACAAATTGCGACCCCCCCCCCCCCACTCCCGTACACTGTCAGTGGGCACATTTACATGCACTCTAAGGATTCCTTCGTCGTCATATGACTGAAAAATTGTTAAGCACGACGTTAAACTCACTCACTTACCATCAGTGTTATCGATTGCACGACCCCGATTGGTCAGGTATTATGAATCCCATATTTGAGATGTGTAAGTGGAGCTGTCTGAACTTTTGTCGATGCATTATTTAAACAAAGAGCATTCAGTTGACTGCTTGTCACAAACGGCGTCTCCATGGAGTATTCTGAATTACAATCCCTCTCTAAACAATCCCTTTCTAAATGAATACAAGATATACGTATATAAACGCTCGTGATTAAGCTGATGTCTTATATGTGGCCTATCAAGTTGCTTTGTTTTTCAATCTTCCGCTGACGATTGCTGAAGTCGACTGTTTTCTGCTTTAGCATTTTAGCCCAACCCATGTGGAGTATTGCAGAATATAGGTCATTCACTAGCTCGTTATAGGGCGTATTGCCCACCCTCCAATAATTTTAAAATAGGATATGTTTATTTAATTGTTTATTTATTTTAATTGTCACTTTCCTCTCCCCCCCCCAAAAAGGACCAAAGCAGGACGATGGCTATCGAGTTTATGGCGGAGGAATGTTGAAAACGTGCATGGTGACGTTTTTTGTAAGTTATATGCTGACGAACTTTCCCACGTGCGACGTATTATGTTATGTGTAAATAAAGCAAAATAATGAGAGTGAGGAAAGTTTCAAATTCCATGCTGGAGAATCAGGTCGGCGCAGAACCGTCGACCGCTTGTTGCCATTAGGTCGTTAAAAAAATCATATCGGGACTGGTATTGAACTCACGTTTTGTGTGATCTGGTGAATAAAGGATAGCACAGTAACCACTCGGCCATGATCCTCTCCCGCAGATATAGCCGCTGATTAAGGCAGATCGTGACAAAATGAAACTGCAGTTTCTGTGCTGATTTTTTCCTGTATGCTCTGCAGTTACCAAGCACCCACTATGATTTGAAGATCTTCATGCAACGTACATACAAAACCTGCAAAGTTCATAGCCAAAAAAATGGCATCTGTTGTCCAATTTATCAGAAAATGTCCGTTTTACTCTCAATAACAGCTGAGGTCATTTATTTCAAAACATACTTATGCAAAGAAGTTTTGTATAAGCGCTATGATTTTGCACTTACGTTAAGGAAAGAAAACCGAAGTGTTTCAAGCTACCATGACTTTAAAGGAACATATACTGAGCAAAATAATACTAAAGGTTTCCTTGGATAAAATGACTATCGCAGGTGTTTATTTTGATACAGTGCTAGTGACTTTATTATGTTGACAGTTATGTGGCCCACATCTACTCAGAAAACTTAAATACCAGGGGTTTCTGTTTCATGTGGGATACAAGAAGTCTCCTGGAGCGCAAACGAATCCTCGAGAGTAAGCGAAAAATAAGTCTTCAAACCAGTGGGAACGGTGGTGGATTCGACTTTTCACAGCGTGGCCGGAATCACAATGTCGCGCAAAAACTGATGCAGAGACTTTTGATATAACAGATATGAAGCTGTAATACAGTTCAGATGATAGTCACTTTCCTCATCCCCCTCCACTCCCCCCCCCAAAAAAGGACCAACAGCAGAACATAAGTGTCTCTATCACCTTTCTTGCAGCGTTGCGTCAAGCGCATTTACAACGGTCAAGTATGTCTTTCACGACTGGTTCATAGAACGGGCTCCATTCCCTGGCAAAACCATTGCACTTATCCAATCGTCAACAGCAAGAATGTTTTCTAATCACGTTTTCTTATAAGTAGAGTTATAACTAACCATGCTAAACAATTTAGTACATCCCTTGTATAAGCGAGAATCATCTCAGCCTAATGTACAGTCATGGCAATACTTTTTAGTAAATCCTGGCTTAGAGCTTAGCATACAGACCAAGAACTGGTCTCCTCGGTATCAGCATTCTGTGACCGACATGCCTGGTGTCTTTGACATGGTATTGCCATGACGCAGCGCTTTGGGACCAGTTGGTAGAAGCAAACGAGGCCGTCGTGGTATGATTGAATTTGAAAGTGATGTTTAACCCTCCTTCAAAATGTCAAAGAGACAATCAATTTCTACAGGAATTTGCACAAAAAAATTATTGACACTCAACAGCAATTCGAACAAAGCATAAAAATGTATTTCATTATTAATGCACTTTAAAAGAAAGTCTCTCTATTTTCAGAACTGTGAGCTATTGATTGGTTCCTCTGTCCAGAATGTTTGTGGGGTTACTGGTGATTAACTTCCTTCCATCCAGAAGTGTGACAAAACTTTACTCCGGGACTGTCTTTCTGCCAAATTCAGTTTTATCTTCAGGCAAACGATAAGCATCGTTTCCTACCTCCTTATGTCATTTTATATTTATGCTAATTGTTTGTTAATTGGATGAAAACTAATAGTCACTTTCAAAATTGCCATATATACGCATCTGTTATAGTGCTCACAGTAATATACAGTACAGTCTTAAAGAGTTTTTCTAATGTAATCTGTGTGTAACAATGTCGTACACAAAATAGCACAAGCAGTAGCCGTCCTAATGTGCAGTGCATTACTTTCTGCATTTGAAAAGTATTATTTATATCACAAAGCTGAGTAGAACAGTCAGTGCAAAGGTTTTATGTGCTTCTGCGACACTGAATACATGGCAAGAGATTTGCCGGTAGCATCACAAATAGTCGTCACGCTCTTCCAAAGTCCGTCATTTCCTTTACATGTTTTATGACTTAACGAACTAATATTCGTTGATATGTAGAACAAAACCATTGATAATTATAGACAGGGTGTATCTAGCGAACTTCTTGTCTCTCCTATTTTACGTGTCATAACAGCTCCGCAACACATCGTCAATCCTTCATTCAATCAATTGTAAATAGGTGATTCAGTTCGGTGTTTGTTAGCAGTAAACTTTAACTGCTCCTGGGAAACCTTTGCAGTCAATGTTCTTTGCTTCTTCTGGAGTCATTTAATGTGCATTTTCCCGCAAAATAGACGGTTTTTTCCCATAATGGGTGGTATTAAAGTGACGCATCACTGCCCTTTTAGAGTATATACATGCGCCAATTAGGACATCATACATAGCCTCACAAGTAAACTGGCTAAGCAATATCATCGCTAAAAACAGTAAAGATTCTTCTCGGAAATATATTCGTATAGCTTTCCTCATTTTGACCGTATGACCGTGGTTACAAGCCCGAGATTTGATCCAAACATCTTGACTTCTGGGTCAACGCTTCTACCACACCAGACTGTAGGGATATTACCTCCAGCTAGGAGGTATGTAACCCCCGTGTTATAGTCACCCCCATATTTCACCCATAGTTACGTCCTCGTGACGCCCCAGAGTTGGATAGAGCGAAAAATATACACAGGGCATCGCATCCTGCTCTATAATCATTTTAAGCTACCCCATAGTGTGAATGGGCTTTTACCAGCTTTGCATTGGAACCAGTCATCCCCAGGATTCGAATCTCGAATCCATGATGGAAGTAGACAGTGCCTGTTAAAGGAATCTAGTAGACAAAATGTCAAAAGGGCATCAAACGCTATCAAGAAGTAATATGAAATGCGTTCGTCTTGAAATGGAGCTAGCGTCAACTGATTCTGCACTTTGTACTAGTTCCACTGAAATACGGATATTCTCGTTGTGGTGTTAGAAGGAAACATTTGCTAAGAACGGCTGACGCTCTCTGTGATGATCAACCTTTCACGGCGAAACACAAGACTGGAATGGGAAATTCTGGTACTTAAGCAGGAGACGTGGAAGTTTTTTCAACAATCCTGAAAATCAACATTTGCTGATTGTTCATTTTCCGCATAAAGAACGCTGGAATTTTCATGGTCTTATTTGTACTCCTGAACTTATGCATACATGTTTTTTGGTGTTGATTTTCGAGGTTTCATACTATTTGATTTATGTCAAAAGTTACCTGATACTCAAAAAATGTGAGTTAATGTTTATTTTATTATTTTTGCTTAATGTATGAGTTTAAATATGCGCGGTATAAATGCAATATGACAAATGAAGACGAGATTGGCGCAAAGATAAAAGGTTCAATCACGTATATATACAACTACAACATTCGGTAACATAAAACCCCCAGAGGTCAAGAGTGATGTGGGTATGAAGTCGTAACGAAATGACATTGGTGCAATATCGATATTTATTTATTTATTTATTTAATTTTTTATTTATTTATTTATTTATTTATTTATTTATTTATTTATTTATTTATTTGATATTTAAAGGCGTGCTCGTAGCTGGTCATGAGTTTCCACAGGGCTCTGCAGGGTTTTCTCCCACCATAATGCTGACCGCCGTCGTCTAAGTGAAATACTCTTGAATATGGCGTAAAACACAAAAATAAAAATCAAATAAATAGGTAAATAAAGTTGTACTTAAGAATATTTTGCCTGACCTGAGAATACCAACCTGAGTAACCCAATCACCGACTTTGGCTAACACCTGACAAAACGTGTTAGCAAAGCATCAAGCGCTGGATTCCTTATCTGATATTCTAATAGCGAAATGATATCATTCAGATTATGTATGTAGTGGTATTAATCATACATGTTTTGATTGGTGTTTTATGCACCACACTCAACAATACTTCACTTTATTTGACGGCCGCCATATATAGTGATATGGAAATTGAAATACTGAAGTGTTGGACTACCTATGGGTATTTCAATGTGAATAGTCGCACTTTTCCAGGAATTTGAAAATGGTAATATTCCACGGAGACACCAGGATCCACTGGAGCTATACCATGTCTGAACAGAGGCAGGATGTACCTAGAAGACTGACTAACGCTCCATATACAATACACTTTCCGTACAGGCTTAGAAACATGAAGTGAAATCCTCAAAGGGTCCATCCCTGTACTCAAAAAATATTAGCGTGAAACCAAAACAGTCCAGCATATTTTTTTTACGCAGAATCATTCGCTTCTTCGTATTTGTTTATTTAGTTTTATCTTATCTTTATTTAGTTTGCGGTCATCAGTTCGAATTAGTCAGTCTGATTGGTCACTGGTCAATCTTCCGCGGAGTGACCAACATTTCACTGGCAAGACCCATGCCACAGATTATATTTTATAATGCCGCTGGGCATGTTTGTTTTCAGGATTGCTGGAAACTAAATGGAGAAACTTTGAAGTCTCTTGTTTAAGGTCATCAATTTCTCTCTGAAGCTTACTGTTTCTCTCTATAAGGTTATTTAGGGCGGCTTCCGCATTTACTTCCATTTGATTCAGCTTATGCATCGTGCCAGACGCAGTGCCGGACGTTTTCAGTTCAGCCGTTAATCCAATCAGACTAGAGGAGCTTGACACACAGGCGCCAGTGCAAGGTGGAAAATCTGTTTGGGGTAGCACCTTATGTGACTGAATGCCTTCCACAGATGACCTGGAAAGTGAAGAAGACGGATGACCGAGGCTGGCAACTTCCTCTGGACTTGGGGAAGATCCTGGAAGATCCTTGTTTCCTTGTTTGCTCACACTAAAACACATCGAAGACATCTCGATGGTAAGGAATCTTCCGTATGTGATCACAGGCTGAGAAGCGTTTTAGCTAGGGCAACCACACCACAAGTCACGGATCTGAAAAAGTGAAACACTCAACACTGTTAGTACAATATCGAAACATTAAGATATGAAGCTGTAATACAGTTCAGTATATTGTATTGAACATAGTGTTTCAATAAAATTCAGTGCTGGACTCTATTACAGGTACTTGTCATCTTTTGTCCAGTGGGTACATCTGCTGTTGTCCTCAAACAAGTATGGGAGAGAAGCAAAAGATCGAGTAAACGTTGCCACTTAATCAATGAAAATTCAATGCATTTCGTACACAGGCATAAAATCTTTAAATCTAAACATTTCTGTTTTGTCTGCTTCGACGACCATCCCATAAACTATCACGGACTCGGTTCTTCCAAACATCTATATGAGTGTAATGATATCAATACGGACCTAAAGGTTAGGACGACATTCTTGTGTTCATGGCTTGACGATACACACAGTTGTTCAGGCCTTATCCGTGAAATTTTTGATGTACACTTGTTGCGTCTTTGATTTATTTGCCAGTTATATTTGTCTGCATTCAGACAATCTTACTAATTGATTAATGAGGTGATTGGTACAATAATTTGATTATTTGATTAGTGTTCTACGCTTTCCTCAAGAATATTTCACTTATGGTGGGTGGAAAGCGGACAGGGCCCGGATGGTAACCTACGATTATCCGCGGGTTGTTGGCGGACCTTCCCATATACGACTGGAGGGGAAGCCAGCATGAGTTGGATTTGACTCACAGTGATGGCATTGATGAGAGGCTCGTGTGCAATTGTGCTGCGCTAGCACGCTAACAACTTCGCCATGGAGGCTCCCTGATACACAACTAACCATGAGAGATACATATATAAAGACTGAAAATACTTTAACTTTTCACGTCTTCAAAAATTATCATGTCGCCACCGGCAGAAAGATACAGAATATTATGAACGATGTTGA
Organism: Liolophura sinensis; assembly: GCF_032854445.1. Taxonomy (NCBI): domain Eukaryota; kingdom Metazoa; phylum Mollusca; class Polyplacophora; order Chitonida; family Chitonidae; genus Liolophura; species Liolophura sinensis. The sequence goes on from NC_088300.1 coordinate 24,263,051, forward strand.
CCTCCATACTCCTCACAACTCTGTGATTATCAAATTTGACAGCTACCTATAAAGGTATTAGGCCATGCTGTCCATGTGAAAAAAAAGGACTTAGCCACGCAATGTACTACTCTCTGTTGTTTCTATTGATGTGATGTGCAACGATAACGAGCTCAAGAATGACAAAGTTCATGCTCACGAAGGAATATTTAACTTTCACGAGGCAATCACCAAGTTGAACGATTTTTGGCCAATATCCAACGATGAGATGTATTTACTCTACGGCAGTTACTGAAGTACCAACTGAGCCGGTCCGCTGTTCCTTATTTTGTCAGTATAATGAAACATAAGTTATCGACAAGTGATGTTTAACTCCTTGAACATCACTTCTCTCAGCTGACAATTCCTGATATCCCATCCCACAGCATGCACCAGCTGTATAACATCCTCCAGAAGCTGTACTTCTACAAGTGTATTATGTGTGAACAGTATATTGTTTTGAATAAAAGTAGCATTTAAAAGAATGTAACGTTACACGTTGTAATCTGAGTCAGGAAATTCCAGTAATTATGTCCATGTAACTTAAAACGCCTTTGTCATCCCAGTTTGAATCCCACTTATTATTAGGATTCTTATTTCTTTCGCTGGTAGTTTTGAGTTACACAGCAATATTCGACATGTGCCAAGTCACATAATTTTTGTAGTGTAGACAATTTCACTCTTTGTACATTTGTAATTTTGAATTTTCCATTTGGGTCAATTAAAGCATTATTTATTATTATTCTTCAAATCGTAAGTGGGAAGGTCTGACAGCAACCTGCGGATGGTCGTGGGTTTCCCCCGGGCTGTGCCCGGTTTCCACCCACCATAATGCTGGCCGCCGTCGTACAAGTGAAATATTCTTGAGTACGGCGTAAAACACCAATCAAATAAATAAATAAACAAATATTCTTCAAATTATTTATTTATTTAACTATTTATTTATTTATTTATTTGATTGTTGCTTAACCCATACAAAAGAATTTTTCGCACTGGTGGAAAACAAATGGTCGTCAACGGGCGTTTTGCTGCACAAACGGCCAAAAAACTGTCACACAGGCCCCAGAAGCAAAGAGACCGGCGGAATTTCCAAATCCATGCAGTGTGTAGCTTTGAATCATAGTGCCAAGACCAACACACATACGGTACAGGCACTTTCACAGTTTCTAGTGTTGGAGTTACTAAGTTGATATACGTAATATATATGGTAAATAAATTGTTACACCTGTTACTGGAATTATAAAGCAATATATACAATATATACGCAAAGCAAAAACAGATATAAAACTTTTGATTGAACATTTCGATTTATTTATGTATTTATTTATGTTTAGTGTTTAGTGCCGTATTCAAGAATAGTTCACTTATACAGCGGCGGCCAGCATTATGGTTGGAGGAAATTGGGCAGAGGCCGGGGAAAACCAACGACCATCCGCACTTTGCTGACAGACCTTCCCATGTACGGCATATTGAACATTTTATACAGAAATTATCACAGTTTGTAGTTGTTTGAGCAATAAACCATTAGATACATTTCCACTGGTTTATGGATTAGACCTCTAAAGGTCGATTGAGAAACTGTTTGGGGGTCTTCACAATAATTTATGTTTAATAATGTACAGAAAGGAACTGTAATCAGGTACTGAGAAAATAGAAGATGATATAATGAGATACTGGAGAAACAAATGGTGGTTGACGAAGGTCTCATGCTATCCGAGTGGATGCGTCGGTTACATTTGTGTTATTTGCGACGTTATGGTCTGTATTATTCCCGCACACTGAGGTCATTTGAATTCAGAATTACTTCAAGATCACGGTACACCTCTTTCTATGACGCACAACGATGAGATTTTGAGGACAGCGCCGGCAACAGGATGGAGTTTCGAGTTTAGTTAAAGTAACGATTCAGAGCAGTTAAAGCTAAGCTGGGAACATGACCAAACGATCTCAGAGCTAGGTAAAATGATAAGGATCAACTGATGATAATGTGAATCTCTTTCCTAAATTGTAAAAAAAGCATTGTATTAAAATCGCCGTTGTTTGTTTAGGAAGTATAATACGATAACAAAAGTTTTTTGTCGTTTCTAATTTTGTCTTATGTGTCATGCAAAAAACACTTGATTCAGCCATCGCTGACGGAAAGCGACAAATGACGTCGTACTTCCTTTCCATCGCGCATGACGTCATTCCAGCATACCTGCCTCACTCGACTTCATATCTGCCTGATTCATCGTCACATAATATAACATCACGTCAAAATTTTACAGAAACTGCCGAAGATTTTGTTTTTGAGGACGTTGCACTCATTGAAGTTGAATAGCCTTATTCATTGAAAATCATTTTAAATCGTGCTGTTACCTCTGTTCTGTACGGTATCCCTCATATCATTTTACTAGTTCCTCCTTTTTCCTCTTGAAGTGGCACTTCAAGTCAAGAGGTTTGTCAGATACATGCCAAAGGACAGCGGTTTAGTGCGCTCTCTCCCGTTGCTTACATTCATAAACTAGAAAAGGTCTTAAGCATTTAAGCAGACAACGCAAACGGTCTGGGCTAAAATTATTTATTTATTTATTTGATTCGTGCTTTACGCCGTACTCAAAAGTATTTCACTTATACGACGGCGGGCAGCATTCTGGTGGGACGAAACCGGGCAGAACTTGGGGATAATCCTCCACTTTCCACAGGTTGTTTACAGATCTTCTCATGTACGGCCGGAGAGGAAGCCAGCATGAGCTGGACGTGAAAACACAGAGATCGAACTGGTGAGAGGCTCCTGGGTCATTGCAACGCGCTGGCGTGCTAATCTCCTCGGAGGCCTTCAAGGTAAAATTAATATTACACTCAACGCCTGGTACACTTTTGAAGATACGGTCCCGCTATGTTACCTTTGTGAGAAATGAGAAAGAGAAGGAAATATATCTGTTGTTCAAAGCAGTGCAAAGACTATGCTCATCAAGAAATTATAACATTTGCGGAATGGTTCACGTGATGCATTAAATCGACTTTAGGGATTTGTGAGGAGTGGGTTTCTATTTACGTGTTGACTTGACTTGATTTACGTGACGGCGTCATTTTTTTCCCACGGTCATGTGCTTTTACTGATTTATCAGTGGTTGAAGATGAATGAAGAGACGTTCAATTTACATAAAAAAGCGGAAAATGAAGTAAGACGTTATTCACTCAAGTCTGGCCGTCGTCGTGCACTCTTTTCGCGGTTCACATATATTTCAGGGCATCTCTTTGTTTGTTGTGAAAAGCTCTGGATTCGCACTTTCATGGGAAAGCGTGTTGGGTCTTTAGCCAGATGCTTGTACAAACAGACCACTGGGCCACTCGAGTCGTTAGGACAGAATGAGTTTTTCAGACGTGTTTAAGACAGAAGAGCATGGTAAAGTTGAATGCGCATGTGCGTGTGTCACTTGCTTTTGTTACGTGGGCTACACCTGAAAAAGATCTCCTCCATATTCAGCCAGCCTCATTCAGGGAAGTGTGAATGATTTGTAAGTAATGACGGTGAAAGTTACTCGTAATTACAGCAACCTAATCTTCACTATATTCCGATTTTGAACTGGAAGGTTGTTTAGTTCGAAGGAACTAGCAACGCTACAGGTAAAGGGATCTCTGTGAAACCTTTAAGTGAACAGCTGAATTCTTATGATATATACAGTCCAATAGTGTCAATATAATCATGACAAAAAATACAAAATCGCCATGTAAGCCTATGTGTTTCCTGCCGAGAAAGGAAAATATTTGATGTATTTATTTGATTGTTTTTTTACGCCGTACTCGAATATTACGAATATTTCACTACCACGACGACGGCCAGCATTACAGTGGAAAGAACAAGAAGAATAAGAAATCATGAAAATAAAACAGAAGTTGGTTACTTTAATTTTTCTTCCTAGCTACACATATAATGGCAAACTTATAAGCGAACTTATCAAAGAAACAATTTTTGTGAACACAAGACGTTCCCGTGCCTGACGTACAAACCTGAACATCACATTACTAGAAGACGAACAGCCTTCAATCAACAAACAGGCGACATAAGCCCGTTAACGCGGCTCTAAAAACGCCATGCAGCACTTATTGTCACCAAACTCCAAGAATAATGGGAGCAGGGATTCTAGAAATTCCATGTCCTTAACCAGGATTGAGTCTACACCTTGTGTGTCACCAGTTTCGGGTACCACGCCTTACCACAGTGCTGTCTCGCTTACCCTTAAATTATCATCAGTGCCGTATGCCAAAGTTTTTTGTAGTTATTTGATATCCTTGATTTGCATAAAATCCTGGTAAATAATCCTGCAGAGAGGTGGCCGAGAGGGGAATATGTTATCTTTTATTAATTTTTTATATTCGTTTTGCCATGATATTGGCTCCATGGCAACATTTTTCTAACGAGATATATAAAAATATGCAGGAAAAGTTTGATTTTACTAAATTTGAGCAAGTATCTAGTATTTTGTGTGAGAACCTCAAAAGAGTTTTCTTAAAGATCTCATATTAACTGTCGCCATGATGAAATTCCTTTCTGAAATTGCATGTGTTCGCAAATCGGGCTTTTTTGGACAGATTTCTGAGTATTTTGATTTTGACAAATTTTGAAATGGTGAAAACTAAAATATTTTACATATATAAACATTCCACACCTTATGCTATAAATTATTGAAAACTGGGCATCAGCCACTTGTCCTTTGAATGGGTCTATATTCAGCCTTTTAAATGAGCTGATACTAATTACTTAATATATATATATACATGGGTACAGCCACAATTTTAGAAATAATAAATAACATAGACATAGACAACAAATTCAGTTATATTCAAATAAATTGGCTTAGGCATTCATCAGATCTTCATTTTGAACATTAGTATGTAAAGATGATATACCGAGAGCTTCAAAAACAATTAATGAAGAACATATTTACAAATAACGCTTGACAGTCTTTCATAAGAAGCTTGCGTCATTTTAGCAGTTAGCGGTTTCTCAGTCTCTCACGATTCGTGGAGATTGGGTGATACTAAGCATTCGACCACCATTCTTATGGCTGTTAGCGCAGTTAAACGTACGTTGAAAACCATTTGTCCTCCATTAATATGAATGAATGAATGAATGATTATGGCTTAACGCCACATCGGCAATATTTCAGCCATATCCATTAATATGGTGTGCATATCCGTACATCACATATGGGAAAGTTCATTAGCTACAGACGTACTTCCCAAAGCATATCTTGGCCATGTCGCCATGCATAAAGAATCAGGGTTCGATTCCATAAAACTATTTCTGATTTAAGTCAAAATTTAAAAAATCTTCACGATCCTTAGTTTTTTGATGATGGAAGTTGAAATTTAGAAATATTCGTCCAGATAACGTTGATGAGGGGAACAAAATTTCAATTTCCAATGCCAAAAATAAGCTTTAAAATCGTATTTCAAATTTTGACTTAATCAGAAATGGTTTTGTGGAATCGGTCCCAGAACTAAAACATAGCCCCATGCTAAATGTACACTTCGTATCCCCATTCGCTCCCTCCTATAAACACAGAAATTGTTTACCATGTAACACTAATGCAACGGTTTAAGTGACAGAAAGACCTCGTAACTGTTCATTGCTCGACGCTTCGCGTCTTGTACTTTCTTATCCGGGAATCTACCGTTACTCGACCTTTCTCATTGCAAAGGTAAGATAAACCATTTATTTATCGGATTGGGATTTTATGTCATACTCAAGAAATTAATACTTGTTTTGAACAATTTCCGAAGCTACTACGGACTGTTTAAAATCTTAAAGAGTAGAAAATATTGAATGTGGTTGATTTTACCGTTGTATTACTTACTACAACTGTGACAGCCCATTACAGGTTCTCATGTCATAACACATAGGAAAGTACGGAGACAAGACATTAGGAAGTTTCCTGATCCAATACAATATTGTGCCAGATATACAATAAGAGTACACACATATATTGCAACCAGCTCACTCCCAGCAGGGGCGTAGGTAGCAATTTCAAAACGGAGGTGGGTTGGGCGGGGGGGGGGGATGGGGGGTGAGGCGGGGGATGGATCAAGTCCCAGCAAAAAAAGGCGAGGGTCCAGGGACCGCCAAGGCCCCGAAAGCTCTGAAGGAGCTATATCGCCTTAGAGACGATTTGCCGTATCTTAGATATGCCAGATGAGGTGTTTTTGACCATTTAAGCCTGCCTGAAAAAAATTGAAATAGACGTTTAGCTCAACTGTTGACGGTTTTTTAATTATTCTACTTTTTGGGCTGAATAGAACTGAAACGTCATCGCTTTGAAACACAGTCACTAAATTAGAAAAAAAGATTGTGTTTGGAGACAAATAAGTCCACTTTTTTGTCGGATTACATTATAAATGATTTGCCCTTCCAAGGGAGATTGTATATATTAATATATGCTACTTCTATATGTGTACTGACGGGTAAAACAAGCAAACCTACATAGACCTAAGTAATTTTGACACATTATCAGTTTTGAAAAACAGGTATATGTAACTTCGTGACACTATATCAAGTGACCTGGAAAAGCAAAATCATTGTACAGCACCCCATCCTGCACCAGCACAATATTAAGACAATTCCTATACGTTTTCAGCTCCGGCGGTGCCTTTTTAATCTGGGAGGCGAGAACTTTCCTGCCACTGATATCCCTGTCGATGACAGTTCAGACAGTAGGATCTTCTTATTGGGCCACTTACACAACGGCATGACTCAACAGACCTACGAAGACAGAACATCAGCGTTACTGTTGACCTCTCCAGGGTGTTAGCAAATAGTGTAATGCAGCTCTTCTATCTTAAGGTTCCATCTAATGAGACGTTAGTTTAGATTCTTCTGGTTTCTAAGATACACCAACGGCTTGTGATTCGTCAGAAGGGTAAAGGTTCGCCCGTATGGGTAAGGTCGAAAAGCTCGGCAAGCCCAAACAAAAGCCAGAGATTCTCGTTGAATGGTAGGGTAATTTTGGTCTACCGAATTCAGTACTTTGGATGCTTAAGCGATAACTTTTTCTGTCCCGTTTTTAACTTAAGAGAGAACACTGCTTATTGCTTTCAGACTGGCGACTCCTGACTGTCAGCCATGATGTTTGTACGGAATGAACGCTAAGGGAGGGTTGTTTGGGTGTAAATGGTTAAGAGAAAAATATAAATTAAGCCACAGTGGTGAACTTACAATACCTATCAGGTGGGAAAATACTAAAACCTGAAAATCCGCTTAATAGAATATATCTACCATTCCTTAAAAGCAAATGAGATTACTGCAGACAACTGACTGAAAGTAGAACCGGTCAATATACAATAAACAAAGTAATCAAGATGTTAAGCATTCATGTGATGTGGATGCAATGACAGAAATACAGACAAATTATCGAGCAGTTATTCAAGGGCTGGACGACATCTTGTCACCTGACTGGGATAGACGGATAACGTTACTTACACTACACATACTATATATATAACACTTTCTACCATAAACAAAAATGTTTCAATTTAAAACAGAGAAGTAGTATGCAGATTTTAATGAGTTATGAGTTTGGCGGGGGATAGTAGTGACGAAATACAATACCTGTAACCTGAAATAATGAATTGCATATACTAGTATGAGGTTATCACGCTGTGTTGCAATATGAAACAGTGATTTTCAGGCAGAATGCCTGACAGATGGGGTCAATAAGTCATACAGTTTTATACCAGTTTCACCATATACTTAATACTGACAAGTTCATGCAGTTTCTTGAAGGTGTTCGCAACACTGTTCTGTTCGCGCCCTGACTACGCGATCAAAGTTCTGTGATGTCACGTCTAGGCACCCGCTGCTAACACGTGCTCGAACGAACAGTTCTATCGAACTGAAATTCATACAGAATTAGGAAAATCTGTTGATCAAAGAAATAAGTCAGGATTTGATGACTCACAGTGGTGAAATCATACAATTGTCTCACAAGTTCTAAGCAGCTGTCCAACTAGTTACTGAATTGTAACACAAACCGGTGGTTTCCAACTTTATGTACACTATTTACAAGTTGTTAAATGGAAAGTACAGTTTACTTCGATTTCTCGGGTTCCCGTCCGCGATTCGTAAAATGCTTGATCCAACAGGATACGCGACTGTCACTCCATGATAGTTGAAACAAGTCCATATCACGAAAGACTTCTCCAAACGCACAAATTTCCCTTGAAGTGAAGAGAAATGGTCGCTGACCTCCGATCGTCACGAAGCCTCCAACAAGTCACAAATTCCCTTGAAGAAAATCCGATTCCTGTTGCTCAGTCACTTCCCTATTTAGAGGGATGAATCTTTGGGCAAAGATTACCGACTCCAAATGTACAGTCACACATTACGCCCGGGATGGAGTTTAGAGTCCGGCAGACACTTTTGTCGTCCAATCCGTACCTCTTCTTCGTGCTATAACAAGTCGCTCACAGCGCCAAATGTGATAGCCGGTTACAAGATACAAGACCTCATAAAGTGTCCTGATCAGGTGCTGTGTTGTGACAGATATACAGTAAGAGTACAAGCACGATATGTGCGACCAACTCATTCCCAGTATACCACTCGACTACTTCTTTATGTCACTACGCAACTCTCTCACCGTCGTAGGTGTGAATAGTAGGAAATTTAGGACTAGGAAATTCATAGTTCCGTATTTAATACATAGATCAAAATGGATCAAGATGGATCAACGTTATCACGGCTACTATCTATTATTGAAAAGATCATTTCCCTTCAATAATTTGTTAATCACAAAATTTAGACTGGTGTCCAAAGTCAGTTGGTAGTAATCCTGGGCAACACCCTGCGTTCTAAGAAACCCGTAACCAGGTCCTTTATTGTGACTACCATTAGCTGATTTATAGAATATGTATTTCCTTAAAATCATGACAAAGCATCACCTTAAACGATGCGTAAAAATCTGCTTGTAGTCCAATTGACCATGATGAAGTGATTTGCGTTTGTATTTCTTTTTCTATTTAATTTAATTATTTGATTGGTGTTTTATACCGTAATTTATATTTTAACAAAGTCCTAAATATATACATGTAAGCTGATATAACTGAACCTTACATTGCGACCATGCACCTTCAGGTATGTTATTGAATCAGTTACTATCGCAGGTGTTAATACGCGGAAATTTATAGTTCCGTATTTAATACATGGATCAAGATTAATCAAGATTATCACTGCAACTATCTATAATTGAAAAGATCATTTCACTTCAATATTTTGTTAATCGCAAAATTTAGATAAATAATATTAATCGCATTGAAAGATGCATCACTTTAATAAAGTGCCGTAAAATGTGAGTGCCAACATATTAAAGTGTTATATATAGTCGGCGCAAACTTTTGAGATTGTTTGCAAGTTCTATAATTATTTTAGGTTTCAAGAATTGATTATTGTTTAACACCATACTCAAGAATATTTCACTTATATGACGTCGGCCGGCATTATGGTGTGGGGAAACCGGGCAGAGTCCGGTTGGAACTCACAACCATCCGCAGGTTGCTGGAAGATCTTCCCACGTATGGCCAGAGAGAACATTTTATAATGTGCAGTGTAAAACGCATCGATAAAGTGCAGAGCATAACACATAAAAATGTGAATATAAACTTAAATATTACGTGTTAGACTTTCATAGCATTTTGTATGACGAGTATTTCTAATTACACTAACATTAGAAATGCCTTCCCTCTTCTACCAATGTCATAATGTGGGATTTAATGTTACTAAGGCTATACATTTCTGTTCCATGTGTACAGAAACCGTTAATGTATAAGTCTTAAATAAGGGATGTTTTTGAACGAAGTTAGAAGTATTTTCTTATACGTTCTCGTGGAAGTCGTTACAGTCATAAACCGTTCATCAAGTTCATCCTTGTCAGATTATCAAAATTATACGATGAATAGTTCAGCCATTTTGAAAACTGACCATTTGGGAAATTATACAATGTGATGATTGGTGTTAATTTTTATTTATTAACACAGTGAACACAAACCTGTTTTTGGTGCTTGTGTCACTTTCTGGATAACTGGCAAACTGTCATCATTTTTTTGTTTCTACAGGTATAGAGTAGAGTGTTATTGATGGAATCAAATACTGTCATGACACTCCATGGGTGTCTTACCCATATCAGTGTGTGTAAGTTGATGTACCCATGGAAACAGAAGCTGCCAGACTCATAGACACTTTTACAATTTAGAGCGGATCTTACACTGACGTAATTTCACCCCTAAATCCCGGTCTCCCCAAGGGCATAACCAGTGTGACAGCATCAGGCAACATGGCATGTATACATTGACGTTTTCACCTCATCCTAGGTAACACACTGCGTTCTAAAAAACCGGTAACCAGGTCCTTTATTGTGACTACCTTTAGCTTATTTATAGAATATGTATTTCCTTAAAATCATGACAAAGCATAACCTTCATCAATTTATATTTTAACAAAATCCTCAAATATATACATGTAAGCTGACATAACTGAACCTTCCATTGCGATCATGCACTTTCAGTTGTGTTATTGAATCACTAACTATTAAAGTAGACCAAAGCAGTACTTTGCTCCTCCAGCATGCATTTTATATATCAGGTCACCATAATCAACCCTACACTTGTTCCTGTAAATATTTATTCCATTAGAAGGGACCTTATTCGGGACTGATATATCCCACCTTGCATCGTCAAAGGGATATTTTATCAGACATAACTGTATAACTGTAGGATATATAACCGTATATCACCGCAATGAACCATGCGTGTATTTTTATACTGAGATGTGATATTAGCATTTTCTTTCTGCAGCAAGCCATTTTGGCGATTATGTTAAATTAAGACGAGTTGCTGTGAATTCTGTTTATATAATTCTGTAAATGAAACTTACCGTTAGTCCGTTCTATCTCTGATGCACAAAGATATTGTGAAAGGTCAGTCCACCGTTCAGCGCTATGAATCGCGTCTGGTCATCTCAGCATTGTCATGGACGAATGGGCGCACAGGTGACGAAAGTTAGAACTGAACAATAGTACAAGGTAAGCGTTTTCTCACCTTGTTTGTGCTCCAAGGAAGGTTGGGGCGGGATGTGAGCAGATCATGCCGGCGACAAACAAGGAATGGTTGATTCTCGATATAACCCGTGACCGATAAGGGTTAGTCCATTATCTGAAGTGCTGTGACCAGACCACACCAGATCTCCACTTTCATTTAACGACTAATAAACCATGACCTGTAAATGGAGCTGGAGTATATATCAGCTAGATTGCTCTTCTTCATATTATTAGGGTTGGAATTCCACCCGATACATGTGCAAGGAAATCTTATGTAATGTAAAGATTTCAAGAAACTCCATTTTTTTACAGGCCGTATTGTCATTTACATAACTGACATCGGTCTTCTTGTCAATTATATAACTGCAAATCTATGGCCGCATTGTGGAATCTCTTCATCAGAGATGCAAAGTTGCTAGCTATATTTAAAACAATCATAGATATATAATTAGATTTATTTCCCACATAAATACTGTGTCAGTCTGAAAGGGTAGAACAATTAATTTATATCATCGCGTGAGCAGATATAGCCCACATTACATAACTGTTTTTTCAAGCTGCTGTCATAGCATAAGGCTATAAGAAGTACCTCAATAAAAACAACTGTGCGAGAGGTAGGGTGTCATACAACATGTCGAAAGTGACAGGTTATTTGACACTTCTACCTTTCACAAACTGTTAACAAGAGCACTGGTTGCAGCTGCCACTCGCCAATCACCTCTACATACACCCTATATAACAGGTAAATTAACGCAGCACGTTTTTTCAAAACAATTGTGTACCTTAAACAAAGGAAGCCCCATCAAAAGTCAAACAGGACAATGGTACGTATGAAGCGAATTTTGAAGATATAAACTGTGAAGAAGAGATCTATATTGATGAGCCTCAATTTCATTGACAATTTTCACCTATCACCTACTGCCGGTATGGTGTATTATGTTCTGCTGTAAGCACTCCTCTCCATTAATATCATGGAAACTTTTCCTTCGCAAAACTCGCGCTATAGCGAACAGCATTGCGTTTTTGTACAATGACATTTAGTATAATTTCGGGCATATTTATCACCAGGCAACTGCAATGGTGCCTAACCTCTCGCCGCAATCATGGCAAAATTTATTTATTTATTTGAGTGTTTTAAACCAGGCAGAGTCCAGCAGAAACCCACGGCCATCCGCAGATTGCTGTCAGACGTTTACGCACCGGTCGCATAGGTGAGAGGCTTGTGGATCAGGGAAATGTTTTTCAGAGCACCTACGCAGCACAGGGCGCCCTGGTGAAGCCGAGCAACACATAAACAGCCATCCTGGTTCCCGGGTATTACATCACTAACGTTTGCAATGGCGAGGCCAGGGAACCAGAATGGTAAAGAGTAATACCTGCATTTTCAGGCTTTTTGGCAGCTGCCAATGCAGCGTACCGCGCCTCACAACAACACCGGCAATAGCTGTGAGTGAGCGAGCGAGTGCTTGGGGGTTTAACGTCGTACTTCCAATAGCTATGAGAGGTTAGGCTTCGTGTTGCTTGAGAAGTGACCCGTAATGATATAAGGTGCCACTGGATTGAAACTGGAAGACCACCCATTAAAGTCACCAAAGCGCGTAACAATAATATTTGGGGATTATTTCGCTGTGCTGGCCCGCCGCTACGTTACTTTTCCAAGTTTGCCATTGAGATATTTTCACGGTGTTGATCTATGAATGTATTTATTTATTAGATTGGTGTTTAAAGTCAAGAAGTTTTCACCTATATGATGGCGGTTAGATTGCTATGTGGAGAAAACCGAACCGACCCTTATCTCTACGTAGCTGACAAGTAATGCCCCAGCCGAAGCTGCATGTGGTGGATTTGAACACGCGACTTAATTGGTCAATGGTCTGATAATATCAGAACATAAAGTATCGCTGGATCAGAGGTCCCATCCAGTGTTTTGATGAAGAGTGCGTATATTATATGCTTCAAAGCATTCTGGACCACTTCGATTGCCTAATGGTTTCAGTCTCCGCTTCGAAGCTGGGGGACCTGGGATCAAACCCATGTCGGGTCACACCAAATACTTTATAAAAATAACACTCGTAACTGCCTCGCTTGGAGCTCAGCACTGACAGGTAAGAGTAAGGAAACAGGACTGAATGGCCTGGTATAAGACTAATATGACTGGGTGGGATGTAATACCTGGTGTCTTCGGCATGATATTTAAGTCGCGACAGCATTATGGCAGCATGAACTCGGCCTGCCACAAGAAGACACCGTGATGTAAAACCCCAAATATTCATTGATTCATTGATTCATTGATTCATTCAAGGCACTGTCTTCAACGCCAGACCAAGGATAATGACTGAACAGTAACGGACATGATTATGTGGTGGGTTTTTTTTACACAAAAGACAGAATATTCGTGGCTTTAACAAACAAATCATGCGATGATTGATTCTAGTGCCCTTAAACGGCTAAACAATGGTAAGAAAAACTGAACTGTGTCCACCATGGCAGCACATGCTAAAAGAATATGTTGTCATGGTAGTTACAACCAACTTACAATGACTTTGTAAAAGCCGTCTGTCGATTTTTGTCCCACAGTCCTGACCTACGACAGCCTCTGTAACCGAGGAGGTTAGCACACCAGCGGCGCAATGGTTCAGGAGTCTCCCACCAATGCGGTCTCTGGGAGTTCAAGTCCAGCTCATGTTGGGAAGGTCCTGCAGCAACCTGGAGATGGTCCTGGGTACCTCCGGGTTGTATAAGTGAAATATTTACTTATAGTACAGAATAGTACGGCGTAAAACACTGATCAAATAAATAAATACACCAGGCAACATGTTGTACCCGCATTTCTTTTGAAATTTACTAACCAAATAGGTTTACAGACTCACACTTACGTGTAGCACGACGAATAGAACAATATATGCTATACTGTTTTAGCATTTACATGAAGAGTCAGAGTAACACCCTATCTGAGATAAATTAACAAGACATCGAGCCTTCGTTGCCATAGAAGAATAAACGGTAATGACTTGATGCCACATAAGTAACATAGCCACCATATAGTGCTGGGCGTTATTACACAAACTAAAAATTAAATCGAAATGGACTATCTACTGACTGATCTGACTGTTATTAACCGCAATATTTAAGATACAGCAGCCGTCGGTTTCATGGGTGGAAGTCCCTTGGGTAAACCATCGACCTTTGGCAAGTCATACCGATGAAATTTTTCATGTGTAACGTACGGATATGCACACCATGACCTTTTAAATAGGAATATAGTGCATCCTCAACTGCACTTGTAAACTTGAAGTTTGTGTCTGATTAGGTATGGCTGCTGTTACAAGTACTATACACTGAGGCAAGGGCAGACAAAAGAAACAGACATACTGACAACGTGACGACATAATCCGTAAAATAAATAAGATTAAAAAAAATTAAAACAACCTCGGTCATATGCAAATTTTGTGATAATTTTCCATTTTTTGATTTCTCTAGTGTCAGCAATAAATGCTGTCTTGAAATGATCTATTAGTAATCTCAAAAACACACGTAACTACTAATGTATTTGTTAATTCAACAGATTTCACACATTTGACCTTTTATTATGTACCTGTAACATTGTGGTTATTACAGCGATATCACATGGCTTTTGAGGTACAAAACAAAATACGGCTAAGACATAAACTAGGCGACATTCAGCTATATACCTTACTTGTTACAGACACTGCTATTCATCTGCCTGTAAAATCAGGCATTGCCACCACAAAACTGTCTTTGCCTCAGGTGATAATTATTCAAAAACTAGTCGTATGAATAAGCGTTTCTACATACAGCTGAATAGAGGCGAAAATACAAAGAAACAATCTACGCTTCCCTGACTGGGTGTTAACGTCAGGTATTTAACCAAAAGAGTGACTTAAAGCCACAACCAAATCAGCCAGTGTAAGATTTAGAAAAGACTGGCAAAGGGCCCGGCCGCAGCGGTTCGAGTGACGCTTTACACAAATGAGTCAGGAACGTTTCCGGATTTCTGTTCTCTGTCGATTGATCAAACTGAAGCATTGTGCCTTCAGTACTTGGTGGCTGGTCAACATCGCGACCAACGGAACAAGAGCCCTGTAAAAAAGTTAAGGACATTTGTAATTGCAAATAACATGACCACATTTTTTAAAAATAATTCTGCTTAAGCCACGGTGTTGGGTGGTGGGGGGCGTCGGAGGGGGGGGTAATCTGCTGCTATTTAAGCACTTACACCAACAATCAGAATAAAAGTGTAATAGGTAAATTGACAAAAGGCCACATTCCATCGGTTACATATGATCACTTCCCAATTATCACATTGTTGTCTATGTTCTGGTTTTACTATCTATACTGTGAGTCTTTTAATTTTGTTTAACTTCTATAAATTTTATACTGATTATATTTCTCTCATGAGTAAATATTATCGGAGTGGTTTGAGTTTCTGGTGTTCTGCTTAAAAATTGTGTCCAGGTATCGACGTATTAGATGCATGAACAGCTGCAATCAAAGCTTAAGTGAGATACACACTTTTCATTAATGACAACTTTTTAACTAAGTTTATGGAATACGATTTAGATACTGACTTAATATAAGAGAACATTACTTTCGTCTTTCAGGCATCATTGACAACTGTTTTATCTTTAAAAGGTGTCCGTTCTATACTTAACACACGCTCTTAATACTTTGTTGTTTTGTGCAGTGTTTTGAAAATCTGTAAATTGATGCCAAGAACAAACGTAATTTACGTGAGTCATATATCACATCTTTCTCCCAACCTGACGTTAAATTTTTCTGGAAGTATCCCGTCAATATCTCTTTGGTGTAGTTTTAGTTTAAAGCAATAAATAAGGCGCTATTACCATGAAATCAATCTTCCAATGATATGTGTAGTTCTCTACATACAGCAGGAAAGTTCCTCGTCGTGGAAATGGTAGTCCGGTTCCTGACTAGAAGGACGTCTAAGGCACCTGTCAGTACTATTGTACAGCAGAATTGTTACAATCATCATCACTGCATCATTGTCCACAATAATCACAATGGATCAACAAATATCATAAGAAAACGATCTTATAAACCAAATGTTTCTGGGCAGGATGAAAAATCAGAAAGAGTTCTGTATTTTATTTGGGTGATTTCTTTTGGAT
The DNA here is from genome assembly GCF_032854445.1 of Liolophura sinensis. Lineage (NCBI taxonomy): Eukaryota > Metazoa > Mollusca > Polyplacophora > Chitonida > Chitonidae > Liolophura > Liolophura sinensis. The sequence continues at coordinate 24,279,288 of NC_088300.1, forward strand.
TTAAAGGATCACATTGTGAAGAATATGTGAAGGATCATTTTGTTTTGGATGCTTTGGCTTGCATTCACTGGACCATTTGGTGTGATATGTGAACCATCGTTACGTTTCGGATACCTTTTCTTGGATTAAAAGGATCTTTTTATGGGATACATGTATGTGAACGATCTGTTGTGACAGAAAAAGTTGCAGTCGTGGGTGAGGCCTACTTTTGGAGCAGAATTAGGGAATACCAGCCACCGTCACACAGCAGCTACCGGTAAGGAGGATTCCCTTTATCTTAATGTCTCGGAAAGTGTCCTGTTGGACCAACCCGCAGATTTACTTTAACCCTGTTGGTAAGCCCTCTAAACAGGCTTATTTAGACATTGTGGATTTTGTTGAAATGACAAACTCAGTAGAAGAAACTGTGATCTCCGACCAAGGTTGTTAATAGCTATGTCGACCAGATGGACCCGGTTCGTTATCAGTCAACAGACTGAGCAACGGTTACCGTTGTGTAACCTGTTTTTACGCACGGACAGTTGGGAACTGGTCAGTCGAGTTTGGGCGGTGTCCGTGCAAGGACGCGAAGGCTTAGAGAGGACTGGAATGTGTGAGGCGGAAAGCCGGAGCCAAGAAGTGGTGAATTGGATTGAATGTGTTGGCGTATCTTTATATATCCACGGAGTATTTAACATTGGTAGCAGAGCGTTGGAATTATGGCCCAGAGTAACTACAAGTCCCCACCGGCACTAGGACCAAATACAGTTTATAAAACCTGGAAAACCGAGCTAGAGGTATGGCCACTGGTGACGGACTTGGATAAGAAGAAACAAGCAACGAGCAAAAGCCCTGGATTTAAACTACAGCAGAGGATTTGAGCTCTGACCAAGGTATGGACATTTTAATCGGTGCCCTAGATAGTGTTGACCTGAAGCGTACTCCAGATTAGGCTGTTTTCGAAAAACAGAGGAACTGTCCATGGTGGACTTTATAATAGAATTTGAGAGGCGTTATACACAGTTTATGAAGTATGATAAGGCGTTACCTGATGCCGTTCTATCCTTTACACTTCTAGATTGTGCTAATTTATCTACACAAGAAAGACAAATGACTCTGACAGCAGCTACTAACTTAAATTTGCATCCATGAAATCTGCGCTTAAACGTATTTTTGTAGAGAAAACGTTACATTGAGACAATGGAATAAACATTAAGGAAGAGGCTATGTATACAAAGACTCGGTTTGAGAACAGAGGATGTGTTGGATATAAGCCAGATAGCAAATCATATTCTCCCAGAGGTACTAAACCAATGGGTAGAAATGGTCGGAGAACAAAATGTGCTATTGGTCAGTCTGTTTTTTTATTGGGTGAAGGACTGCCCTCATCAGGTGGATAAACTGGAAACTAGTGTGAATTATACAGAAAATGTTCAGACTGACAGTACGACAAGAAACTGCAACATTACACTCTTAGCAACAGATCAGTCAGTGAATGAAATTTTTGTGACCGAATCTTTTGGGTGTGCGGTTATTGACACTGCTTGCACTAGAACAGTGTGTGGTTCAAAATGACAAACTTTCTGAAATCTTTGGATAAAAATAATAGAGCAGTGGTGCAGACACGGAGAAGTGCGAGATCGTTTAAGTTTGGTGATGGTGCCCAAATTAAATCGTATCAAAATGTAGTCATTCCTGCAACAATTGCAGCTACTAAGTGTTTTGTTGACACTGAAGTAGTTAAAGCGAACATTCTTTTATTGTGGAGCAGAACTTCCCTTAAGCGGGCAAAAGCTGTATTAGATTTAAGCAATGAGAAAGCCACTATGTTTAGACAGCCAGTTCAGCTACAGTTCACGTCAGCTGGACACTATTGTGTTGATTTAACTGGGAACTGCTCATTAGGGAAATGAAAGATGCGGACGGACTTCTCAGATTTTGGTGACACAAGATAAAGTGTCGGAAAACCAAATAAACAAGGTACTGCATAAACTTCATCGTCAATTTGGACACGCAAGTTCTGAAAAATTGAGGAAACTGTTAGAAAATGCAGGCCAGCATGACACGGAGTTATTTAGACATAACTGTGTGAACGGATGCGAGATTTGTATTAAGTATAAAAAGCCCAATCCAAAACCTGCAGTAGGTTTTTCTCTCACTAGTGATTTTAATGAAACTGTTGCTGTTGACCTACATAAGTTGGGTTCAAGCTCATGGCATTTACATATTATTCATGTATTTACTCGTTTCAGTGCAGCCGCAGTGATTACCAGAAAGAAGCCGTCTATCTTTGTTCAGAACTTCATTCAAATGTGGATAGGGGTCCATACAGCTCCGCGAAAGCTATTCACAGATAACGGAGCTGAGTTTGTTCGTGACATGTGTCAAATCTTTAACATTGAATTAAAATCAACTGCAGCTTACAGCCCGTGGAGCAATTGACTCTTACGTCATTTGTATTGAAAATTAAGACTGAAAAAACTGTGATTGGCAGACTGTACTTAGCTGGGCAGTCGTGGCAAAGAATAGTTTACATAATTGTCATGGTTACAGCCCCGTATCAGGTTGTTTATGGCAGAAATCCAAACTTGCCGTCAGTGAGGTGTGATGGATTTCCGGCTTTAGGAGGTAAAACTTCAAGTTTCGTTGTGGGGAAACATATTTCAGCTATGTATGATGCCAGGCGAGCTTTTGTGGAGGCTGAAAGTTCGGAGAAAATTCGGCGAGTGTTAAGAAAGTAGACTCGCCCATTTGCCGATTTTTGTCAACCTTGGTGACAAAGTGTATTATAAACCGCCTGGCAGCAGTGAATGGAAGAGCGCAGCAACAGTTATCATACAGGGCAATGCTGTAGTGTTGGCACGACTTGGTGATGCAATTATGAGAATGCACCAAAGCCGTTTACGGAAAGTGATTCCTGATGCTTTGGACCAGCAAGTGAACAATTATATGGATAATCTAAACGATAAACGCAATGAGAACAAATCAGACGATAATAAGCCTATTGACTGTTACTTGAATGGAGATGTGAAAACAGATATTGTTAACGATATTGATAGTGACTGTGAATGTTCAGTGTCTGATAATGAAATCTCAGGGGAGGATGCAACTCGCGTAAATGACCCATCTGTGTGTTCTGAAATTGAAAAATTTCCCTCTATGTGTTCTGAAATTGAAAACCTGTCTGATAGTCCTGCTGTGAATGTGTCGAAGGTCAAACCAGGTCAGTCGATAACCTATGAAAGTATAGAAAATGGCGAACTTTGGTGGCAAGAGTCGACGGGGGAAAAGAGGTGGCAAATATGGAACATGGCACAATGTAAAATATACAGCACCAGAAATGTTGCATGGTCTAAAGAGGCCTTAAGAATAGTACTTACTGTGTTTGCTCAAAATAAGTGGGCCCCGCGTTGAATGGATGTTAAGACTGCTTTTCTACAAGGAAACCCTATTGAACGAGATGCTTTTATTTGTCCACCTATACAAGCCGACTGCCTTGGTCAGATTTGGAAATTGAATAAATGTGTTTATGGTCTGGGTGATACCTCGTTGTCGTGGTATGACCGAGTTAAATCTGTCATGCTTGAAATTGGGGTCGAAAAGTCAAAACTTGACCCGGCAGTTTTCTATTACATTAATTCGTCTGGGGGGTTGCAAGGAATAATGGCGTGTCATGTTGATGACATTATTCGGGGCAGGCACAAAACGCTGGGTCATAAACAAAGTACGTTCGGAATTCAAAATAGGTAAAGAAGATGGTGTGGCCTTCCAGTATACAGGCCTAGAACTTCCATGTAAGGAATCACACATTTTTCTTCAACAGAACACCTATGTAAGGAAATTTCTGTCCTCTAGCTTGGAATTCCAAACCGATTAGGCGGGTAGTTAGGAGTACTTTGGCTTCAGAAACTCTGGCTTTAGCTGAAGCTATTGATACTGGCATATACCTGGCGGCGTTATGTGCCGAGCTTACTAGGGTGAGGCTGACTTCCATTCTCTACCTTTGACTGATTGCATTACTGATTGTAAATCACGTCATGATGCTATAAAGTCAACAAAGTGTGTGTCTGAAAAACGACAGCGCCTTGACATCAGCGGCATTAAAGAACTTTTGGACAGCAAGCAGATCCAGAGTGTGTTTTGGTCGGAAGGTGCAAATCAGCTTGCTGATTGTTTAACTAAGCCGGGGGCTTCCCCTCTTCGTTTATTGAAAGCACTTGAGGAAGGTTATTTGGAAGGGTAATATAATTTTTTTCTAACCATTTGTAATAATGGGAATTGTCTCCTGTAATATTTTCTGGGGGTTATTTTTTATTTAACTGAATTTTACTGAAAAAATATTTTATGCCTGAGTATAACTTTCGGCGAATGTGATGTGGGATATGTGGTTTTTAAAAGTTGATGACTTTGCAATGCAACAAAAAAATAAATAGTGGAGATTGTTTTTTTTTTCTGGGCGGTATTTTTTATTTAACTGAATTTTACTGAAAAAAATTTTATGCCCGAATACTTTCGGCGACTCTGATATGGGATATGTGGTTTTTAAAAGTTGATGACTTTGCAAATCACCAGAAAATGGATAGTTGAGATTGTTAACATGGTATCCGTTTCCGGATATTTTGCAGTCAACCTTTTATACTGTGGTGTAACTATATTTTTACCCACGGAGTGGGAGAGTTGGGAACTGGTCAGTCGAGTCGTGTCTGTGCACGGACGTGAAGGCATGATGTGGACTGGAATGTGTGAGGCGGAAAGCCGGAGTCAATAAGTGGTGAATTGGATTGATTGTGTTGGCGTGTCTTTATATATCCACAGGGTATTTAACACTTATGTGTTTCGCGCGCTTGTCTCATTGTTACGTAAACTTGGCTTTCCTATTCATTGGCGGAAAGTAGTGGACCCGTCACAATCCATAACTTTCCTAGAAATACAGTTGGAATCCCTCGATGTGATAAAATCATTATCAGCGAAAAAACTCTTACGTTACTAGAGTTCTGCAACAGGCGGCGAGCATTCAAGCAGCAACTAAACTGGGCGGCATCGGTTGTGTATGGAGGTAGGACTTTCCTTAGCCGCATAATCAACCAGTTAAACACTCCGCGGCGACTTAAAGAATCGCTTTGTTTTGTTTACTTTCTCATGGATTTAAAGGATCATTTTGTTTTGGCTACTTTCTCTTGGACTTAAAGGATCGTTTTGTTTTCGCTACTTCCTCTTGGATTTAAAGGATCATTTTGTTTTGGCTACTTTCTCTTGGACTTAAAGGATCATTTTGTTTTGGCTACTTTCTCTTGGACTTAAAGGATCGCTTTGTTTTGGCTACTTTCTCTTGGACATAAAGGATCATTTTGTTTTGGCTACTTTCTCTTGGATTTAAAGGATCGTTTTGTTTTGGCTACTTTCTCTTGGACATAAAGGATCATTTTGTTTTGGCTACTTTCTCTTGGACTTAAAGGATCATTTTGTTTTGGCTACTTTCTCTTGGACTTAAAGGATCATTTTGTTTTGGCTACTTTCTCTTGGACTTAAAGGATCATTTTGTTTTGGCTACTTTCTCTTGGACATAAAGGATCATTTTGTTTTGGCTACTTTCTCTTGGACTTAAAGGATGGTTTTGTTTTGGCTACTTTCTCTTGGACTTAAAGGATCATTTTGTTTTGGCCACTTTCTCTTGGCTTAAAGGATCATTTTGTTTTGGTTACTCTCTCTTGGACATAAAAAATCATTTTGTTTTGGCTTCTTTCTCTTGGACATAAAGGATCATTTTGTTTTGGTCACTTCCTCTTGGATTTAAAGGATCGCTTTGTTTTGGCTACTTTCTCTTGGACATAAAGGATCATTTTGTTTTGGCTACTTTCTCTTGGACTTAAAGGATCGCTTTGTTTTGTTTACTTTCTCTTGGACTTAAAGGATCATTTTGTTTTGGCTATTTTCTCTTGGACTTAAAGGATCATTTTGTTTTGTTTACTTTCTCTTGGACTTAAAGGATCATTTTGTTTTGGCTACTTTGTTTTGGACTTAAAGGATGGTTTTGTTTTGGCTACTTTCTCTTGGACTTAAAGGATCATTTTGTTTTGGTTACTCTCTCTTGGACATAAAAGATCATTTTGTTTTGGCTTCTTTCTCTTGGACATAAAGGATCATTTTGTTTTGGCCACTTTCTCTTGGCTTAAATGATCATTTTGTTTTGGTTACTCTCTCTTGGACATAAAAGATCATTTTGTTTTGGTTTCTTTCTCTTGGACATAAAGGATCATTTTGTTTTGGCCACTTCCTCTTGGATTTAAAGGATCGCTTTGTTTTGGTTACTTTCTCTTGGACATAAAGGATCATTTTGTTTTGGCTACTTTCTCTTGGACTTAAAGGATCGCTTTGTTTTGTTTACTTTCTCTTGGACTTAAAGGATCATTTTGTTTTGTTTACTTTCTCTTGGACTTAAAGGATCGCTTTGATTTGTTTACTTTCTCTTGGATTTAAAGGATCATTTTGTTTTGGCTACTTTCCCCTGGATTTAAAGAATAATTTTGTTTTGTTTACTTTCTCTTGGATTTAAAGGGTCGCTTTGTTTTGGCTACTTTCTCTTGGACTTAAAGGATCATTTTGTTTTGGCTACTTTGTCTTGGACTTAAAGGATCATTTTGTTTTGACTACTTCCTCTTGGACTTAAAGGATCGTTTTGTTTTGGCTACTTTGTCTTGGATTTAAAGGATCGTTGTGTTTTGGCTACTTTCTCTTGGACATAAAGGATTATTTTGTTATATGTGAAGATCGTTTTGTTTTGGGTGCCTTGTCTTGGATTTATAAGATCAATTTGGTGTGAAAGATTATTGCATTGTTGCGGCGTATGTGAAGAGGTTATACTTGACATATCTTCAATGTGAAGGATTATTTCTTGTGTATATGGGCGATCATTTTGTCGTGTGAAAGATTGATTTATATTATATGTGGGCAATGCTCTATTATTAAGAAAATCTATCTAATTTAAAGATGATGAAATTTTGACTACGCATGACTATTTTACTGATGGGCTTAAGTCTAACTATTCATTTCACTGTTAATGTTTTTCAGTTTTAAGCCGAGAAGAAATAAGATTAATTCTCGGGTTATTTCACAGCTAAAAAGTCTGCAATTAAAAATTAGAATCTCCGAAAGTGTGCTGAACGTCTTAAAACGCTTTTTAGCATCTTAGTCTTCTTAATACTCCAACGAAAAGCTCAAAACACACATTTCAGTGCATATTATTCCCATTGCGCATAAAACAATAATTTTAGAACTAATACAGGCCCTCAGAAACTTACCTGCTGTGATGTCTCGCAGATGTGAAGCCCATGACAGATGTGAAGCCCATGGCAGATGAGAAGCCCATGGCAGATGTGAAGCCCATGGCAGATGTGGAGCCCATGGTAGATGTGAAGCCCATGGCAGATGCTGAGCCCATGGCAGATGTGAAGCCCAAGGCAGATGTGGAGTCCTTGGCAGATGTGAGGCCCATCGCAAATGTGGAGTCCATGACAGATGTGAAGCCCATGGCATATGTGGAGCCCATGGCAGATGTGGAGCCCATCGCAGATGAAATCTGAATCCTTGAAATGTGTAAACATATGTGAGAAGCGATTGCTTAATTTTAACGGTGAATGATTCAGTGGTTAAATATTTACAATGGGAGATTTTGATCCTAAACAGTTTGTTAATGCGCCCGATCAGGATGTTTTTGAGAGTTTAAAGAAGGAAGACTTGGTTAAGTTAGGGACATTTTTAGGTTTGTCCATAAAGTCTTCATGGAGGAAAAGAGATATGCAGCATACTTTGTTGAAACATTTAGTGGAGATAGGGAAGTTTGATAGTTCTGCATTATCTGATTATGAGTTCGAGGGTCAGTCTGATGCCGAGCTTAAGTTTAAGCAGTTAGAGTTAGAAAAGTTGAGATTGGAGGAAAAAAGAGAAAGAGAGGGAACATGAGATACAGTTAGAAAAGTTGAAAATGCAGAGAGAGAGAGAGGAAAGAGAGAGGGAAGTGCAGAGAGAGGAAAGAGAGAGGGAAGTGCAGAGAGAGGAGAGAGAGAGGCAAGAAAGAGAGAGGGAAAGAGAATTGGAGTTCCAAATGAAAAAGTTAGAGGTAGAGAGAGATGAGAAACCGGGTCCTTCCGGTAGACAGGGTTCAGGATTTGATGTGACCAAATACATTCGGTTAGTTCCATCCTTTCAGGAAAAAGAGGTGGATAAGTATTTTCTGCATTTTGAGAAAATTGCAAATAGCTTGAAGTGGCCTAAAGAGTTCTGGACTATGTTATTACAGAGTGTGCTAATTGGAAAGGCCAGGGAAATTTACACTCAGTTAAGTGTAGAGAATGCTTCCAATTATGACTATGTGAAAGAGGTAATTTTGAAGGGTTATGAATTGGTGCCTGAAGCTTACCGCCAGAAATTTCGTAACTATGAAAAAGGTAGAGATCAGACATACGCTGAGTTTGGTCGAGCTAAGGAGCAGTTGTTTGATTGCTGGTGTACAGCCAAGAAAATAGGCAAGGATTTTGAAAGTTTGCGTCAGCTTGTGCTGGTAGAAGAGTTCAAGCGTTGTATTCATAATGATGTAAAGGTGTTCGTTCATGTGCAGAAGGCGAGTACACTTGAAGAGGCAGCCAGTTTAGCTGATGATTATTCCTTGACACATAAGGTTACATAGACGGGGAAGCCATTTAATTCATTTATACGTAGAAATACCCAGTCACATGCAACAGGTAGAGGTAGCTCTACACAGAAGAGTTCTACACCAGGCTCCAGTGGTTCTACAGCTCATGGTTCACGTAGTTCAGGTTGGAATGGTAGTCCTCGAAATAGGGTCACTTGTAATTTTTGCAAGCGGGTAGGTCACGTGATGAGTGAATGTTACACGTTGAAAAGGAGACGGGAAGCTCAGAATGAGTCTAAGCCCACAGGTCTTTGTGTTGCAATGCACAAAACATTGCCGGAAGTTACATCAGCAGTTAAAAGCAGATCTGAGTTAGCTGATATGGGATTGGATAAGATTCCCAAATGCTCTATGGATAGCTTCGCTCCGTTTATCAATTCTGGTTCAGTGTCGCTTAGAAGCGACATGTCTGGTGCTACCCCTATAAAGATATTAAGGGATACTGGGGCATCTCAGTCTCTGTTGTTGATGAATACTCTGCCCTTTTCTGAAGAGTCATACTCTGGGGTTCGTGCCCTTATTAGAGGTGTAGAGTCTAGTGACTTTGTCAGTGTTCCCCTTCATGATATTTATTTGTCATCAGATTTGATATCTGGACCTGTCAGGGTAGGCATTAAGCCTTCATTACCTTTTGAGGGTATTCATTTGTTGTTGGGAAATGACTTAGCACATGATAAGGTTACTGTTGATCCCTTAATGGTTGATAAGCCTTCTCTGAATTCAGTCACAGAGCCAGTTGAAAGCAAGATAGCGGGTTTATATCCGTCCTGTGTTGTTACAAGAGCTATGTCTAGAAAAGTCAGTACAGACCAGGGTAGTACTGTTGATTTGAGTGAGACTTTTCTCAACAACATGTTGGATGGAGATTCTTCCAAATTAGACAGCCAGCAGGAAGTAGATACTAATTTTGTTAGTGGTGATCAGCCATTTTGTAGGACTGAGTTGATTGCTGAACAACACAGTGATCCAAGTATTTCTTGCTTGTTTAATGATGCAGCTAAAGATGGTGAATCTTTACCTGACCCATGCTACTACTATGTCAAGTCTGGCATATTGATGCGGCAGTGGAGGCCTCCCGATGTTTCGTTGGAGGATGAATGGGCAGTTAAGCATCAGGTAGTTGTGCCCAAGTCTTATCGTAAAGACATACTGACTATAGCGCATGAAACGCCGTTAGCAGGTCATTTAGGTGTTAATAAGACCTATCATAAGATTCTCAGTCATTTTTATTGGCCAGGAATAAGGAAAGATGTTACTGAATTTTGCAGGTCTTGTCATGCATGTCAGTTAGTGGGGAAACCTAACCAGACAATTCCCAAGGCAGCCTTGAGGCCTATTCCTGCAATTGGTGAGCCATTCAGTAGAATCTTAATAGATTGTGTTGGTCCGCTACCTAAGACAAAGTCTGGAAATCAGTATATGTTAACTATAATGTGTACTTCAACTCGTTTCCCTGAGGCAATTCCACTAAGGAATATTACTGCCAAGACTGTAATTAAGGCTTTAGTTAAGTTCTTCACCATGTTTGGTCTGCCTAAGTCAGTACAGTCAGACCAGGGTTCAAATTTCATGTCTGGTGTGTTCCAACAAGTTATGCATGAGCTACGTATTAGCCAGTATAAGTCCTCAGCTTATCACCCACAAACTCAAGGAGCACTAGAGAGATTCCATCAGACACTGAAAAGTATGATAAGAACTTACTGCTTTGAGACAGGGAAAGATTGGGACGAGGGTGTACCTTTGTTAATGTTTGCTGTAAGAGAGTCTATACAAGAGTCACTTGGATTTAGTCTATTTGAGCTTGTGTTTGGCCATACTGTGCGTGGTCCACTACAGTATGTGTCAAGATTTCGTACTAAGCTCAACAGAGTATGTGAGTTAGCCAGAGAGAATCTTACAGCTTCTCAGAAGAGTATGAAAACTAAGTATGACAAAGAGACAGTAAGACGCAGATTTGAAGTTGGTCAGAAGGTATTGGCCTTACTTCCAGTTAGTGGTAAGCCACGTGAGGCTCGTTATTTTGGACCTTATGTAGTAGACAAGAGGCTAAGTGATCTTAATTATATTATTTTCACACCTGATCGGCGCAAATCTAGACAACTTTGTCACATTAACATGTTAAAGCCATATGTAGACAGAGATAGCACTGATCTCAATATTGTACATCCTAGTGGAGTTGCTATCTCTTGTTTTCCAGTGCCAAGTTGTAAGAGAGAGTTAAAGCGTTTTTTGGGCATGGCAGTTTATTATCGTAAGTTCTGTAGGAACTTTTCATTTGTTAGTGAGCCACTAACTCAGCTGTTAAAGAAAAGTGCTAAATTCTTGTGGTCCATTGAGTGTCAGAGATCTTTTGATAGATTAAAGGCCATGCTAAGCAGCGGCCCCATACTTGTAGCACCTGATTTTAATTTACCATTTAAGCTAGCTGTTGATGCTAGTGATATATCTGCTGGGGCAGTTTTGTTACAAGAAAGTGAAACAGATCACGTTGATCACCCTGTATGTTTTTTCTCTCGCAAATTTGACAAGTGCCAGAGAAATTATTCGACAATAGAAAAGGAGTGTCTGTCCTTGATTCTAGCATTACAGCATTTTGAAGTATATGTGACTTCGTCAAGTTACCCCATTGTTGTGTATACAGATCACAATCCCTTGACCTTCTTGCACAAACTAAAAGGTAAAAACCGAAGATTGTTACGGTGGAGTTTGCTTTTGCAAGAATTTAATCTAGAGATTAGACACATAAAAGGGAAAGATAATGTGATTGCTGATTGTTTGTCACGTGTCTAGTTGGTTTTCTGCAGCTTTGTTTTTAAAGACTGTGGTAAACGTTATTATTATTCATAATTATGAATATGTTAAAGAAAGTTTTATGCAAAACTTTCTTTCCCTGAAGGGTGGGGGTGTTATGAAAGACTATTTAACGTCTTCATGTACTGTTAGTCTGCGGACCTTTGTGAAAGCATAACAGGCCCTGTTATATATGTACAGCGCGGACCTGGTCGAAAGCACCTTGTTCAATGCTCTGTTTATTTAACTGGCTGGTCATTGGCTGTTAATTCTGTGTTTAAAAATAGTTGAAGCCACCTGGAGCGTATATAAGCCGTGTTTTCTGTGCAGAAAGGAGGTATTTCTGCTGCATCCACTGGGAGCCAGGAGAGTGTGCGACGCTCTCGTATCGAGTCCATTATATTTATATGAGCTGGTGATGCCAGTTTCATTTGGGAGAACAAATATTTATAAGCCGGCACCGTTTGTGTACCACAGTAGTACCGATGTCTGGTTTATGTGAATTTCTGCGGAAGTCACGTTTATTGGTGTTCGGATCTTTATTATGATTATACAGTGTGGACTGTGTAATTTGTTTAACACGCTGACCTCACCTGACCGACAAGGTCGTCAAGGACTCTAAACTGAAGTTTTCAGTTTTGCAAAGGACGTTCGTTCTGCCACAAGGTGACATTACTCTACGTCTCTGAACGGCTCGTTTGTGAGCTTCTGCGGGATCTGAGACTGATCTGAAGTGGATTATACCTCCATGCCTGTATTTACCCTGTGTTGTGCTCTGCGGGTGTGACGTCATTCAAAGGCTTGACTGTTCCAGTTCTGTGTAACCTGTGTACTGTGTTCGTGTTCGCTAACCTAGCGAAGTACCTGACTGGGACAATTTGTGACTTGTGTGAATTGTGTGTTTATCCCATGGTCTTTACGTTGGATTTCCTGGAATACATTCCTTGGGATGCAAAGGTGAACTGGAAACTTGTAAAGACCGGTAATACCGATGTGTATGTTTTTTTATGTTGTTGTTGTTGAACTGTCTGTAAAACTGTACGTCTCATTTTATATATAAAGCATTGTTTACATTGTAATATTGAGTCACTGAGTCTGTTTTCTGTTGCCGTTTTCAATACCGTAACAACAGTCATGAGTTGACATACATGTGTTTGTATCTGTATCCATTCACAGAAGACCATGTTGTATTTGTACCTTCGTCCATTCACAGAAGACCGTCATATATTTGTACCTTCATCCATTCACAGAAGACATACATGAGTTGACATTCATGTATTTGTACATTCAGCCATTCATGGAAGGCCGTCATGAGTTGTCATACATGTGTTTGTACCTTCAGCCAATCACAGTTGACCGCACGAGTTGACATACATGTGTTTGTACCTTCATCCATTTACAGAAAATCGTCATATATTTGTACCTTCATCCATTCACAGAAGACAGTGATGAGTTGACATTCATGTATTGGTACCTTCATCCATTCACAGAAGACCGTCATGTTTTTGTACCTTCATCCATTCACAGAAGACAGTGATGAGTTGACATTCATGTATTTGTACCTCCTCCTTTCACAGAAAACCATCATAAGTTGACATACATGCGTTTGTACCTTCATCCAATCACAGTAGACCGTCATGAGTTGACATGCATGTGTTTGTACCTTCATCCATTTACAGAAAATCGTCATGTATTTGTACCTTCATCCATTCCCAGATAATAGTCATGAGTTGACATACATGCGTTTGTGCCTTCATCCATTCACAGAAGATCTTTATGAGTTGACATACATGTATTTGCACCTTTATCCTTTTACAGAAAATCGTCGTGTATTTGTACCTTCATCTATTCCCAGACGACAGTCATGAGTTGACATATATGCGTTTGTACCTTCATCCATTCACATAAGACAGTCATTAGTTTACATACATGCATTTGTACCTTCATCCATTCATGGAAGACCGTCATGCGTTGACATACATGTATTTGTACCTTCATCCATTCACAGAAGACCGTCATGAGTTGACATACCCGTATTGGTACCTTCATCCATTCAGCTATAAGTTAACATTCATGTATTTGTACCTTCATCCATTCACAGAAGACAATCATAAGTTGACATACATGCGTTTGTACCTTCATCCAATCACAGTTGACCGTTATGAGTTGACATACATGCGTTGTATTTATACCTTCATCCATTTACTAAAAATCGTCATGTATTTGTACCGTCATCCTTTCCAAGAAGACAGTCATGAGTTGACATACATGCGTTGTATATATCCATTCACAGAAGAATGTCACTGGTTAACATATGTGAATTTGTACCTTCATCCATTTACAGTAGACCGTTTTGAGTTGACATACATCTATTTGTACCTTCATCCATTTTCAGAAAATCGTCATGTATTTGTACCTTCATCCATTCCCAGAAGACAGTAATGAGTTGACATTCATGCGTTTGTACCTTCATCCATTCACATAAGGCCGTCATGTATTTGTATTTTCATCCATTCACAGAAGACAGTCATGAGTTGACATTCATGTATTTATACCTTCATCCATTTACTAAAAATCGTCATATATTTGTACCGTCATCCTTTCCAAGAGGACAATCATGAGTTGACATACATGCGTTGTATATATCCATTCACAGAAGACTGTCATTGTTTAACATATGTGAATTTGTACCTTCATCCATTTACAGTAGACCGTTTTGAGTTGACATACATGTATTTGTATCTTCATCCATTTTCAGAAAATAGTGATGTATTTGTATCTTCATCCATTTACAGACGACAATCATGAGTTGACATACATGCATTTGTACCATTATCCATTTACAAAAGACCATCATGAGTTGACATACATGCGTTTGTACCTTCATCCATTCACAGCAGACCGCCATGGATTTGTACCTTCATTCATTTACAGAAGACAGTCATGAGTTGACGTACATGCATTTAGACATTCATCCCTTCACAGAAGACTATCATTAGTTGTGATACATGTATTTGCACTGTCGCCCTTTTACACAGGACAGTCATGAGTTTAAATACATCATTTGTACCTTCATCCATTTACAGAAAGCCATCATGAGTTGACATACATGTATTTGTACCTTCATTCATTCACAGAAGACCGTCATATGTTTGTATCTTCATCCATTCACGGAAGACAGTCATGAGTTGACATACATGCGTTTGTACCTTCATTTATTTACAGAAGACCGTCATGAGTTGACATACATGTATTTGTCCCTTCATCCATTCACAGAAGACCATCATGAGTTGTCATACATGTATTTGTACCTTTATCCATTCACAGAAGACCGTCATGAGTTGACATTCATGTATTGGTACCTTCATTTATTCACAGATGACCGTTATGTATTTGTACATTCATCCATTTACAGAAGACAGTCATGAGTTGACATACATGTATTTGTACATTCATCCATTCACAGAATACCATCATGAGTTGTCAAACAAGTATTTAGACATTCATCCATTCAAAGAAGACCGTTACGAGTTGACATACATGTATTTGTACCTTCATCCATTCACAGAAGACCATCATGAGTTGACATGCATGTATGTTTACCTTCATTTATTCACAGAAGAACGTCATGTGTCTGTACCTAAATCCATTCACAGAAGACAGTCATGAGTTGTTATACATGTATTTGTACCTTCGTCCATTCACAGAAGTCCGTCGTGAGTTGACATACATGTATTTGTCCCTTCATCCATTCACAGAAGACCGTTCTGAGTTGACATACATGTATTGGTACCTTCATCCATTTACAGAAGACCGTCATGTATTTGTACCTTCATCCATTTACAGAAGACCATCATGAGTTGTTATGCATGTATTTGTTCCTTCATCAATTCACAGAAGACTATCATGAGTTGACATTCATGTATTGGTACCTTCATTTATTCACAGATGACCGTTATGTATTTGTACCTGAATCCATTCACAGTAGACCATCATGAGTTGTTATACATGTATTTGCACCTTTATCCATTCACAGAAGACCGTCATGTTTTTGTGCCTTCATCCATTCACACAAGACAGTCATGAGTTGACATTCATGTATTTCTCCCTTCATCCATTCACAGAAGACCATCATTAGTTGACATACATGCAGTTGTACCTTCATCCATTCACAGAAGATCGTCATGAGCTGACATACTTGTATCTTCATTCATCCAAGAATCCCTAGCCGATCATCTTTAGTTAAAAACCTAAAATTAATATATTAATTAATATATTTTTATTTGCAGCCACTCATTTGAGATTATCTTGAGTTAAACGGAATGACCACGTAAGATGAATGCCGGCAAATGCTGTGATTGCGATAGACCATATTCGTACTGTACGTCGCCAATGACATCACATGACTTGTCTACATCTTTCTATTTAGGTGCGAATACAGTCCTTGTGAACTTTACTCATGCAAGTCTGACCTTAAAAACCTGTTTTACGGGCAGAGAAAAATCGCTGTGACATCAGTGATAACATACATTGTCAATATGTCAATACGTATACACATGTAATCATAAAGAATGGTTATAGGTATTTCAAAACACAGCTTTCAATGGTTTTTCTATTGGTGTTCCATTTAACTCCTTCAAGACGATATTGATTTAAGATATTTTCATCTACATCCACTCATGTAAGACAAACTGCCGTTTAATAGCATATTTGTTTTCTCTGTTTACCGGTCATCAAGATAATTTTGAGCTAATCTGTTTGTATCTCACATTTTTTATCTGCATTCATCCATATAAGATCATCTTTACATGCACTTATAAACTACTTTGATCTCCATTCAACTGTATAAAATCATCTCGACTTTACATGTATTATTTTCATGCATTCATGTAAGGCTCTCCTTACTTGACATTTTTATTTCCATTGAATTATATAAAATTATACTAACTTAAGATTTTTGATATCAATCCATTCATTCATATAGATCATCCCAACAGGGATGCAAGTTGTTTTTTGGACGACTACAATCAAGTGAAGTTCAATAGTTTTGTATAACGTTAAGTGTATTGCAGGCTCCAAGGTATCAACATGCCACTAAAGACGGATCCACAACTAGAACAAATATAAAATCATGTATGCAACGGCATGGCATGTAGTTTAAATCTGCACACATCTTTCTTTCATATAGAAACCAGCTTCGAGTAAATCTTAGATTAAAGGTGATAATACACACTCCTTGTGAATTTACAATAAATAAACATAACAAATGAATAAATACAAAATGAAGATCTGATCCTTAATGTGACAGATATTTCTATTTAACTTAGTGCTTATCTTCTAACTTGTCTTCCAAATGAGTACAGCTCACGAGAGAGACTGAAATTTTGTAAGTCTAATGTCCATTGCGCTAGAGGGACGTTTCTGGGTATCTGTTCTCTGTCGGTTGATCACGCTGAAGCACTGTGGCGGCATACTGATGGCAGGATACTTGGTATTAGTACGTGGTGGCTGGTCAGCATCGCCGCCAATGGAAGAAGAGCCTTGTAAGAAAGTTAAGAATAGTTTTAATAACAACATTTCACCATAGCCTACATAGGATCTTCTTCGGGATGAACAAAAATTAGTTAGATTTAACCGAAGCAAAAGACAACTTGACGTGAACTCCCAATCATTCCTTTTATTACAGTAAAGCATTTTAAAATGTGTGAAAATCACGAAAAGTTCAGAACTTAGGTTACAGACATCTCAGTGTATATTATTTGCGTTTCCGTGCCCAAGATTGTTTTTTAAAATCCATTAAGGCTCTCAGAAGCTTACCTGCTCTGATGTCTGGCAGATGTGGAGCCCATGGCAGATGAAATCTGAATCCTTGAAATGCTATCTGTGAAGGCCCTGTTGCTTGTTCGTCAGGCATATTTTTGAGCTTGGATGACAGGAAATACTGACAGTATAACGGGAGGACCACTAATCCATGGTGTGCACTGTAATCATTCAAGTGAAATTATCTTAATGCGACACATTTATATTTCCAGCCATTAACATAAGACCATTATGAGTTGACGTACAAGTACTTGTACTGTCATCCATTCACAAAGGACGATCATGAGTTGACATATTTGTATCTTCATCCATTCATAAAATGCCATCATGAGTTGACATATTTGTATCTTCATTCATTCATAAAAGGCCATCATGAGTTCACATATTTGTATTTTCATCCACGCATGAAGCCATCACGAGTTGACATATTTGTATCTTCATCCATTCACAAAAAGCCATCATGAGTTGACATAGTTGTATCTTCATCCAATCATAAAAGGCCATCATGAGTTCACGTATTTGTATCTTCATCCAATCAAAAAAGGCCATCATGAGTTGACATAGTTGTATCTTCATCCAATCATAAAAGGCCATCATGAGTTCACGTATTTGTATCTTCATCCAATCATAAAAGGCCATCATGAGTTGACATATTTGTATCTTCATCCATTCATAAAAGGCCATCATGACATCACATGACTTTTCTACATAATATTGAGTTAACGTTTTTTCTCTGTTCACAGGTAATCAAGATCATCTTGAGATAAACAGTTTGTATCTGACAATTTTATCTCCATTCATTCATATAAATTCATCTCCACTTAACATTAGTATCTCCATTCATTTACATTTATAATTCCAACCTATCATATAAAATCATCTTGAGTAACATTTATTATTTCAATCCATTTCTCTAAAATAACCTAGACCTAACATTTGTTATATCCATTCATTTAGATTACTATTAGTTGTTATGGTTATGAAATCAACCCGACAAACAATAGGTATTTTTGGACGACTATAATCAAATGAAGTTAAATAGTTTTGCATATTCCGTTGAGTATATTGCAGGCTTCAAGGTATCAATAAGCCACTCAAGACAAATCCACAGTTAGTACAAATATAAACTCTAAAATATATGCAACGGCATGGCATATTGTTTAAATCTGCACACATTTTCCTTCCATGCATAAATAAGATCGGAGAAAATCTAACACTGAAAGCTGAATGTACACACTCCCTGGGAATTTACAATAAATAAACATAATAAATGAATAAATACAAAATAACAAACGAAGGTTTGATTCTTAATATAACAGACATTTCCATTTAACTTACAGCTCATCTTCTTCCTTGTCACTGCCAAATCTTGGACAAAACTAAGCTCACTTGCCACGGCACATGTACTGCGAAAGAGGGTTGGCGTCAGAACGAGGCTTCTGATGTAAGCGCTAATAGTTGCTAACCGGCAGACAACAACCAGCAGTCAGCATCAGCGTCTCACATGCTGTGATGATTAACAGTTTTGACACAAATCACGTGGGGTGACTGACATGATGTTCTTTGTTAAATCTGGCAATGGACACGTAATCACGCGTGTCGTCATGTTTGGTAACTGGGTAAAACTGTTTAAAAAAGGGTGTGAAAACAAAACGTTTAGCGTTTGTTCTGGCTCCTTCACTCTTTCTTGCAACCAAAGCATGGAAAACTGTAACAAACTTAAAATGAGTCTTTCTATTAAAAAATATTACTGAGCCCGGGACAGCCGTACGTAATTTTTTCCACATTTCTCGGCTGTGAGTTACATCCCGTCTGTTAGTGATGTGAGAGAATTTAACATGCTGTTAGCTATATATAGGGCCTAACTTCTTTTCACTTTTCAGCTCCATTGATTCTATGCTAAGAAAATGTCCAACAATTAGCCATTTACCTCAACCTTTCCATGTTAAGTTTTACCTGAATCTTGCGGCACGACAGGTGTATATTCTTATACGTGTGTTTTACATTAATGACGTCAGCCAGGTTATATATGGTGTGGGGCAGTTACTTGGCTATTTTACCTAAGGAAAACCTAATTGAGTATTAGTAAAATATACAAGTTCAGGTATTGTTGCTACCGACCCATGACTCAGCGGCCATGCACGGCAAATATTGTGTTAACTAGTTAACCGTGAAAACAAGTCAGAAGCCTTGTTCTAATTTGATTTATCTAAATAAATCCAGTCTGCATGCAAGATCTGAAATGTCGCCCTCGAATGTGTATTAAACTCCTTGATCATAGCACGAATAACAGCACAATTTACGTCATCATTTCTTGTGTATACGCTTATCAGTATCACTATAGTATAGGACATCTTATTCATCTGCAACGGATACATATACACTTTAGTACAACAACGAACTAGAAGTGAAGTTAAAATTTCATTTTAGTATGATATAATCGATGTTCGTAAATAAAGAAGTGATTTTTGTTCACTTCAGTAGGAAGTATGTCTTATGGAAGAAGTTGAAACCTTGTTATCTGCGTAGTAAACACATCTCAACAGCAATGCACTCAACAGCAACATATTTAGTGCCAAGTATTCTACAGTTCTCTCCTCAGCTACATGTCGTGCATATTTTACACTTTTAATGATTTTATAGTTCGTTTCTATACAGAAATTTGTGCAGTCATCTGCGTGTTCGGATGATCGGAGATGCAATATACAGGATGTCCCAGAAGTCGCGCACCATCCTGATTTTCATTTTTTTTCTGTGTTTCAGATTTAATACTGATTTTAAATTTTTCTTCTCTTTCAGAGTTAATTATGGCTAACAAACTAACAGTACAAGAAAGTACGCCGTCAGTGTTATCGAATGCACAACCACGATTGGTCATTATGAATCCCGTTTTTGAGATGTGTAAGTTAAGCTGTTTGGACTTCTGTCGGTGCATTATTTAAACAAAGAGCATTCTGTTGACTGCTTGTCACAAACGGCGTCTCCATGGAATATTCTGAATTACAATCCCTCTCTAAACAATAACCCCATGAATACAAGATATGCGTATATAAACGATCGTGTTTCAATTGTCTTATTTCTGGGCAATCAAGTTGCTTTGTTTTTCAATCTTCCGGTGACAATTGATAGAATCGACTGTTTTCTGCTTCAGCATTTTAGCCCAACCCATATGGAGTATTGGAGAGTTTAGGCCAATCACTAGCTCTTTATAGGGCGCATTGCCCACCCTCCGATAATTTCAAAATAAGATTTATTTATTAATTAATTTATTTATTTACTTATTTTACTTACACCAAAATTTTGGTTTCATTTAAACAATAGCTATCGGCTTTATGGGCGGAGGAAGTCGGAGTAGTGTTGAAAACGTGCGTGGTGACGTTATATGCTTACGAACTTTCCCACATGCGACGTATTCTGTTATGTGTAAATAAAAGAAAATAATGAGAGTGAGGGAAACTTCAAATTCCATGTTCGAGAATCAGGTCGGCGCACCGCCGTCGACCACTTGTTGCCATTAAGGCCGTTAAAAAAATCATGTCCGGAACTGGAATTGAACTCACGTTATGTGTGATCTAGGGATTAAAGGGAAGCACAGTAACCACTCGGTCATGATCCTCTCCCGCGATCGTGACAATTTAAATCTGAAGCTTCTGTGCTGAGTTTTTGCTGTGTGCTCTTCAGTTGCCAAGCACGACTCATGCACGACTATATTTGCAGATCTTTATGCAACATACATACAAAAACTGCAAACTACAAAGTTCATGGCCAAAAACCCCCCCCCCCCCAAAAAAAACGGCTTCTGTAGTCCAATTTATCAGAAAATGTCCGCTTTCCTCTCAAAACCAGCCGACGTCATTTATTTCTAAACATACTAATGTATGTGTAATGTAAAGTTTTGTATAAGTGCTTTGATTTTGAACTTACGTTAAGAAAAGAAAACCAAAGTGTTTCAAGCTACCATGACTTTGAAAGAACATATACAGAGCAAAATAATACTATAGGTTTCCCTGGATGAAATGACTGCCGCAGGTGTTCATTTTGATACAGTGCTAGTGACTTTATTATGCTGACAGTCATGTCGTAGCTGGTCGCCCAAATCTACTCAGAAAATTTGAATACTGGGGTTTCCATTTCATGTGGGATACAAGAAGTCTCCTGGAGCGCAAACGAATCCTCGAGCGTAAACGAAAAAGAAGTCTTCAAACCAGCGAGAACGGTGGTGGATTCGACTTTTCACAACGTGGCAGGAATCACAATGTCGGATAAAAACTGATGCAGAGACTTTTGATATAACAGATATGAAGCTGTAATACGGTGCAGATGGTCGTCACGTTCCTCATTCCACCCAGAAAAGGACCAACAGCAGAACGTAAGTTTCTCCATCATCTTTCTTGCAGCGTTGCGTCAACCGCATTTACAATAGTGAAGTGTCTTCTATGACTGGTTCATTGACCACTGCCAGGCTGCTATTCAAGGTGCTATTCACACAAGTGCCCCCTGGCGTCAGAATCGGAAATTACTGGCATCACGTGATAGCCCGCATTAATTGCCATTAATGTTCAAAGTATGATGTCTGTAGGTGCAGCATTAATGGAGATATGGGCCAGACTGCTATTCAGACTGCTATTCACAGAAGCGCCCCTGGTGTCATAATCGAAAATTATATGCATGACGTGAAAGCCCACATTAAGTGTCAATTATATACCAAGTATGATGTCTGTAGGTGCAGTATTAATGGATATATGGGCCATGCTGCTCTTCCGACTGCTATTCAAAGAAGCACCGTCTGGTGTCAGAATCGGGAATTTTTGGCATCAGGTGATAGCCCGCATTAAGTGTCAATAATGTACCAAGTATAGTATCTGTATGTGCAGTTTTAGAGAAGATATAGCCTAATAAATAATTTGTAGAAATAATGGCCTGTCCCCGTTGAATAGCTAACCGTTAACTGTGAACCGAAGTTTAACTTCACGCACATTCATGGAACAGGCCTCATGCCCTGGCAAAACCATTGCGTTTATCCAATCGTGGCGAGTCACTTTTTTCTCATCACGTTTTCTTACAAGTAGAGTTATAACTAACCTTGCTAAACAATTTAGTACATCCCTTGTATAAGCGAGAATCATCTCAGCCTAATGTGTTATCATGGCGACACTTTTTTTTAGCAAATCCTGGCTTAGAGTTTAACATTCAGACCAGTGTTATGTGAACGACTGCCGTCACCTTCTAAATCTAGTTTGCCACTGTTTACATATGCTGAGTTCAGAGTCTGCTGTCTGCCTCTGCCTTAGAATGTTCCAGAATACCCTCAGTTCGGGGCCTGTTTGTTTACAAGTGTTCAGGAGTTTTCTTATTCTAGAAAATTCCACCAGTTTATATAAGACCTATGAAAGCAGGTCAAGGAGGAGAAAGGAGAATTATTGAGAGTTTGGATGCTTTCACTGTGTATTACTTTAGTAGACCTTTTGTGCTGAATTTTGGTGTCTTTATAGCCTCTGGCTTTGTTATATCCTATCTCCACCGAGCACTTGTTCAGTCTGAACTTGTATATTTAATTTGTGCTCTTGTGTACGCAGTGCTTATTAGTACACGGACCCTGTCTGTGGAATTTTGTGCATATTTCGTCATACACTCAGTTATACTGTGGATTTTCCCTCTTTTGAATATTGCCTCTGTGCATTTTTAAGCATTGTGGAATATATGCGTCATTTTGGACTTGACAATATTGTACATGTAAGTACTTTAGTATTTGTATAGATACTGCTATCCTTTCTTGTTAAACTTAAGTACTTTAGTATTTGTAAAAGTCTTGTTATCTGTTCTTGTTAAACCTAATAAACTGTTGTAAAATAAAATCTGCTGGTTTTGTTTACTTTTTTTGTGCTAAACTGTCGTGTATTTTGAACAAGCCATCTCTTTATAATACAGACAGTTTGGGTCGAAACACCAGGAACTGGCTTCCTCGGGGTCAGCATTCTGTGACTGACATGCCTAGTGCCTTTGATATGGTATTGCAATGACGCCGCATTTTAAATGTGTTGACGCTGGGACCAGTTGCTACAAGCAGCGGTCGTCCTGGTATGGTTGAATTTGAAAGTGATGTTAACCCACCGTAAAAATGTCAGAGATAATTAATTTCTACCGGAATTTGCACAAAAAAATTCAACAGCAATTCAAACAAAAACAACATTTAAAGGTATAAAATGTGTTGGATAACTAATGCACTTTAAAGAAAGTCTCTCTATTTTCAGAACTGTGAGCTACTGTATGATTGGATTCTCTGTCCAGAATGTTTGTGGGGTCACTGGTTAGTAACTTCCCTCCATGCAGAAGTCTTTAGTTTGATGAAGTGTGACAAAACTTTTTTCTGGGACTGCCTTTCTGCCGAATGCAGTTTTATCTTCCGCCAAACGATAAGCATCGTTTCCTACCTCCTTATGTCATTTTATATTTGCCTGTTATGCTAATTGTTTGTTAAGTGGATGAAAACTAATATTCCGTCTCTCCAAGTTGCTCAAATATATATATGCATCTGTTATAGTGTTCACAGCAATATACAGTATAGTCTTTTCTAATGTAATCTGTGTGTAACAATTTCGTACACAAAATAGCGAAAGCAGTAGCGGTACTTTGTTGCAGTGCATTACTCTCTGCATTTGAAAGTTTTATCTATATCACAAAGCTGAGTATTACAGTCAGTGCAAAGCTTTATTGCGCTTCTGTGACACTGAATATTTGGCAAGAGATTTGCCGGTAGCATGACAAATTGTCGTCACGGCCTTCCAAGGTTCGTCATTTCCTTTACAAGTTTTAGGACTCATAATATTCGTTGATATGTAGAGCAAAGCCATTGATAATCATAGATAGGGTATATCTAGTGAACTTCTTGTCTCTCCTATTTTACGTGTCATAACAGCTCCGCAACACTTCTTCAATCCTTCATTCAATCAATCGTAAATAGTGGGTTCAATTCGGTGTTTGTCAGCGGTAAACTTTATGTGCTCCAGGGAAGCCTTTGCCGTCAATGTTCTTTGCTTCATCTGGAGTCATTTAATGTGTATTTTTCCGCAAATTAGACAGTTTTTCCCATAACGGATGGTACTGAAGTGACGATAAGTTGCGTACGTTGTTATAAAGTAGAAGCATCATAATTTTTTTCCCTGTTGGAGTACATGCACGCGCCAATTAGGACAGCATACATAGCCTCACAAGCAAATTGGCTAAACAATATCATCGCTAAAAACAGTAAAGATTCTTCTTGGAAATATATTCGTATAGCTTTCCTCATTTTGACCGTGTGACCGTGGTTACAAGCCCGAGATTTGGTCCAAGCTTCTTGACTTTCACCTCTCTAGACTGAAGGGATATTGCCTCCAGCTAGGAGGTACAGACGGCATCGCATCCTGCTCTATAATCATTTTAAGCTACCCCATAGCGTGAATGGGCTTACCAGCTTTGCATTGGAACCAGTCATCTCTAGGTTTCGAGTCCACGCCTCTATCCCTGGACTAAAACACTAAACCGAAATTCCCTCCATGCTTGAAGTAGACAGTGCCTGTTAAAGGAATCTAGTAGACAAAATGTCAAAAGGGCATCAAACGCTATCAAGAAGGAATATGAAATGCGTTCGTCTTGAAATGGAGCTAGCGTCAACTGATTCTGCACTTTGTACTAGTTCCACTGAATACGGATATTCTCGTTGTGATGTTAGAAGGAAACATTTGCTAAGAACGGCTGACGCTCTCTGTGATGATCAACCTTTCACGGCGAAACACAAGACTAACAAGGCCAAATTTGTCTCAACTGTGAAACCCTCTACTGGCGGAAGCCTCGTTGTCACGATCAGGATATCTCATGCACACTCTTCAAACGTTAAATAAACGTGCCGTGGCAGGGGAGCTTATGTTTGGTCCTGATTTGCAAGCAACAAAGAAGTTCAGCGGTAAGTTAAATAGAAATTCGCCTCATTTAGCCACACTAATCCGATCTTAATTCACACGTTTGCAAGCAATTTATTCCTTCCCACTGAATTTCTTTCTATTTATTTCCATTGTTTGCTATTTATCCACTTATTACTCTGTTTTAATAAAATTGTATATTTACATAAAGCGTGTTGGCAAATGGGTGACAATTCTTGGGAACATCCTGTATCCACCATGCTTTGCACACTCACTAACAGAAAAGGACTGATTCACACTTGAGAATGAAACAGTGCTTTGGTTATTCATTGTTTATGAAAAGAAAGACGGATGTCACAAAGAACGGTAACTCTGCATAAGTGTTACATTCACTATACGAATACTGTAAATTAACAATATATATCAATGAAAATATTCCACGCTGCAGAAATAATACGATGAAATTGGCCGGTCACCAAATTGCCAGTGTCTTTTAAGTAAATTTTGTTCATACAATGTATGCTTGCCTTTTCGATACATTGTTTACTTTTCCGACAACTATCAGGGTGCGGTTTTATGCGGGGTTACAAAGTGGTGGTTTATGGGGTACATGGTGGAGGATCAAGGGTGCAGTGGGACACCCTGGCTTGTAGTCTGTCTTCTTACCTCCACACAAACTTTCATTTGATGATGCCTAAAACTTTGAACAATGTTTTAAAGACGTCCTATCCACTTGTAAATGGTTCATCTAATTTTTAACTTTGCTTATTTACCGTTCAATGCTTGCATTTTTCAATAATCCGAGGTTTACTTTGTGGGGTGTTTCATTTCATATGATTCATACTTGATCCAAGATTTATCCTCTTAATTAATTTGTAAAACTTAAATGATAAGTGTATGTCATCTGCCTACCTTATCTAGGTAGGGTTTCTTTTCATTTTAATGTGTACAGCAATTTTAACAGACTCATCATGTCATCATTCATACTGTAGAATAGAACTGTCTGATTTCATATTTAGTATTTCATTTTGTTGGAATATGGTAACAAAAATGTGACTTTTGCGATTATAACTTACATCTTTGCAAATTTTACACATAAAATATACTGGCATTCTCCTTACAGCTCATGCGTCGCTCTCTACCTTTCGCTTTACATCACTGCCACAAATAGACAATCTTGACCCTCGGTCAAGTGAGACGCACGTAGGCTTGTTTGGTCTTAGCCTCATCACTTGTGTCCTCACGCGGAACTATTTAATCAGCATCTTTGAGAGGCATTTAGAACTTGAGTTGGATAACATAACGAGATATATGGTTAACAACTTCTGTTTATTTGGAAACGACGTTTCGGTATAGATACTAATACCGTTTTCAAGCGGTATCTATTAATATCTATATCGAAACGTCGTTTCCAAATAAACAGAAGTCATTAATCAGCATTCATCCATAAAATTCATTCAGGTTTTGGTTAGAATCATGTTGTACATACTCTACATAAAGAGAATGCATGTGAATAAAGTATTATTGGAGACAAAGGTTGAGAACGACTTTTTGTGTATCTTCCTGATCTCATCATCAAGACCCCAGTGACCTCGGCGATCTTCAAGATTTCTGAACAAAATGCACTATTGGGGGCAGTGATGTAAAGTGAAAGGTAAAGACCGACGCCTGTGCTATGAGAAGTATGGCACACTGGATGTATCTGATATGTTTTGCTTCTTGTTTTACCGTAATGTGATTTTTCCACAAAGCTGTGAATGGTTGTGGGTTTTTCAAGGGCTCTTCTGGGTGTCGTCGTATAGCGAAATATTCCTGAGTACGGCATAAAACACCAATCAAGAAAATAAATAAATTATCTTAATGGAATTGTGACAGTATGTGCTGGTTGATTGTTGCACTATGTAATTTAAATCGTAATTCTGTAACTTCTGCACTACTAGTATATACTTGCGTGTGAGGAGTCCAAAAATGCCCCAAACCAAGAGCAAATCAAAGGAGCGTCAGTTAGACGATTGTTTCCTAAAGCCTTATATGAGAAATAGCAAGATTCTGACCACAATGTTGGTCCCACCACTCGGACATCGGAGGCCGTGAGTGTTGTGGGAAAGGAACCAGGCCAGGCGCTTTACCTGTTCTGTTTTCTAACAGTCCATGTTTGTGTTTACATGTCTCCCCCTATCTCAGAATTCAAAAATGGGAAACGTTTGACACTGAATGAGAAGGGTGAAATTGTTTTCAAGTAAATGTAGCCTAAAATGAATAACACACTTGAAAAATGGAGATAGTTATCACTTTGTAGCTTAGGTGCACAGAGAGGTTCAATAGAGTCAATGTCAAACAACATGCAATTCAGAATAAAGAAGGGATCTAACCCAACCAGATCATGGGAAATCACTCCTTTACATACAGCCCCCTACCAGAGTGTTAGGAGCAAGGCGGTCTGGGAAAATGTTACAATTTCAATTTCAAGGAAACTTAAAAAAAAATATGAACTTCACTAATCTGATTTTGATTTATTCATCAAAATATTTTAACAAAGCAAATAATGAAATACGTAAAGATCTAATCTACGAAATAGGTTCATAAAACCCACCTTACTGTCAAAAAATTTGACTGTATTTAATTCAGTAAATAAAAAAATAATGGTATTTTAAGGTACAGTTTCCAGTGGTCTTTCTCCTAGTGATTACTTTATCTGTACACCGCTTAGTGCCGATATCTATTTGACCACATCATATGTTCTTTAGTTTATGTTTAGTGTGTGGCCATAGTTACATATATTCACCTGTAAGGTCTGATTTCTATGGCCGAAAGGAAAGACCCCTAAACATCGAAGTAGTAATCACTTAATAGACCACCTAAAACTGTGTATAAAGACACTTTCATTTTTTTTTTTTTTTTTAGATTTTTGTAAAGAGAGGTAAAGGCGTTCGAGCATTTGAATCCTAAGGTAGGCTTTATGGACCAAACTATCAGAGTGTGTGATAGTTTTTCCAACTCTATCACGAATCGGTACTATACAAACTGTATGGTTATACATTTATAGAGTTTGGTAAGCACTCACCATGAACCAAAACAAACCATTAAATGATATAAAACAAGATCACGATGCAAATCCATACAAACAGGCTTTAAAATAAAAGAAGCTAAAAAATGAAGACTCACCATACAGACAACTGAAAACTATGCGTAAAAATACTTTCATTTTTTTGTGTACGTTTTTTGAGTGTAAAAAGTCATTCAAAAACCTGACTTCTATAGTGGGCTTCATGAGCCATACTGACGGTAGCGAGAAACTCTGAGGTCACACCACCTTTTTTTCCTGTTGTTGATCAAAAGGAAGGATTTTTTGTGAACATTATTTCCGTAATCATTTAGTTATGGATAAAAGGAGTTATTCCAACATTCAGTGTCGTCATAGAGTTGGAAAAACTCTTTTTATCCATAACTAAATGATTACGGAAATAATGTTCACAAAAAATCCTTTTACGCCACACTCAAGAATATGCCATTTATACGACGGCGGCCAGCATTATGATGGGAGGAAACGGGGCTAAGCCCGGGGGGAACCCACGGCCATCCGCAGGTTGATGGCAGACCTTCCCACCTACGGTCAGTGAGGGAGACAGCATGAGCTAGACTTGAACTCACAGCGACATGACTCTACTGTCTGTAAAAGTCATACCTGCCTAAAGTTTAGACAATTTCCACCAATCTGATACGAATCATGCACCCGTGCACCAAAACTGGCAGGCTGGAAGAGAAAAAAGACATTACACCCTTAAATACACGGAATTACATCCGTCCACTCACCAGAAACGGAGGTGCTAATAGGGTACTGATTCCATTTAGCCTATGTTGTTGTTTCGCTACTTATTTGTATCAAGCCTATTTTGCCACAAAACGTGAGCTCCCCCCCACCCCCCATCACTATAAGCTTTAACACGTCGATGGTCGATGTGCAGGGAGATATAAATTTTGCGATAGCACATCTATGTCTAGCTTGAAATAAATTTATTCCATACACGGCATACTTCTAGCTACAGCCACATCCCATGTTTTGTGCTCGATCCTGTCAGTGTCAGTAACTAAGGTGGAGCCTGACTGGACCATGGACCATGCATATTTATGAAATACACTCCAGGGCTTTGAAGAGCTAATATGGATCAGTAAATCAAAGAAGACGATGTCGGATTATTTTATTTTATTTTAGAAATATTACATATTTTCTTAAATCACGCATGAGCTCAAGAAAAAGAAACAAAGATGAAGTGTAAGTCTGCGCACAAAAAGAACGCTTGCTCGCGATAAAAGCGAGCGCGATAAAGCAAGCACTTGTAATGTTGTTCAGAATTTGCTTGTGCCGCACAAAAAGCACGCTAGCTTTATCGCGCCTGCGACGTCAAGCGACGCTTGGAAAGCGTAAAGAATCAAAAGTTAATTCTTTATCGCGAGCAAGCGTGTTTTTGGTGCCCCCCACATGTGTTGTCTAGTCACGATCTGGCAAGTGCAGTGTGTGTTTTCTCCTCTGACAGTCCGACCAAAATGGATGTGGAGTCTTTGATATCAGCCGTGTTTCGAAAACCTGCAATTTGGGACAAAAGAAGGAAAGACCACGCAAACCGCAACGTTGTGAATCGTGCTTGGAAAGAAATTAGGGAAGAGCTGAAACATGATGGTAAGAATAACTTTATTGTATGTATTTATTCATGGCTGCTTTCATTTATTTGTGCTCCATTGCCTTCTATTCTGTAGTATACGTCCCCCCCCCTCTCTCTCTCCTCTCTCTCTCCTCTCCCTTTTTCCTTTCATGCCCAATATCTTTCTCATTATTTCCTTGGACCCTCCCGCTCTAGCCAACTCTACTACAAGCTTATTGTAATTTACTAACAAAAGAAAATCGAAGACAGATCTACTTTTATATTTACAAGAGCAGCGTCTGGTCAGTTTACAAAAGCTTTTAATGGACTTTGGCCCAGATTGTTCCTTGAAGGTTACATTTTCTTGTTGATAGGCTATTGAATATATTGCAGAGGATATCTACTGAAGTATGCTTTAAAAACATCCCTGGCAGTTTTTGAATCATTACATGGCCTCCCAACACGGTCCCAAACTATGCCTTGGTTTTCAACCGAAACTTCGGTGAGGTTTTGCACCATGCCTTCTTTGTCTATTATAGTGTTATGCAGGACACAAACACATTTTACAATGCGATCGGCAAGCAGCACGTCTGTCTCAATTTCTTTGTTTAGCAAACGCCATTTTGCTACCAAAATTCCAAACGCACATTCCACGGTTTTTCTACATCTTGACGATCTCTTGTTGAAGCAGTCTTCATCAAGAGGGAGATTTGTTCCACTGTAGGGTTTCAAAACATGAGTCATTAGTGGGTATGCCTCGTCAGCAATGAACACAAATGGGGCCACGACATTGGAGTTTGACAGAGCTGTAGGCTCTGGTATATGCAGTTTTTCTTGTACAAGAGCACGATAAAGGCCAGAGGCTTGAAAAGTACCTCCATCGCTTTGTTTCCCGTGTCCGCAAACGTTGATTGTCAGAAATTTGTAATGAGCATCAACAACAGCCTGCAACACTATTGAGAAATATCTTTTGTAGTTATAAAACATGGATCCTGATTTGCTGGGACAACGGATTCGAACATGCTTTCCGTCTATCACTCCTAAGCAGTTTGGGAAATTCCAAAGATTGTAAAAGTCATCAGAAGCCGATAGGAATGTTTCCCTGGTTGGAGAGGGCATATGCACTGGTTTCAGCTCATCCCATATAGCAGTAACAGTTTCAGACACAACGTGTGCTACAGTGGAGGCACCCACCCGGAAGTTGAAGGCAAGGGTCTTAAAAGATGAACCGGTTGCAAGAAATCTGAAAAAAGACGTTCATCATATTAGTTGTGTCTCTGAAAGCGACTTTTGAATTGTGATATATATATTTGACTTGCTGGAATGCGGCAATCATTATGACTCAGTTTATGTGAACTTTCATCATTGACAATAATATTGTATGCAAGCACTATATCATAAATAATAATGTGCTGTTATTTTTTTTGTTTTCAGAAACTGCACTGAAGAACAAATGGAAGTCCCTGCGAGACTACTTTGCGACAGAATACAATAAAAGGTCTGTGCCAAGATCAGGAGACGCTGCAAGCAATCGCCCACAATCAAAGTGGCAGTTTTTCTATCAGCTTCTCTTTTTGAAAAATATTGTTGCGCCGAGAACTTCATTCGACTACCTAGGTCTGGATAACTTTGAAGGTAATCAACCAAGCCCGGGGATTGCGGATGAGTCTGCACCAGAAGTAGACACCCAGGGCAGCAATGTGGAAAGTCAAGGACCGGACACATCTGACAATCCTACAGCCTTTGAAGCACCAGAGCCTGGGCCGTTCCAGGAGTTTTCTCCGGGGCCTCCGTGGAGTAAACGTACAAACACAAGAGCAGGACCCCCCAAAAAACGCAGTCGAGACAGCTCGGACAGTTACAGGGAACTGATAGATATAGAAGAAAGAAAACTTCAATACTTAAGTCAAAAAAGAGAAAATGCCGAGCAAACAAATGGTGCTGACTTCTAATTCCTCAAATCATTATACCCATACATGAAAATGGTCCCTGAGCACCTGAAACTCTGCGTTCGCAATCGAATACAGTCAGTTCTTCAAGAGTTTGTATACCCACCAACAGTACAACAACGTTCACAAAGCCAACCTCAAGATCTGGATGTACAATTGCGAGATAGCACATCGCCCGCATTGTCTTACCAAAGCTATAGCACAGGTTCAACACCTAATAGCATTGATTCCTACACCACTCAGCCAGACTCTCATCATTTCCAGTACTAATTGTTTTCATTATGATCGTTAAGACATCTGTCAACGCCTGAACAAAAGATATTAAGCAGCGTTTTTGTTAATATGTTGTAATCTTTATGTTGGTTTATTTTTTCAGCTGTTATCATTTCCAGGTACATTCATTTAAAGTGCTGAAGACAAAGAGTCATCAAATGATCCTTAATTTTGTTGTACTCAAATTGTATTTTACACAAGATACTTAATATGCCAGTTAGGCGTAAATGATTTTGTTTTCTCTCGCAAGTGGAAAATCATTCTTACTCTTTACGAACAGTGATCTTTTTTAAACATCTATGTTGTTGATTTTATATAATCATTCTATAACTAAGATAGTTTCTGAGTTTGTTGGCTGTTTGCTCTGTTTGTTTATTGTCTTTTGTGAGTAACAACCTTTTTAATCCTAGTCTTCTCTCCTAAAATGTCCTCACCATAAGTTTAAAACAAACAAGAGATTTACCTGTTGTAGTTCATAATGGAGATCAATAAACTTTATGATACACGTTTACACGGTCTTAGTTCATTGTGTATGCATGAATATATATTTACAGTTATTACTTCATACTTATATATATAACTGTATATACACATACGTTTCAACTAAGGGTGACTCACCTGAGCGTAATAACTAGACGCTCCTCTGGCAGAATTGGTTGTTAGTGCCAGTTGCACCAGTTCTTTGTTATCTTTGGTTCAATTTTTTCAAAGATATACTTGAATGTCTCTTGGCTCATTCTCAAGTATGACTGGAAACGAGAAGGGCTCCTTTTAAGCAAAGGAAACAAGTGATGATATTCACCTTCCATTCGCCTCCTTTTATTTATCTCATGAACGCCCATTTTTTTGCGTATTCCTAGGATAATTTTCGGCAAAACACTGTCTAGCAACAATAGTTCGTCTTCACTTGAATCCGCCATGGTGCCAAATGACAAAATTCTACCAGTCGCAAGCGCGATTTACAATCTGTCAATATGTCCACCTCAACGACAAGCAAGCACTTTCATTTCACGTGCTTGCTTTATCGCGCTCGTTTTTATCGCGAGCAAGCGTTCTTTTTGTGCGCAGACTAAGAAGAGCACAAAACTGATATAGCAACATGTGCTATAGATTAAAACACCTCCGACCCTTATAATAGGTTACAGTTGTAATCCTGGTACTCTTACTGGTGCCTATCGTATGTTAACACGATGCTTAATAAAAGTTGCACAAAAAAGCATTGAATTATGCCTAAATGTCCTGAACTATCTTAAAGATTCCCTTTTCCCTTGATCAGACTGTTGACTAGCTACCTAGTGCTAAAGGCAAGTATCCTGCAATGACGATTCCTTCAACGTGCTTTAAAATCAACAGAGAGAAAAGAGATGAATAAGGCCCTTCTGCGGCAGCACTGTATTTTAGAGTTACCAAATTCAAGTCACTTTCCAAGACTCCTGTAAAACACTCTCCTCCGGAACTGGTGCTGTCTCATAAGGATTCTGGATTGTCCATGCAATTTTAGCAAATAAAAATCTGGTGGATTAAATGATAAAGAGTAGGCCTAAACATCTGACAGCCTGTTGATGGAGACGAAGGAATCCATCGATCTTACACAACGGAACTATATAGGCTGCAACAGAAAATTAAGAAACATAGTCCACGTTCTGGTTCACTATGGCTGTCTTTGGCTCTGAGATCGGTCGGCCATGTTCCCAGCTTTGCGCGATCTTGAAATGTGCGCCACAAAATGAGTAACTATAAATTCATAACACCCCCATTATGCCGTATTAAACATTTGCTGTGACGTCACGCTATTGTCTGAGCAGTTGATTATTGTCCAGAGTCCACATTTGGGAGTTAGTGGTTTGAATGGTGAAGTGTTACGACTTGTACCGCCTGAGTGCGCATTCGTTTGGTGAAGGGTAGAGCAGGATTCGAACAAACGAACACAAGACTAAACATTAAAATATCCCACTGAGCTATCCAGGAACGTTTGTTATGACGTCAATCCTTTCTCTAAAAGACCGCTTCAAGATGAGACGCGTATTGACAAAGGTGTCTAGATATAAGCCGACACCAAACTGCATAATGCGCTAGTCTTTGAAAGGGACAAACAGTCATCAGGCACCATCCACAATGGAAACTCACACGGAACCTGTATGTAACACCAGAGTGACAACAAAAACAGTTACAAATCCGCGATTGTTACAGTACGAAAGAAATACAAACTATTTTCTCATTACTTATGGCAATACACCAACTTTAGTTGTTTCATTTACCTGCCTCGCTATCTGGAATTGTTGTCTACCAATTCTGGAGCGTGGATGGATACAAGGTAAGAGTAAAAATTCTAACGTCATGTTATACACAGCCTTTATACAATTATGACCAGTTAAAAATCCGTCGAAGAACAGACGTGTTTTACTTTATTGGGTGCAATAAATATTATTAAGCAATGCACCGAGGATAGGGTTTACTCCATTACATAATCTTACACACCCAGGGTATGCTCATGTAGTAACC
Source organism: Liolophura sinensis (assembly GCF_032854445.1). Lineage (NCBI taxonomy): Eukaryota > Metazoa > Mollusca > Polyplacophora > Chitonida > Chitonidae > Liolophura > Liolophura sinensis. The sequence continues at coordinate 24,313,828 of NC_088300.1, forward strand.
TATATAGAGCACAACCGACTGGATTCTCATTGGCTAAAAGCTCTGATGTTGTATTAAAACGTCATGTAACACCATCACGAAAGATCAACCATGCTACATATCATATTCAGCTACGCAAATAAATGCTACACATTCGCACAAAAGAACACTCATTGACGGTCATTGTGATGTAATCTTTTTTTTTAAATATTTGTTTGAAATGTGACCGCGTGTTTCTTCAAAAAGACTCGACAGTTGTTACATTACTACAAACACGTTTAAGTAGGAGAAACAACTCGGCACAGTTGATTCTGCGATAGACAAATTAAAGTCAAGACCAAACAGTTTTCAGTTGCCCTTTAATGGTGTACATCTGATTGGTTTCAATGCAATAATTCCACGAGTTTATCTTTTTCCGGAGGATGTCGCGTACAGCCGACTGGAATGTGAGAATGACACTTCGCGAAGTTTGGTTTGCTACCCATGCGCCAGGTACACTTGTGACAGTTGTGATAATTGTGTTATTCGCGAACATCCAGGATTACTCCATGTTTTTGTAGCATACAACTTTGACATTCTGAGGACAGCACCTTCGAAAAGATCGAGTTCCAGGTTAATGAATCTCAGCGTACAGATCTGTATTTCTCAAAGCCTAGCGGGGAAGAATGAAACAGATCTCAGGTCTGGTTTGTTTTAAACTGTTTTTACATGCGGTTAACATGTGCTAAACATTTCGTCAGGCCTTATTATGGCAGGGAGAGTAGCATTGCTGATTTAAGTACAAGTTTGCGGACACTAAAAATGAACAGCTCTTTCTCAACTTTTACTCATGTGCCCCTGATATACCTGAAATGTAAAGTCCTTAACTTTAGTATGTGTGCAATATAAGACTCAAGAGCTACAGGAGCAGTGCAGGCTAAAACATTTTTACTCTGAAATTGAACAGAAAGTCTGTTGTCTGAGTGATGCTAGAACGTATTCTGTTATTGCAGCAGATTTTCCCATGAAGTACAGCACAGATACTCTGTTAATTCAACATTAGGATTCTATTAAACACACAGGATATTATGTTGAATCAAACGCAGCGCTATGTTATAACAGAATATATTCTAGCATCACTCAGACAACAGACTTTCTGTTAAAATTAACCGAATATTTTTTTGAGTGTAGATGCTGCTCCACAGAATAATATGGCATACAGGATAGGCTATTGAGATTCATGTTAAGGAAGTTAATCTTCAGCAATAAACTGCTTAGTGGTGAAGTCCTTTTTTGAAATTTCACTATTGGCAGTCTTTCGCAAATCATCGAAGAAATGTATGACTACAAGAGTACATCATCTCCCCTTCCACGTGCTGTTGTGTGTAAGATGGTTTCATTTCTGCTGGTTTACATTCATAACATAGCAGGGTCATTCCATTTTTTTGCAAAACTTCATGTCCCCATCATCAAGAGCTCCATAAAATTAATATATTTCGATAATTCTTAACTAAGAGATGTCTTTTAGATAGATAGGCCACTTTGATGAATGTATGTAATCAATTAAAGTTCAATCAAGAAAGCAGCACAATTATAATTACCACCAGTTCTACCCCAACACAGTGGAATTTATGTCCCTAAACAATCTTCCTGCAGAACTACATCGTTTTAAAGTAATTATATATGCCCCAAGAACCAAAAATAAATCCTTATTTACGCATTAGTATGTGTAGTTAATGAATTACCAGTTAAAAGATAGATGACGGTTAACTAAATGTATAATTTTTACATGGTTACGAATGTCCCTTAAAATACCGTCATTTCAGTAACGTCAAACAAACGTAGTAACACACAGAGTTGCATCCCTTCCTGAAGAGGTCTTCAACATCATTATAACTATTGAGCCCGCGCAGATTCAGAAAAATGTCTAATGACTGACCAACTACGTTTTAAAGGACACAGTTTTCATCGGTAAGTACTAAGTTTGCGAGCGTATGCTTTCTCGATGTCATTACCGTACAAGTATTAGGCTTGGTGTGATACAAAACATATGATAAATATCATAATCAACCTGTTACTCATGGGTTCTTCTTCAAATACGAAGGGCATGTGCTCACCTCGTGTTGTCTGATTTTGCCCCAGGCTGCAAAGTAACCCAAAATGTCACTACCGTAACGGTCATTCCCGTAATGCTTTACTTTGTTACGGCAATGACATAGCCGTTACGGAAATGACATACATACCTTAATACAACATAATAACTGGAAAATAAAGTGCTAGTATCTTGTCGTTTTAGCCCATAGCAGACCTTGGGGCGAGGGCGCAGAGAAAACAAAAGAGGGCATGGCGAATAAACCAACAAACCAAACGATGTCGGGATTTTGAAATTAGAAGGAACGTCAATGCAATCATGACACCTCCACTGTCACCTACAACGCCGGAGCAGGGGAATCATGCAGGAAGGGTGGAAACAATGAGACGCTTTGGAAGACAGAAAGTAAGAAGGGACAGGGCAAAATCATACAGAGAATTGTTTAAACTGAGAGTAAAACTACAAGAAGACAGAAGAGTGAAAGAAAGATACAAGAAACGTTACCAGAGGCTTCAAAACAAGGGGAAGAAATATCGATTAGAGAAAGAGGTAGACGAAATTATCAAACGACATGAACACAAGAAGGCCTCGTTGGTAAATCAAGCTATTATTCAACGGATTAGGTCAAGGTACATGCTGTCGAAAAGTCAAGCAGAGAAAAAGATGGTGTCAAGTATAGTCTGTACATATAAAATACTGAAGAAGCTTAAACTGGCCGAGTTTGCCTGGAAGAAACTGGGCTTTTCAACACACTCTTTCAATGCAAAGCGGGATGGGCAGGTAAGAGAGAGACGGAAACCAAATGGACCGTGCAGACTGAAGGGAAAGGTTGTTGCCTTTCTGAGTCGCGATGATAACAGCCGGATGAAGGCGGGAAAGAAGTCAACAATAACAAGGCTGGGCGTAAAAAGACAAATCCGCCTATTGTCAGATGATCTTCTAGCTTTGCATTCAAAATTTCTGATGGAGGAAAGTTGCAAAATATCTTACAGTCTCTTTTGCTCCCTAGGACCATTTCATGTCATGAAACCAACGGCAAAAGACAGAGAAACTTGCCAGTGCAGAATTCATGAAAATTTGAAGTTTAAGATGGAAGCCTGTCATCAACTAAAAGTCATCTCTTCATCAAGTATTGACGTTGCCTTGTGTAACATTACTTGCGACATGCAAAAGAAAGCGTGTATGTACAGGGAATGTCCCAACTGTGAAAGCAAAGAACTCGATTTTGATCTCACTGATAGAGGTAAACAAGTGTCGTGGACAGCATGGAAAACAAAGAGGCAGGAGTGGGAAAAGAAAGTGAATGGTGAGACTAAGGTGTCTGTGACCAACATCACCGTTAAGGAACGTGAATATGGAACACTGGAAACCTTGGCAACTGAACTGAATAACGACATCCAAAGGGCGAGTCGTCACATCTTCAACAAAACCCATCAATACAAAGCACTAAGGCTTTTAAAGAATCAGCTTACAGACGAAGAAGTTATGGTATATACTGACTTCTCCGAGAACTATAACTGCAAATATTCTGAAGAAATTCAGAGTATGCATTTTGGGGCGTCGCAAAGGCAAATAACCCTGCATACTGGGGTCGCCTATACCAGGTCAAAGACTTACTCTTTTTGCACCATGTCGGGCAGCTCAAAACATGCTTCGGCGGCAATATGGGCTCATCTCCAGCCGGTCATTCTTCACCTTAAAGAATTAGAGCCTAATGTCAATGTCATCCACTTTATCAGCGACGGCCCAACTACGCAGTACAGGAACAAACAAAACTTTTACCTGTTTTCAAATAGGATTTTTCAACATGGGTTTAGAGAAGGAACCTGGAACTTCTTAGAAGCAGGCCATGGCAAAGGTGCGGTAGACGGTATCGGTGCTGTCATCAAGCGTACCGCAGACAAGCTGGTCAGTGTTCAGGGCAAAGACATCGTGAATGCTGAGGGACTCATGGCAGAACTGGTCAAAGTGAACACCAGTGTGAAGCTGTTACTGATTTCAGAAGAAATCGTCGATTCATTGGAATCTGAGCTTCCATCTGACTTACGGCCTCTTTCGAAGACAATGCAGATTCACCAGGTATATATAACAAAGCTCGTTTTATAATGGATCGATGGTTGCTTACAGTCGTACCAAGAATGTCTAACTCGTATCACGGTTCGACACTGTTTATGTGCGGGAGAAACCGGGAGAGGCCGAAGTAAACCACCGCCCTTCGTAAGACTAGCCATCTGGTCCAACTGAGACGGCCGATGAGCCAAACGAAGCCCCTGAACAACTAAAACTCATGTTAATGTTGTAGATGAGAGTTTGGTTTCAAAGTACTGCGTTGTACAGTACGACGGTAGGCCATATCCAGGCGTTGTTTTGACAGTAGACAATGATGAGGAGATGGAGGTCCAGGTTATGCACTGTGTTGGCAAAAATAGGTACTTTTGGCCAATGATTGACGACGCAGTATGGTACAGGAAAGGAGATGTCGTTACACTGCTTCGGGATCCCCCAAGACCGGTCACCAAGCGCCACTGTGAAATTGACAAACGTGTTTGGCGTCTAATAGAATCAGAAATGGACCTGGACTGATTTCTGGCAGTGCGAATTCACTGAGATTACCGCTGACGATTTGTTCTACTCGATATCGTTTCATCGAGTTTTGTTTTTTTCTTCATTCAAAATCATTGTATCCAGTTCGAGGGTCTACGTAGACCTATTGTTTCTTCAGATCTAACGGATTGATGTCATTTCCGTAATTACTTGTCATTACCGTAACTGATTGTCATTACCGTAATGTGTGTTTATTATAACTCTAAAATCGCACGAAACAACAAAAGACCAAAGACAAGGCCTGGGTGTTCGTTCATTTGCGTTATATAAAATAACCCATTGTTGAAATCTGAGGTTTGCCGTGAATCGTGGTTTCCAAGATCGAATATTGTATCGTAATTCAATTATACAATCGGATCTCATGAAGCATGCGCAGTTTTTTGCACAATGGTGACTGTGTTGGAGTGATTTATGCTTATCGAGCTGTGCCTTTCTAGTTGGCAAACCAGTACCTTGTGTTAAGAAGAGAAATAAACAATGTGGCTAATGTTATATGAAGTTTTGATCTTATTCAATCAATGTTACGGAAATGACAAAACCAAAAAGATGGCCAGACAATAATGCAAAATTATTTAATTATAACATTGTTGACTCGCTGCAGGTCGTTTAGACTTGTTACACGTCATATCAGCAACCATTTAACATAACTGAATAGCTCTCTTGGCACTTTGGTCGTGAATTAACAATAATGGTGAGATTTCCGCTATTTTTTGGAATAACCCAGCAACGATAACTACTCGGGTTGTGTTCCCAAGTAAAGGAACGATAGTTGCTTTGGTCATGTTCTCAACATGGGGCTATAATCCCATATAGATGAACGATAACTGGTGGGTCATGTTATCAAACTGAGGAACGATAACTGTTATCGTTATATTCTCAAACAGTGGAACGATGACTGGTGAGACTATATGTTGCTGAGCGGAAGTGATAACTCGTGAGGGTTGTACCTCAACCATCTGTTTGAGGCAAATTTCCTATGCTATAAATGTTTTCTGTCATGGATCCAAGCGCAATGTTTTAAATACATATTTAATATAGACGTTTTCATTTCGTTTAAAATACATAGCATCATCAACGACACTGCTATTACATAAGTACATAAAGATATACATAAGTGAATTGAAAATATAAAGTACTCTTGCTACATGTACTGGACAAAACTGTCCATATGTGGAGCTCATGTGTGCTCTTCTTGTCAGAGGGGTTATGGTTAAGTTTCATTCATTGGCTTTTTTATTATACATATCTTCGTCAAAGCCACGAGGCTCACGACAGGAAGTTTCAGATTCTTCTGCATCTATATTAAAGCCAGATCTGTTTCGAGTGGTGACTCAGTACGCATATGCGTAACGTTCCATAGGTGGGATAAACAAAAGCACGTGATCATTTATGGCTATGGTACAACATCACAGTCTTCGGAGAATTCAACTCCAGTCCAATTTATAACAATGTATATTTCTAAATTTTTGCACTTGAAACTGTAAAGTCTCAGATGTCACAAGGAGTGGAATAAAATACACGGATTTTGCTAAACTGTGTAAAGCCGCCGAGGGTCATAATACTTTATTATGATACACATGGATTTGCTCGTCCTGCAGAGATGAAATCTGGACTATGAGCACAAATGTCCAGCTTATTGTTTCGTTTCTTTGGTAGTAACAAGCGGCCAGTTTTCGGTGATCTCTCGAGTATTCTTACATCACGTTTTCTGGACATCGATTTCCTTCCAACAATATGACATATGTCACACATGGAAAGGTTGCTAAAATAATTTGTCAAATGTCGGCTGAGCGGTCCGGTTTCACCAACCCAAAATGTACTAGAATGGAAGTCATAGAAGTGAATTCTTGAATATGACGTCAAGCAACAATCTAACAACCAGAATTGGTACGCGTACACCCTGACAAAAAACTTTAAAAACTGATCTGTTAAATTTAACATAATATTTTCTCAGCAACGATGGAATAGATTATATTGCTGCAACAAAAATATATTATTATAAGAACGCAATGAGCTGTTTCATCAACAAGGTATGTTCTGTTTTAATTCTGAATTAATACGTACGTTGGGATAAACGACCAAATTTTACCACTAATAAATTAGTCAGACATGCATGACATTCTTAGAGCATATTTTTGCACAAATATGTTGAAGAGATAGTCTACCGAGAAGCGGTTACAAACAGAAGATCACACAAAACTTTTTTTGTAAATATCGTTTTCTCTTTAATGAAAAGTCACTCCATAAACAATCGCATGAATACAATGCAGAGACCAGGCCTCGGGGACTCTTAGTCCATGCACCAGTTGAATTCTGGTTGACACTGTTTCACTCACACCGAAGGAAGATTTCATATTGTTTTTGTTTTTATTTGTCGTCTGCTTCATTCATCGTGAACAAAACACTCTCTACCTACCCCAAATAAAACATTGAACTCGTCCAGAAACGAACTCAAAGACGCTCGAGATGTACTCTGTACCTCTAACCGTCCGAACAATGGAGACAGCCAACGTTGGGGGTATATAGAGTGGAAATGGAGTATAATCATCGAAAAGAAGTTTCCGGAATGAGTGATGGTCGAAGGCAGCAACGTGTTTATCAAATGTAGTTTCTGATTTCAGGGAATATTCTAGAATTTGTGGCCTTTATGGCAAAACATATGAAGCCTAACAGGGTGTGGCGTATATGGTGTACGTACGTATTGAATGTGTAAATTAACTGAACTAACAGAAGCAATTTAATAAAGCATTTAAATAATTATATATGCCTGTGGCTGTAGTGTTGTTCTTCATTACCAGTAGCAAATGTTAACAGGTAAATTGATGTTTACATCATAATTTATATACTAAGATACCTGCTCTGGGAAAATAAATCTGCAGAAAATGCCCCAATCCCGTGGTTTATTCCGGATACTTTGGTTTCCTCCATACTCCCATAACAAGGACTCAATGGTTTATCATATATATATATATATATATATATATATGATAAAAACACTTGAGTATAGTGTTATCACTATAATATATTTTTTATTATTAGGCTTTCCAGAACCGCTGATCCGATTGCATTGAAAACTGATATGCATATACAAGACCATTGGGGATTGAAAATATTATGCAAATGGCTTGAGAAATGTGGAATCTCGCTATTGGTCGTTTTAGTCACGTGATGATCTGTGGATGAATTTTGAAAAAACAAGATAGCAATTAAATGTAGTTTGGCCTGCAGAATACAGCCGTGGATTTAGTTTTTCTCTACTATCTATAGTTTTTCTTTAAATTGCAATTATAGCTCATTTCATTGTCACTTTTCAAATGTTATTTTTCAAGTCTAAAAACTGCTCAAAATGATTAAATAGATACATTGTCAAGTACTGCTTGACGTCCGGATTACAAATCTGTAAGAATTATTTTTATACTTGGTATAGTTTTTAGGTTATGGCCAAAAAAAAAAAACAAAAAAAAAAAAAACAGGGGTGCAGGGGGTTCAAGCTGGTATTGCCTGCCTACGCGGTGTCACTTTGCGTTACCGTCGTGGAATGCATGTATAGATACATAACCATCTTAATCAGAAAGCCTACATTCTTCGTAGTCATTAATGCATTATAAGTACACTGTATATCATATGTATGCAGATGAGTCAAATGCAGTAAATCGATTTTGGGCAATATCTGAAGCATGCGTGTGCCATCTTCTCAACACATCTCAACGATTTTCAGCATACATAGAGTACATGTATTGCGCTTTGCACTCAGTGATTTTCAACTTTACGGCTGTAACAGTTTTCTGTGACGTGTCACTAAATATGGTGGAAATTGCGCTTTTTCGCAATTTTATCGCAATTTGCGGCAAAACTACAGGAAAGAAATAAGACCGCATTCATGATCATGACGTCAAACTACGTCGGGTGACATTCGTGACCTCCAAATATTGCACTTTTTCCAACTATAATGGCAATTCGCGACAAAACTGTGCATCAGAGAAAAGTAAAAAGATCAGATTAGTGATCAGAACATCAAACTACTCCAAGCAGCGTACTTAAAATATTTAAATTCAGAAAATTTTGATCACGTGACAAATTCGATGAGCTGGGATCGAACTCTGACATAACTGACTGGCGTGAGCGACACACGTCCAGCGCGATCTTAAAATGTCAATTTCCAGACGTCAATCATCTTTGCCGTTCAACTGCGCGAGACACATCTGTGTTATACCACACAGCCGGAAGATGGTTAGCATTTAAATCCTTCTGTAATTAGGCCAAGCCAGGGAAAATTTTGCCAGCATTTCCCTGACTATCTACTCCTTTATATATGTAACTAAGTCCAGGAGGCAGTCGCCATTTTCACTTCAAATTTCCATACACATTTTCTGTACGCTTATATCTTCTATATGAAAGCATAAGTTATTGGTTGAAGATAAATACATATCCAGATACACGGCTTTGAAACTTTCAGTGCGACTTTACACCGTTTATCACTGAAGCAGTTGACCGTTCATTCGCATTCCCAAGAACAGATAGGCGAGCTTGATGATGTTGCGCTATACCCAGTGAGAAACAGCGATCCCTTATCAGTCTCAAAATGCCTATTATTAAGAAATAACGCACACAAGCATGGCCTATGTAACAGCAAGTTTATACTTTTGGCACATTGGCAAGAGTATGAATCCTGGACCTGCCACCCACAGACTGACTGCATTACTAATAGCTCGGGCGTTGAACGAACATCTGGACCAGGGCATATGTAAATATCAGTCAATCACCGGCGCCTGGTTCGCGTGTAGTGTAGTAAAGAAGACAAGGTTTGCGCAAATGGCAATTTGCGACATAAGTAAATCTTGCAGGGAAAAAATAAGACCAGATTCGTGATCAGGGCGTTAACTTAAGTGCATTTCACTCGTTTTGAAAGTTTACTGTCCAATATGGATTACGTTTATTTTTTTGCTCGTATTAGACAACCTGAGATCTTTTCAGAAGAGCACAGAACTGATAGATTTGATCGGTCTGTGGTGGAGAAAGTCAAAAGTTTTAGAGAGTGGACGCTAAAAGCAGTGTACAGACCGCTTGGAAGCCGTATAATTGCATGCAGTTCAAGTTATAGTTGACTTTTTACGTTTAACTGATTACTTAATCTATGTCTTAACTCTGCGCAATATCATAGCGATCTGGTTTTATTACATCACAGGTAACACTTTTCATAAATGGAACCATTTCACCGAGAACAATTCTATAGTTATTCGGGTATAGGCCATATTAACAGTGCATTATGAACTGAATGGTGATGTATGCCACTCAAGCTTAAAGGATTGTAATGCCTACTTATCAAGGTATCCTACGCTCTCAGAAAATGAGGATACTACATAGACCCTTTGAAGGTTCTTCAGCATATGACTGGAGGGTGTGGGGGGGGGGGTTCTCAAAGGACATGACAGCACCTAGCTAAAGCATATTTCAATCGAAAGCAAGATACTCATGCTCTCTAAAAAATATCATACTTTAGTATTTTTATGAGAATTCACCGAATAGCATGTAGAATAAAATGACAATATTGCACAAATGCCTGTGTGAGTCGAATCAGCCATCTTGAGAATTTTATCCGATCAAACACGTTGCTATCAGATTGCGCGGCCTGTCCTCTGACGTAGCCTTTACCCATTCAGTCAGTGACATTCTGACTGAAGTGGCCTATGATAACACAGAACTACTGCATAAGACATCATAAGATAATATTCAAAGACGATACCACAAATTATGACAGACAGTAATACACCGTCTCGGCCAAACTGCATCCATCTCCGACATTTTTTGTCGTTCATTTTAGCGTTTAGTCAGTAGTTTCTAAATAACAATATCAGTGTCAGTGCAAAATTCATTTGGGATGCCGAAGGTTTCTAGGAGGGAATCTCACAGGACAATTCTTAAAAATTAATTAAATCTTATGATATAATTTTTTTTTCTCTGCATTTATTACAACTGAAGAATTTATGAAGAACTTTGCTCCTTCATCTTTCTCGCATACAAGGGTGTTTTTTTCTGTTTTCTTTTATAAGATGTAGTAAAATTATTGAAACGCCGTGTTCAAGCCGCGGTGCTTTCTCTAACGTCCGCGATAACAAGGTCAGCACGTACTGCTTTCATCTTAGAAGCCACCACTACTAAAGTGAAGCATAAAATTCAGCGATCGTCGAAGGCTTAAATTTATTTCCTTTTGTTTCAGAATAGAGCATGAATCCAGTTGCTCAACAATCCTACTGTAATTTTATAAACATTTAATAGAGGTCAAAATCACCAGCAAAACCACTCCGGAGGCTAGGCCTACGACCTGACCCAGGAATACCCCGGCCGTGTGTCTGCAGATAGGCTGTTTCAATAAGGTCTCTGGTGTTCCAAGTAAATGATATAGTGCGTCTACTGTATCAGCAATCCAAGCAGTGGAAGAAATATTCTTCCGGTGTGTCCATTTTCGGAGAAAGCTATATATATCACCTGGGCCTTCATAGCCGACGTCCACAGCTTTATCTGCCATAGCCTACTTCGTAGACTATTACGTGGATAATACATTCGACGATAGCAACCTAGAGTAAAGATGACGTCACCTTGCTCTCGATAATGGAGAGGAAGCTATGTCAAGACAGTTTCACTAAACTTTTACTGAGATGAAAAAAAAATCTAAAAGATATTTAATGCCGGTTTAAGATAATTTCAATGGTAGTCTTTCACTGGACATAAACATTAGTCATTTACTGTCTTTTACTTTAAGGATTCGACATGGAACCATTTTTATTTAGTTCTATGTGAAACAGTTTTGATCTGATTCTATGTGAAACCATTTTTCTATATGATTCTATGTGGAACAATTTTACGTGGTTCTAAATGGAACCATTTTTATATGGTTGTAGGTGGAACAAATTAAAAAAAAAATGGTTCCATGTAAAACTATGACCGACGCGCACGTTGGGAGTGGTTCTGTGTAGAACCCTATGTATTTCCCGAGAACTATAAGATATTACTTGTGTCTTCCTTGCAAAGCTGATCACACAAGAATGGTTTTATCAAGGCCATGCATATGCTTAAAATTGATCAGTTTTTATGTACATTGCTTAAGGCCATGAGATTATGACCTTCAAATAACCGGTGTCCCCTACACAATTCCCACATTCTGTCCACGTTCTACATGACTTCGCTATGGAAGGCGGATGCGGCCAAGCTCTCTCTCGTATATTTGCCCCACGACAAGAACAGCAATATTTGAACAACAGTGCGAAATTTAGTCGAGAGTGGGGTTGACAACGCGAGAATCAGTCGATCGAGATTCCCACGAGACTCCAACGACATTCGGTCTCCAGTCTCGTGCAAATCTCGCACCCTTGCCAGATTCTCACATTGTTGAGTGAATATCGTTGAAACCCCACTCCCTCGTTCAGTTCTCGACCAAATTTCGTCTGAATATCGACCAGATCTCGCAATGAGCATTGAATCTTGACCTATAATATTATCCGACTCTCGTCTGTTTTTAAAGTCTCTTCAGAATGTTGCTGTCTCCACGAATTAAGAAATTTTACACCCAAGCTGAAGTTTCAGAGCGAGCGACATTCGGACAACAACGCGATATTTGGACGAGATTTGGTCAACAGTGTGAAATTCAGGCGAGATTTAGATGACATTCAGTTTTTAATTGTTATTCATGGCGTGAATGATTACCTACTTGAATCGTTAAAGTGCAGAGATCGTAAGATCGTAAAAATTGTAAGATTAAATTTTGCTGCTTTCAGTAGCTCAGTCTCAACAACGGCGTTGTTGTTCTATTCCTTAATGAGGATTGTCTTCTTCGTGTTTCTTGTTTAAGCGATGCGTTTTTGCGCCGTATCTTGCGTCCACACGTAAATCATGCCTTTTTGGATAGTACGTAGGAATTCTACATATAGCACAAATTAGTGAAGGCGATCGATGTACTCCTTACCGGTGATTTTTGGCCCCTGTAGTCACGGACTCGTCTCTACTTATTGAAAAAAGGGGTTAACGACCCTCGAGTGCAGTCTAACGTTCGTTGAAGATCAATGTGGTGTGCATATCTGTACGGCACGCGTGGGAAAGTCTGTCAGTAATTTGCAAATGGTCAGACGTTCACCGGTTACCCCCACCCATAAAAATGAGAGCCACCATGAAGATAAAAATGACCAATCAAATAAATAAATACTTGTCCCGGGTGTATCTGAAACTAGATGCAAGTTTTACACCTATGTCACCGTCATATTTAACTAGGGGTGCAGTAGCTGTTCACTTCAAGTTCAGCTCATGCTGGCTTCCTCTCCGACCATACGTGGGAAAGTCTGTCAGTCGTGGGTTTCTCCTGGGCTCTGCCCAGTTTCGTCCCACCATAATGCTGGCCGCCGTCGTATAAGTGAAATATTCTTGAGTACGGCCTAAAACACCAAATAAATAAATAAACAAATATAACTATGATAAATGGGCCTAAACACCCTACAGTTCCCAAAAAGGAGATTTTTCTCTACAATTTTGAGTACAGTAGAACCTATCCATGTGCGAAACCATAAATGTCCAATGCAAGACAATTTCGCCATGAGCAAAATGAATACACTTTGCAGAGGCATTGAGTCAGGCGTACCTAGATCGAGACTGACAATAGTTCCCAAAAAATGGGTTCTCGTTGAAATAAGTAAAATGGATACATGCACCCAGAATACACAATACACACTATTTCAGACTCGTCCATTCCGGTTTCCTCTACTCATTAACCTAACCGCCATCATATACTGCTAAGTGAAATATTCTTGAGCACGACGTAAAACACCAATCCAATAAATGTATAAATCGATGTTCAAGACAAGCTTCCACAAAACTCCGTGGAATGGATCTTTTTTCTTGAAATAACACTCCTTGATTGTGTATTTGGTACTACAATGACGCGTACGGGTGTTTCAGTAGCGATCAGCATTCAGGTTTAGGAGTGGAGGAAATCCCTGCAACTAATAAAACTCCTAACATATGGCCACATAGAGACAATTTACTTATTTATTTATTAACTTATTTATTTGTTTGATTAGTGTTTTACGCCGTACTCACTTATATTTATATAATATTTCTCACATTTGGGAATTGCTGAAATCGCTTGTTCTGTAAATCCGTCTTGCGATTAACGACCTTAAGCGTCCCTTATAAGCTACACACAAGTTGGAAATGACGCTTGGATGCACATGCGTTTGAATTAGACAGAGATCCACAACCATCCACAGGTTGCAGCCAGGCCGGAGAGGAAGCCAACATGAGCTGGACTTGAACTCACAGCGACCACATTGGTGACCGACTCAACTGCCAATGCGCCGCCCTAGCACACTAACCATCTCGGCCACCTAGACACCCAAGATGACATTGACAACGAAATATAGTTAATCTTGTTTTTGTTTTCTCATATATATTTACCCGTTATACATGTGTAACAAAGAACAATCTACAGACATTTAACACAATTTACACTTGTGAAAAAATGTATGACAGCCAACAAATTGGGTGACATGGCCAGTTACAAAACTTAATCCACTTACATCCATGTACGTATGTATGTATATAATAAGTCATAACGATGATTTTATGCTCTTTAGCTTCTGAGCGACATGAAAAACTGAATTGTGAATACTCAGTTACATGAAGAATGCGAGAATAATGAAGGTGCAAGAGGGGAAAGAACTCGAGCATGTCTTCTTGTACGCAGATGTAACAATTAACTTGATTAATGTTCGCAATAAATAATGTCACGAAAACATGCAAAAGTGGAAATCACATGAAAAACAGACCATACATCTCTTGTAACAATTCGTGACACTTTGTCGCAGCCTACACCTGAATTTCACCCTGGTGCGCTTTCATGCAAAGGCAATATTCACAATGATCGGTGTTTTGGAAACGGACGGATATATCAAATCCTGTTGACACCCAAAAGTGAAACTAAGCAAGGTCAAACTACCATACAACTGTACATCCTCGACGCAGGAAACTTGTATCAGTCATCGGTTAGTTAATATCGACAATGAAGTAAGACATGTCCCCACGTAAATACTTTTTAAGGCCATGGTATAAACAGTATATTAATCAGTTTTTTACACACATACATGTGCATGTATATAGCAAAGTTCACGAATACAGTAACATTTTAACGCAGTTTTTAACATACACCTTAATGATAAACAGCACCTTTCTAAACACCACCACATAGTAAAGTTGAACAAACCTGGATTTCGATCACTCGCATGATCAGCTGCAGTGATTTCTTTGCTCTTTCCCTCATATTCCTATCACATCAGAAAAGACTTTAGCTATTGTGTGAGGCATTAATTAACCAAATAAATAAACATTCATGTACAGTGTACACAGCAAGTAGTGTCCTGTGAGAGCAACCTTGGCACTAAGATCATCTTAATCACAATTTCAACCTCTAACCCATACCACTGGTCATATTTATGGAAAGTTACAATGATCCAGGCACAGAAATCCCATTCTAGGTTTATATGCAGATTATTAAACCAGGTTTCAATACAGCGAATTTTAGGTGCAGCCTATAATCAGGCTGTTTACACAGCATCAGGGTTAAAAGTTTTTTTTAGGTAAACCAGAAGCCAGCTAAAAGCCAGCCACTAGCCTTCTGGTGGCACACATCTTGAAAGATTTGTGCAAGGCAGAAACTAACAGACATCATGTCAAAATTGTCAAACTTGACAGTAAGTCTACACCATCAGCAGACATCTGCCAGAAATGATGACGAAACCTGGGAAACTGGTTTAATAGTAGTGTGCTTGCAATGAACTAGTGGCAGGCTACTGAGAACCTATGGCCTGCTGTATATCAAACTTGGTAAGTTGCTAAAAAACCAGTTAGCTTTCAATGAAGCTTTACAGGCCACAGAAATTTTCAGCGACTTGAATTGCCTCATATCAACAGCATGCTTGGTGTAAAATATTTACAGCCTATCAAAAAACTTGTACAACATAGGAGACCACAAGTTCGTTTTAGTAAAATTTTTGTAGTCACACACAGGTACCCTTCTAGCTGTCCCTGTGCAGCAAAAGTTACAAGTTCAAGAGACAAGCTATGTTCGGTGAAATATGATTCAAGTCCCATGCTGAAGATGCAGAAGATGCTTGTTTTCAGGGTTGCTAAAAACCGAACGGATAAACAGTAATGTCTCTTGCTTGAGTTGCTCAATTTCCTGCTGAAGCTTCCTGTTCTGCTGTATAAGAGCTGCCGATTCCATCGTGACTGCCAGCAGACCCGATTTCTGTAGAGCGTCCGCTGTTCGCAAGAACCTTTTCTTTTTAGCACTTGTTTCACTAAAACTGGAGCAATCAGCATCACTGGAATTCCTGGAGGGTCCGGATTCGTCGTGTGGTTGCACCATTTCTGAATGTGAGCGTTTCACAGGAGTCTTTGAAAGAGACTGGAATTTGGAAAGGCCAAACCGCATGGGGCTCAAAGAAGGTTCTGAATCATGGATATCTATTCTCTGTCGTTTGATAACACTATTAAAGCACTTTGAAGACATTCGGATTGCCGGAAATTTACCCTTAGTACTCTGTGACCTGTAAACAGGTTCTGAGGAATCAAGTCTTCCATTATAGTCCTGAAAGTAGTGAAGAAGATGAATTCAGCACGTATCAATGTTTTGACCATAATTTTATCAAGTTCCAGCCATATTTACAATTTTTAGTTTAAATATTGACAACTAGCTGGAATCACACAGCAACCTTCAACTCTTGTATGTTTTAATATGAAAGATGTTTTCATCTGATATATTTTATCATTTCTTATCTTCCTTATTACATGTTAAGTTACGATTTGTGACAGTAAATTTTATGACATATTCATGCGGAGAATGATAACACAAAATTCTCAGACATGTTATTTTTTCTGAGGAAAAAAAACAATAATAAATTAATGTACAAACAAATAACTTTGGAAGATTCTACATTTTCTGCATAATATGATGAATGTGGACAAAACAGGGTACTGCATAAAATACAAGAATGGAACCAATCCCTTTTGTCCTCATAATGTCCCCCAATGCCTAAGTATCCCCACAATGTAAATAATCCTACTTACAAACGGAAGACTCCTCATTTTTGGACTGCTAGCACGGCTACTGCTAGGAATGTTGTCTGAGACACCTACCAATAAAAACAGCAGAATTGTTCAAATATATGCACTTTTATACATGTGTCTGGAATGGCGAACAATCATTACACGTACATGGTGATGACAGAGCGGAAATTCTTCACAACCCCATTTTTTCTATCTGTTCATAAAAACGATGCCACTAGAATATTTGCAAAGACACCAATCCTCTTTTTTTCAGGGGATAAAATCCTTCTATGCAGAAATACACAAGGATCCAGTGGATCAAGGTTCCCGACCTAGCTGTGCAGGATTTCTTAATGATTTTGGTTGTTGATGTTAAAGGCTTCAGGAAGTACCCACTGGGAGCTCAGCCTGAGTTTTGTGACATGCCAGACGATGTTGTTAAAATAACTGAAGAATCCACGATGCACGGCTTTAACAAACAACCTTCATTTCGTGGAGTGTACAGGTACATATATTGAACATCACATAAAGCGCATCAAAACAAGGCCCTCCAATTACAACTCACAGACTGAATAAGGACCTATGATTTCAGAAATACTTTTTATGAAAATCTGTAAAACCTTTACCTACAGTAAGTGTGTTTCACCTAATGTTTGACAAGTAAAACTGCACATTCAGTACCACTGCAGTTTCTTAAAAGGATACTTTTAATGCCAACACATACACTTTTCTTATAAGGAATTAATTAAACTTCACTTATATATTTTTAAAGGTGGATGAATCAATCAGAATCAAGCAAAACGTTTGACATGAAATATGCTCACCTTTAAGAGGGTAAAATACAGTACATGTACATATTAGCTTTCTGCGTTTACGTATGTATAAGTTATTCACACATACACATGTTATTCACACATACACACATAAGTTATTCACACATACACATATTAGTTATACACACATTATAAGTTATAAAACCAAAATCTGGAGAAAAAAAACCCCATCACAAAAGCATTACAAAAGTGTCCTCCAAGAAGAAAACCTGTGGCATTTCTCTATAGTTCTGGATGAATTTGTAAATTGTTTAGATATTCTTCTTTGATGAATCAATATATTATGTGAAAACCTGTAGAGCTGTAGCTCTTAGTGTGTTGTCTGAAATGATTACATCCACCCACATGTACATGCATCTCACCTGAATTGAAGCCGGACAAATGAGGTGCCCATGGCAGCTGAAACTGGAACCCTTGAAAGGTATTCTGCACAGGTTGTTCAACAAGCCTTTCAGGCTGCTGTAACTGGACCCCCAACACCTGTCCCCCAATGGGCATGACTGGAGCTGAAAAGACACAGAACAGGGGAAGGATGAAATAAAGTTTATTTATTAAACTACCATAACCATCCACTGCAAGGAAGCCATCAGAAAAGACATATTGTTACATGCACCTGTTCAATACATGCACATTCTAAACCTTCATCAGGTTTCAGCTACATGTAATTACAGGTGTCATCTCAAGAACAACCACAGGATCTATGACTTTTAATCCTGTCTAACTCACAAACACATAAATTCACAATGATACGGCTGAAACACCATGAGTGCAATCCCTCATTCATTCATGCATTCAAACAACTAGCACTTGAAGTGTTCGTATACATTAATCATGTACAGTATCTTACCTTTGATACCCATTATTTAGCGGTTATCTTCACACAGCACATCAATCAGGAGCAAACCATTGTAAAGACAAAATTTTGCCACCCAGGCCCTATATAGGGAGCCTATCAGGCCAGACAACGAGCAACAAGGCATGTCCCTCAGAAATTTTGTCAATATCGACAAAAGCAGGAATCAACACAGTATTGTAGAGATTACACATGAATATAGCCTCTCATTAATCCTGTTTATGACCATCTGGAGCTATTTATGGTAAAGGACAATCAATTGCTACCTAAATTAACCATTTTTAATCAATTAAGTATACCTTGAGGACCTAACAGTTAATATAGGATTACTTATGGTACAGTAGCATTCAAGATCATGGACACAGTGAAGGTTGCAACATGAAGGTTGATCTTCAGCGGCACGATCTAAGCGCCTATAAAACCAAAAAAAACATTTTTTTGAACTTTAACTCTAAATCGACCCACAACACACATACTACCCCATTCATAATACAATTCACATGATTCCATATAAACGTCATAATATGAGAGACCTCAAAGAAACTCAAAGAAGATTGTCAAGATGGAAGTACTGCACAGCTAAAGGGTTTCCATGGTGATCATGTTTCTGCTTGCTTTTGATTTTGCATCATCCTTTTCCCTTCAAATGGATTTTAATACATGCATGTATATAATAATATATTGCTAGCAGCAAGAGTTCCACGAAAATATACATTCCCTCATCTACATTCACAGAACAGCATGACGTTGCTATTCGTTACACACATTCTTTGGCCTTCCAACAAGCTGAAGCTTTCATCTTACACCATAACAGCCCTTAGTATACCATTTAAAAACATGCTGAACCAAAAGATACAGCAATATTTTAGAGGTGACATTACAGAAAAAACAAAAGGGAAAAATTTCAGTTTTCTTACCAATCAATCAATCAGGTTTCAGAAATCTAAACTCTACAACGATCAGATGCAGACAAGTGATATAAATGAATTGACTAGCAGCTGCCAACAAATAACACATCCTTTCCTGATGATAAAAGGGAGATTTCTGCATCCATCAATGCCACTGAAGGTGTGCATGGCTTCTTTTATATATGTCAGTGGAAATGTCAACTGATTACATGTAGTTTACTGCAAAATAAGTAAACAACCCAGTGGCCTTGAGCTCACAATTGATTTTCTATTTATAAGAGGCTGTAATGATTTTGACTTGACCTGGATCTCTGCTTCGTTCTCAAGGGGACACTAAAGAACTCGCTCTCTGCGTAGTCAGCATGATAAACACTACAATCAGGACTGCATCTTTCAATGAGAGCAAAGAATTACCACATCCACCACACTGTTATTTCCTCCCATCCTTTCCACTTTTTATATATTTACATTTGGCTTCTATGACATTCTGTAATTTTCCAGCACCCACACAATGCATTCCATCCGTAATTCCCATTCTTCCCCCAAATCTACACCTACAGTAAACTTGTTATTAATTAATACACTGAATCCACACACCTACACCTTTCGGGACTTTCTGATAAACCATGTAATTCTGACCTTTTTTGTCGTTGTGGTGAGCACGTACCCATTCTGACTATTGCACATACAAGTACCTATGTTCACTTCTGCATGTACATTCACACACAGCCAGCACACTTGTCATAATATACTGATCACTCAAACAACAGGCTTGATATACACTTTTGATTTTTATAATACATGTGTTTATTAATGCTTATCCTGGGGCCTCCGTGGCTCAGTCGGTTAGCGCGCTAGCGCAGCGTATTGACCCAGAAGCCTCTAACCAATGTGGTCGCTGTGAGTTCAAGACCAGCTCATGCTGGTGGGTTTCCTCCGGGCTGTGCCCAGTTTCCACTCACCATAATGCTGGCCGCCGTCATATAAGTGAAATATTCTTGAGTACGGCGTAAAACACCAATAAAATAAATAAATAAATAATGCTTATCCTGGTACTTAAAATACTATAAACCTAGAGCTGAATTCACTTCTGGTTTCTATAACAACTCACCAGCTTAACTACAGCTACAGCCACATTTTGTACAGGTCCTTTATTTTTATATGATGTTTTTTGCTGTAGGCTTTAACCCATGAAATCCTATCTACATTGCCATCTACTTCTAGCCAATCATTGTCACGCCAATCTGTATCTTTTCCACATGTCCAAGGAAAATTTACAAGAAGATCCATCAACATAACCTTCCAAAGAGACCCAGAGATGTATTTAAACGACACGTCATGTAACTGAACATTTTTTCTTCATCCACTCTTTATTCTGGAGGTGGTTTGATGTAAACTGTACTGCTCTCTTCATTATGCCAAAATCTTCACAACTGTTTATATTCCAAATTTTCCACGAACTTGTTGTTCAACACATCTGATTTTTTAGATACTTTCAAAAGCTTCAGCTAAGAAAAGCTTTTCATGCTGCACTTTGTATCTTTGTAATTAAAGGGACATACCCCCGAAAGAAATTCCCCTGAAAGAAAAGGAGAGCCTCGGAAGTTTCTTTGAAGCATTTCTGAAGCCCCTATGAAGCCTAAATAGAAGTACCTTTGAAAACCCAGACCTCACCTCGCTGAGATAGAGGGAAGGGGATCAAGTTAAGGTTACAATTTTTATACACAGCATCTTTGAAGCCCCCCATGATGGCTGGATAATTGTGTAAGTTTCAGATGTGCCTCTGAAGCCCCTACTGCTCTCCGGCACTTCAAAAGATGCCCATGGAAAGTGCTTAACAAGTGCCCGGGGCTTCGGAAGGAGTGCACTAAGCCTGTTGGAAGTGCTGCTGAAGCCCCGTGGAGCGCATCTTAAGTAGGGGGCTTCAGCTGGAGTGGGTGCTTCTTTTCCACGTGGGTTGGTTTAGCTTAATACATGTATAAAAATTAGTTGCATTTGACTCTTTAACTAAAAGCTCCTAGCATTACATGTATATTCCTCCCCCCCCCCCCACTCCCCCTCAAATTTCCCAACAGAATTATGGGGGAGATCCATCACTGGTCTGAAATGACATCCACCAGATGAGATAATATGCAAATGAGACACCCCAAACATTCCCACAATGCAACGTTCGCTTGAGAATCACACATAAAAAAAAAAATACGATAAGCTGAAAGCGAATTATAAGTCTAGTACACCAAATACGATGTAAATCGCTAATGATAATGTATTACAAAGTATTCGGTAATTCTCAATGGCACAGCAAAAATGAAGCCACATGGAAAGCCACATAATTACCACGCAACAGTGTGTCTTACATTTCAATGTTGGCTGAACATCTCCCATTGTATAGACAACAAGGGAACGGGATAAAGTAAAAAAAAAGTCAGTCATCGGCCATGCTTAAACTATAGCGACTGGAGTGAGCTGATGGTTGAAGGGATACTCCGCATAAAACTGGGCAGATGATTGTTCATTCAAAGTCAGATACATGTCAATAGACATCGGGAAGTCTCAACTCTAAGTAGATGACGTCTAAAATAATGGGGTAATTTTTTTTTACCACTGGCAAGGCCTCTTTAAATGTCAGCTTACATAAATATTCAATAAAGACTGATTTAACATTTTGAGTACCACCCTGAGCCTATCCCAATGATGGAGCTGTGCATGTCACAAGACATTAAATCTACAGCTGTTAAACAACCCTGACCTGGCTACATGTAGAACACATCACTGATAACATGGTATATGCAGACTTGTCTTCCATCAACACCCTTGTCATGCTTGTATGATTATTAAATCATGAGGGAGTGATGTATTACTCAGTGTTCCTTCTGATATATACAACATTAACAGATTATCACTTTACATTGTATCTGACACATGTATGTTTACATATGACATGTACAACACCTGCTACCTCAGCTACATACAAGTACAAATGCACCTATACAACATCCGTACACTTGTTTCCATGTATATTCATAATACTAGGGCATAAAGTCAAAAACAATGCTATATAACACACTGCAGCCTATTTATGATAAAATATATGCGGCACTATCCAAGTATTAAAACCACATGGAGAGGTGCAAAGATCAATGCAACACTGCACCTAAAAAATTGTTGTTTAGTGTCATTTTATGGCTTATTCCTTATCTGGCTTAAATGTCAAAGAAGATTGCTTAAAGATATTTTTTGGACAAAAAATGATCGAATGATGTTTTTATGGCACAGCTTTGTGTCCATACCTTGAGGCTATATACCTTAATTCAGCCGCCTCAGCAGCTTTCAAATGATCTTTATAAGTATTTACTATTAACAAACCTGTGTCTCTGTACCAAGCTAAAAATATAGCTTTCCTATATGTTTGTACATACATATGTTCTGAAAATAATATATGTTTGTTTGCTTTATATTTTTGTTTGTTGTTTTAATTTTTCAGTTAATTTTTATTGCTGGATTAAGCAGGGTGCCTGCTGTTGTAAACAACCATCACTTACTCCTCCCATGGTGACAAAAGCCTTTTGCATTTTATTTAAAGCTCAGTGTTAGAGTATGTCAACTTGTAAGTTGTAGGGGCCCCTCCGTGGCTCAGTTGGTCAGTGCGCTGGCGCAGCGTAACTAATAACCCAGGAGCCTCTCACCAATGCAATCGCTGTGAGTTCAAGTCCAGCTCATGCTGGTTTCCTCTCCGGCTGTACATGGGAAGGTTTGCCAACAACCTGCGGATGGCCATGGGTTTCCACCGGGCACTGCCCGGTTTCCACCCACCATAATGGCCACCTTCGTATAAGTGAAATATTCTTGAGTACGGCGTAAAACACCAATCAAGTAAATAAATAAATATAAGTTGTACTAAAGGATGAAACCAGACTGCTTTTAAGACATGTACGCTGTACGTGTAACTAGTACATCAGAATTATTTGATATAACAAATATTCATGCATAAGTGCATGCATTTTGATCAGTGTCTAAGCCCCCACTCCCCGCTCTCTATTCCACTGCTTTAAAATTATTTTCAGGTATCACAGTTTACAGGATGGGTGTAGTACAGTTGTAGGTCTACATTTCCAATTGTATGTCCATAGTTTTAGAAATGTATGAACATCAAAATCTATAGTCTTAAAACTGTCTATAATCTTAAAGTCTATAAACTGACATATTGTCCAACTACAAATTAAAAAGACTCTTTCTTAAGAAAAGATCTTAAATTTACATAACATGACACTGAAATAAAAAAAAAAAATCTTGTATAAATATTTTACAGAATAATCTATGCTCTTCAATCTAAAATAAATCCCTCAGATGTACTTACCTCTGCGTAATCGCAAAGCTTGTCTCGCTGGTACCCAGATGTGACCAAATGGTAGAAGTACAGGTTGCAGTGCAACATGTCGATGCATGGGAACACTTCGATGACAACATGGAGGCAGGCTCGTTTTGACACCCATTAGTACTTTCCTTATTAACAGCAGTTAAACTGCAGGTAATGCTTTGTAAAATCAAATGAAACTTGGGCCAAAATTGGTGCTTCTCACAAACACTGACAAAAGCTGTCCAGAAATCATCCAGAAGTAAATTATTCCTGATTACTCCTGAGTCTATATCACTTGCACAGCACTATAATCAAAAGTGCTTGTATCTATGAAATGCGACAGTATTGATTGAAACCGCCAACAGAAGGCACAGCATCTGTCCTGCACCAGTTGCACAGATTCAAACTAAAGGCATCAAAAAACTCAAGTCTGCAAATCACTCCTATTATTTGTATGTCCGAAAATCCCTTCCAAGGCAAAGGGTGACTTAAGCCTGGTTGGACCTAATGCAACAGACATGCTGTGGGCATGTAGTCATCCCATGCACTTGACAGGGGTCAAGTCTGCTGTAGCCATGTGAGGGCTTAATTCAATGATCAAACAGGATCGGTGGCCTTGAAACTGTGTGGACACGCGCTGGCAGAAAGCCACAGCAAACACAGTGTAACCCACTGGTTAGCCCCGAATATCTTCTCCACCGAGTGACCATGGAGGTGTTAGGGAGAACACAAGCTATTGCATTCTTTGGTGCGAGGGGGTCACGTACTGCAAGGTCACTGTCTTGGCAAATCATTATCATTATTGCATCCCTTAATACAAATAACATTCTGAAACCGCCCTCAATTGGCAAGTTGGGGTGTGGGGAGAGAGATAGCAAAAGATAGACACTGTGCATCAATGTTCAGTGGATACATGCATATGCTACAGAAATGTGGTCTGGCTGTAAATGAAAGGTTTGTACACCATATTAAATGTATGCATGGGTGTATGGATGCAAGCCTGTTGTTATGGACATGTATGCTTGGGGTTTTTATACATCATACATGTACTTAACAATTTTTCGTCATGTGACGACGAGTTATTAGGTGTGTGTACATGCATGTATACTGTGTCAATGCCACCAAAGTGCTGCCACCACCACTGAAGTATCATGCCAAAGACACCAGACATGACATCTCACTCAGTCACATTATACTGCAACGGCCAACCAGTCCTTCTTCCTTACTCTAAGCCTCTCAGTACTAAGCATCAAGCGAGACAGCAACAAGTACAGTTTTTAAAGACTTTGGAACGACTTGACCAGTTTCTGATCCCAGGTCTTCCGACTTTGAAGTGGAAACTCTCACAATAAGGCCACTGAAGCCATCAAAACATGTTGTACCTGGATCTTTGCATAAAGAGAACACAACAGGTGCTCCTATGAGAAAGACTTCAAAATTATTTCACAAGTCCTCACTTGGTAATGGCTGCATCTTAGGTTTGCAATCTCATATCTGCTACACTCTGAATATGGCTAGCACATGTTAGTGATTGATTCTGGGCATTCCTCTCTGTAGCTAACAATTTATATCAGGACTTATATGACACAGTTATTAAACATATTTTGGTAAAAGTTAACACTGTTCAAATTAAATTGGTGCTTCGTGTAATCTCATTCAGGTAAAAACAAAAAGCTGTGACAATGTGAGATGTCCAAATCTAACGGCACAAATCTTGGGTCATGTCCACGTAAGATAGTCCTTCGCAAACACTACATGTACCTGCCATGCCTGTATTACTGTATACATCATTCATGGAAGGGACATTTAAAGAGTCTGGCTCCCAAATGCAGTCATTTTAAAATTACCTCAACTACTTGAGTATTACAGCTCTTTCAAAGGCACAGTAAGAGTATTTAAGTGGATGAAGCAATTGACTTATCAATGCTCAAATTGTGTGTTCGTGATTGCTGGGCTTTTCTCGCTAAAAAGGTCAAGGGAACAGAAGAAAAAAATAAAAGGAGAAAAAAAAGAAAAAAACGCTGGAAAATCGTGAAGTTGATAAGCATAAATAAACCCCTTATTGTGCAAGGAGATTTAAAAACTCAGCTGCAGTAATACACAAAAAAAGGTGACACGAAGCCTGTTAGAACAGAACGAAAGGATGGCATTTCACTTGATCAACACACAGTATTTGCACAATTATCTCAGGTCAAAATGCGCAAGATTTTAAGGAAAAAGGGGTTGACATTTTTTCAGTTTTGGCAACCACTTCTGAATGCCACCAAAGATTTTTTTGGTTTATAATACTAAAACTTGAAAGCATGGGAGTATTTTTCTGAAATATCAATTGATATCGACGACACACATTTTGCACATTTCTAGCACATATGCAATCCATATTTGAAAAAAGACTGAAATTCTAACACTGCCATGAAATCATCATGAATTATTCAAACACTAATCACTCCAATTTTACTGTAAGTTTGGGGGAAAATCATGCACTTGACACTAAATCATGTACAACTTATTCGCATGATTTTTCACCAACTAATCACCCTTTCGTATTTATACCTGATTACAGCTTGTACACCATGCATTGTGATTTGTAGGTGAAAATCTTCATGAAATTATAGGTGATTTACTGAAATTAATTTGTTTTTCATATTAACTGAAGCACTGATGTAGTTGCAAGACAGCTGGACAATACATGCATGCTGACATAATTACCCGAAATGACCCAAAAATTTCAACCGCAAAAAAACACTTTTTGGAGGAGAATAAATGTCATGAGATATTATATCTAGTGCTAAAATTTACACTTTCCCAGTGGGATATCATCCTATCTTCCAAACACCTCTCAAAGCACCAAAAATCAACCGAGCTCCCAGAATCTGGGAAAATGAGCAACTTAGTCAAGACGAAATTTTAGACCATTTATGGTATGCTTGGTCAGTAACCAACAAGGCCTCTTATACATGTACATTATCATTAGACCTTCTATAGATGGGAGCCAAGGCTATGGTGGGCAGTGTCCTGTGATACCACAACCTTCAGTTTGATGTGTTTGGCTTTGATGGAAACATCTAGTTATCACCTGCTTTGGAAACCTGATATCAGAGAAGAGCAAGCCATCTGTCATGTCTATTGCACAGCTCCAGTACATGGTTTATTGATGTCTGACATGTCTGAAGACATATTTTCACTACTTTTACACTATTTCCCCCATCACACACTTAGTGCTTCCTGCACTGGGTTTTTTGGTCTTCTTCTCAAAAAACTTTGTCTAATAAGTTTGTTGACATTCACGCAATTAGGAAGATCAACTATTGGGCAGTAACCCAGGGGGTCAATCAGTGCTACAGATAATTTTCAGAGGTAGTGCCACTGGATAAGCCTACTGCAGTACACATTTTTTGAAAATACTCAACACTTCCTATTGTGGGTCCCCAGCAACAGGCCTGGAAAGTGTTAAGTTGACTGAGTGAAGGGGGTTGAGAAAATCGAAAGACATACACATGCCTACATGTATAGGCCTACACAGGCCTACACAGACCTACCTGTACAGAGATTCTTGCAGTTACACAGACGACTACATGTATATATATACATGTATATATGTGTACATGTCGCTTGCCCAGAATTATGACTTGTCATAACATTCTAGAATAAATTAATTACTTCAGCTCTTCCTCACAAGGAATGAATCTGAATGGCGGTCATAGCCCTACATTTATTTATTACACCTCAACCAGTAGGCCCACTGGGTTTATTCCAATAACTTACTCACTGACAGCTTTACCTCTTCATTTTGTTTTGATAGCAAAGGTTGCAGTGTTATTTTATTCTATGGTAAGTTGCCTAATGGGACTGGTAATTTGTCTCACCTGTCAAAACATTTCTGTATACACAAACAACTGCCGTTTTGGAATCAAAACATGATATTAAAGCTTGCTATGCTAAATCCAAATGTAGGCCTACATTAGAAGAGAAAAAATTATTATTCATGTTTTATTTGTTGGCAGTATACAGTATAAATCCAAAGTGTTTCTGAATGCTAGCTGTTCTCTTGAACGTTGTATTTTACTGCATTAGTTTCTCTCCTCAGAAATCACTGATAAATGTACGTGTTGGAAACAGGACCCTCGATGACACTTTAACATTGCTCAAATATTTATTTTATTTATTTGATTGGTATTTTATGCCATACTCAAGAATATTTCACTTATACAATGGCTTCCAGCATTATGGTGAGAGGAAACCAGGATGAACCTGGGGGAAATCCACGACCATAAGCAGGTTGCTGACAGACCTTCCCACCTATGGCACAGCTCAAATAACTGATGATAGGTGTAGAATTAGACCATTTCTTTTTTCAGCCCTTGCTACATATTTTTCATGGCAAACACTTGAGAATGTCACAAATACAAATATCACTGTAGTCATTCTCAATGAGGGGGGAAGCGGTACATGAGCCTTTGCTGTCATGGATAGTATCGCGCACGTAAAGTACATGTACTTTGCAGATCTATTTTCCATGAGGTCACTGGCTTATGTACTTGTAGGAAAAAATCTAGGTATTAAAATGGATCCCATATTAGTTATTTCAATTAACACTCTCATTACTGTCTCATGTATGAGTCTGGCTACTGGTTCATGTACAAGTCCGGTTACTGGTTCATATACAAATCTGGTTACTGGTTCATGTACAAGTCTGGTTACTAACCCATGTACAAGTCCAGTTGCTGTCTCATTTACAAGTCTGGTTACTGGCTCATGTACCAGTCTGGTTACTGACTCATGTACAGGTCTGGTTATTGGCTCATTTACACGTCTGGTAGCTGTCTCATGTACAAGTCTGGTTACTAACCCATGTATCAGTCCAGTTGCTGTACAAATATATATGGTTCATGTACAAGTCTGGTCACTGGCTAATGTACGTGTCATTATGACCCTCGGTACTCTCTGATGTACATGTCTGGTTACTGGCTCATGCACCAGTCTGGTTACTAACCCATGTATCAGTCCAGTTGCTGTCTCATTTACAAGTCTGGTTACTGGCTAATGTACATGTCATTATGACCCTCGGTACTCTCTGATGTACATGTCTGGTTACTGGCTCATGTACCAGTCTGGTTACTAGCCCATGTATCAGTCCAGTTGCTGTCTCATGTACAAGTCTGGTCACTGGCTAATGTACGTGTCATTATGACTCTCGGTAGTCTCTGATGTGTATGTCTGGTTACTGGCTCATGTACAAGTCTGGTCATTGTCTCATGTACACATCTGGTTACTGGCTGAAGAACAAGTCTGGTTACTGGTTCATGTACAAGTTTGGCTACTCGCTCATGTAAATGTCTGGCTACTGTCTCATGAACAAGTCTGGTTACTGGCTCGTGTACATGTCTGATTACTCTCTCAAATACGAGTCCTGTTACTGGCTCATGTACCAGCCTGGTTACTGGTTCATGTATGAGTCTTGTTACTGGCTCACCTAATGTTCTGTTTAAAGGCTCATGTACAAGTCTGGTTACTCGCTCATGTACCAGTCTGGTTAATGGCCCATGTACCAGTCTGTTTACTGTCTCATTTACAAGTCTGGTTACTGGCTCATGTACAAGCCTGGTTACTGGTTTATGTATGAGTCTTGTTACTGGCTCACCTAAGGGTCTGTTTAAAGGCTCATGTACAAGTCTGGCTACTCGCTCATGTACCAGTCTGGTTAATGGCCCATGTACCAGTCTGTCTACTGTCTCATTTACAAGTCTGGTTATTGGCTCATGTACAAGTCTGGTTACTGGTTCATGTACAAGTCAAGTTTCTCGCTCATGTACCAGTCTGGTTATTGGCTCTTATTACTAGCATGGTTACTGGCTCCTGTACAAGTCTTGTTATTGGCTCACCTAAGGGTCTGTTTAAAGGCTCATGTACAAGTCTGGTTACTGGCTCATGTACAAGTCAAGTTTCTTGCTCATGTACCAGTCTGGTTATTGGCTCATGTTACTAGCCTGGTTACTGGCTCATGTACAAGTCTGGTTATTGGCTCACCTAAGGGTCTGTTTAAAGGCTCATGTAGTTGCTGGCTAGTCTGGCAGTCTGCTTAATACTGGCTTGACTTCTGCATACAATTACAACTGGGTTATTGGCTCTTCACTTTGTCATAACAACTGGCTGTACTGGTTAGTTCGACTTCATACAAATTACAGTCATTACTAAAAACATACATATATGCATCTGCAAGGCAATGATAATCTTACAATCTCACCTGATAAGCTGCTTTCAGAGCCGTTGGTCATTTTTGATGCCATACTGGATTCTTTTCCTGCCCCTTTGGAAGCAAATTCTTTCCAGCTTTTAGATCCAAGGCCTTTTATGCCATTTTCTTCTAGAAATGAGGAATCCATAAAACTGAATGGCAGTGTTCTATGACTGGGCATCTTAACCCCTGTAGATAACCTGAAAGGAAGAAAAAAGGAAACATATGAGGACTCCTCTATGTACATGTACAATAACTCTTCATAAATTCCAATCTTTCAATTTCAGTTTTAACATCAAAAACAGTTATAATTATTACTACATATAGTATTATAAGTACATGTAATATATATTATTAAATTACTTGTTGAATGCATATCACCAAGTATTAGAACAGTCAAAATCTGCTTTTATCAAAACAAGCCTTGGAACTATTGTAACCCATTAAAAATGATCAGTTAATACAGTATTTAAGAAAAGTGACATAGATGGCAGCTTTCACAAATCTTATAATCTGATTTTGCCGAGTATAAGTGGGATCATAAAGTAGCTGCTGGTCTATCTCCAGTAAATACATGTATTTAATAATAAGAAGCATGTAGTGAGAAGCATGTACTGATGATGTGTCTTCATGGCTGTGGTTTAAGGTCTAAGCTGTGAAAATGTTGAATGCAAAGAATGCACATGTGAAACAGCATTTATTAGGTCATGCATGGACCTAATGTTCCCAGATATGGATAAAACAGACATGCCCTCAAAATATCGTTTTTTCAACATTTCACAAAAAAGAGAACACGGAAGAAGGGCAAAAAAGCGAAAAAAAAATGTAATGGACAGAGTTTAAGATCTCTGTTGACTGAGTTTCATGTTGAAGGACAGTAATCAATGTACATGTAGAAACGAAGACCTTGAGCAGATCCCACTCTCATATGACCTGTGTGGATGTTGTGTTCTCATACAAATCATATACATAGATATTTGCCCTGTTAATACCGTACTGTTCTCCAGCATCTGCCAGTCTTGTTTGTTAAAGTTATTAGAAGACCAGGCAATAATTTGTTAAAAATATTTTGCACAACATGCTTTTTCCCTCAGTATGATATAAAACCATAAAAGTATTTTTCACCTTCGACCAGTCAATTCAGTGGATAATTTCTTATTCAAACTCCAGAATTTTTTTTTACATGCCTAATGAAACTATACAAGATAAACACAAGACTGTCTGTTACTAACTCACCTGAGCATGTTATATTGCCTAAGGTCTCTGGAAAATTCTGTAACTATCTGTGTATCTACAGTACGTGTCACATTTTTGCTTATACTCTACATGTATTAATTAGATCACAAACACATATCCTAGTTTATAAAACGTAAACAACAATTTTTCTTCATGCTCTACTTATCAAAGCTTGGGGACAATATGCTGTAACAAAATGCAAATCTAACAAAAAATGTGCAATTCATCCATTTTGGTTCGAGTTGAATTCATCAGCTGCACTATTAAAGCACAAATGTTAACGGTTTAGTGCTTATATAACATATTCTAGAATTTACCATATTTCACCTCCGGTCTTCCATTTTTCAAGTGACATATCCTTGATCCTGAATAATTCAACTGATGATTTACATGTTTTTAGGCCTTTATGTGCTTCTGAAAGTGCACTTTTAAATACCAACCTAGGACGAAATCGAAGTATATATTCAACTGCACAATCAATTTAAACTGGGAACTTCATCCTGGAATGTATATTAATCCTGGAATGACATAGTTTTGCTAGATGCTGAACAACAGGTATCTCAAGGTAAGAAAAACTGTGTGAAACAGGAGTAGTACCTTGGTTGCTCTTTAACACCAACTGCACTACAATTAGCCAGACATGCCAGATGTAAGAAAATATTTGTACTGAAAAATTCACCAAGAGCTGTGGATTCCCATATATCACTTTCAGAGCTATTTATAACCTGCAACCTAAATAGTTCTGTATTAAAAGTCAGTTGTAATGTTGTGATCTGATCTATCTTAAAACTCTATCTGTTGGTCAAACTTTTGATATTGCATCTTTTATCAAGGATCTCCTATCTTTAAACATTCATTTAACCATGAACCCAGGTTCAACATGGCATGAAATGAAAACTGTATTGCAAATATTAGCTTATTTTATTCATTAGATACTAGGCTTTTAACGTTATATTCAAGTAGTGTATATATATATATATATATATATATATATATATATATATATATATATATATATGTCAATTACATGTGACAGTGGTGATGCAGTTTTATAAGCTGATGATCCAGAAGGTCTCGAGTATTCTGCAAGTACATGTACATGTAAGTATTTTTGAGTGATTTTCCTGTTTACTAAGTGTTTTGACAACAGTATTTTGAGTATAAAAATTATAGACTTGTTCAGTGACGCCTAATAGACTGTGAGTTATCACGACATTTTTCTACTCAATTCTGTTAAGTTAATGTGCTAGATTATGTTGCTCTTTTTTTAAACGCTAAGAATTTGCCAATATATATGTATGGTAGTGATTTTACATCAAATATAGCAGTGGATATTAATTACATTTCCTCAGATAGCAATCACATACTGATGTGGGGTAGAACCCTTGTGATGCATGTCAAAACCATGTGCAAGTTTAATGCAAGTTAATAAATGTATTAGTAAATAGTTTTAAATGCTTTCAGTGGAGTAAGAAGCAGTGTGACTTTTAAAAAAAAAAAAAAAATTAAGCCAATGCTCACATATGTGCACTGTAGACCATTAAGCACATGGAACTACCATGGATCTATGTGAGGAATAAAAACCCCGTAAAACAATTTCAGGGCATCTCCAGCCGTCTAGCATCCCAAAGTATCATTTAATATTTTGAAATACATTAAAATATGTTAAAACATAGTAGTAATAAAATATAAACCAGGTTAGAGTCTCCAGGTGAACTGGCTATTCCTGAAAACAGTCCTCCTTCCATACTGTAGACAGGGGGTTAATCAGCATACATATGTAACACTGACAAGGATCGGGAAAAAGTACTTCATAAACTTGTATTAAAACAAAAAACAAAAACAAAAAATTGACACGTTTCAAGTTTTCCATAAAGTTCAGTGAAGCAAAACTGAGCAACCACAGAGGCAGAAACTTTCTCCCCCTAATTCTCTCAGCATCCGTTTTAATCTCAGTCAATTCTGTTCTCTGAGATTCAAGGCATAATGCTGGAGGCTGCAGAATGCTGCTCTGGCTACTTCCGTCTTCCTGTTCTTGCAGAAATTGATTCCGGTGTAACCCCAGATAATTTTATTAACACTGACATTGCCAGGCAGGGATAATCTTTCTTTATTTTTTAGATATGCAGTTGGTATGAAACTACGGCTAAGCTAGAAAAAAAAAAACAGCCCCAAAGCTCTGGCATTTTCACTTTTTTCTCCAAAAAAAAAAAAAAAAAATACCCAAAAACTTTATTGCTGGTAAAATACTGGCTGTATTACCTGTGTTGTTCGCCAGAAACTTAATGACTGTAAATAATCTGTTGGGCCTTGAACATTGTAAAATTTTTCTTACAGTGTACATGTACATACACATTTACACAAAATGTCACCATGTAACTTATATTGCAATTTCACACAATATAATGCCATGGAAAATTGTTAGTTCTTGAAACGTTACAATACATTTACTTCATAAATTGTTGCATGAGAACATCAGTTATTTATTGTCAGAAAGGAAAACTGTGCCCAGGGACTATAAACCTATGAGTACTAAGTATCATATCATTTTCTTCTAACTTTCATGACCATCGAGAAATTCCAGACTGCTGTTCAGAGATTTACAGGTTACCCTAGGTGATACATGTACAAGTATTTCTACCACATTTTTCTAGCTTTAACACCAGTAATACAAAAATTCACAGTGTTCCATCGACAAGTCCTGTCCAGTACTTACAGCACCAGGGAGCACATTTTTCTAGCTTTTACCCCAGTATTACAAATATTAAAGGAGAAGAAAATTCAAATATCAATCAAATACCATTGAAAAGAGTATGCTTTTCCTCGCAGGAAAATTCTAATATGTACCTCAACTTGATAAATTATTAATAAAATCAGGCCCAAAATCGGCTGCGGGCGACTCCATTTTGCCTAAAAACTAGTCCCGAAGTATTCTGTGTTAGGAGGAGAATTGCCGTCGGAAACCGCCGAAGTGCAGTTCATACATTTCCGGAGGAAGTCTTCTTCCCTTGAAGGTAGCGAACAGTACAGTTCGTTTTCTGCTTGGTGTTGGGGAAACCAGATTGTTGAACGTAGGTTTCGAGCTTACACGAACAAGCTGGCAGTTTTAACGACTCTCATTGGCTGACAGGCAGCATAAATTACAGGATGTTCAAGATGAAGGACGCGATGGACTCAGCGATTTATGTCAGCTTTGCCGTTTTTAGGCTTTACGTGTATGGCGAGGAAAAATTGCAAAATTATGCGGCAGACACCACCAGACAGAAATAAATGTGCTCTTTTCAGTCTATAATGTCATGTTTTTAGGTTTTCTTCTCCTTTAACAATGTGTTATGGGCAAGTCTGTCCATTGACAACTGGGAGATTATGCAATCACACGATGTATTGCTCTGTAAAACTTCTGATTCATTTCTACCCGAGAAATCCGGCTGAATCATCAAGCTACCTGCAACAGGTAGGCTACAGTGGACGCTAGGTATGAGACGGCGCGGCGTGTGGCGAACGCACCAGGATTCTGAACGACTGAAGACATAGCGTAAAAATGATCTGAAAACTTGGGGCTGTTCTGACAACACTGCCGTAAGGCTGTCAAAATCGCGGGCAAACAAACAAAATCTTACCTCAGTTGTGCTGTGTTTGTTTAAAAGCAGCAGCTCACTGTATTCGCTGAAGGTTGAGTCTGTGTGTTAAAAAGCCAACAGGAAAACACTGCAATGTTGACTTTAGGCTCGCTGATCTCGTCGACTGTGTCGCAAGCCGATAGCTACCTATCTGCCATCAGTGGACGGTGTCAGGTCTCGCTGGCAACGTGAGGTCGCGAGACTAGTCCAGATAATGTCTCGAAGGCCATAAATAGCTGATTATATACCTATATATGCCTGGAAGACCACCTGCTTATTATGTGCTCTTCACAAGAAAAACAGACCCACTGGACCGATAGCAAATAGGCTTACGTCTTCCCTATATAAACTGATATAAAACATGTAAGATATCAGTATATATAGGCCTACGGATTTCTTTGAAGAAATTAAAACCCATGTGTGTATTCTATTAACATTGGATGTAGAATGTTCTACCTCCAAGGATTTCTAAATATATGAATATGTATATTGTACGCCTATATGTTTATTGAAGGGAAAGGTATACGCCCACCCCACCCTCAACCACTCCTCTTATTCTACCAATGTTTGTTTTTGTGCATGTAAAGATTCGCCAAGGAATATGTCGCTTTTCCCACATCCCTGACACCCTGCAACTAAAGGCAGTGCAGATACAGGCACGCTACAGAAAAGGCGCATACATTTCAGCTCTATTAGCCTACGGACATGCGTGCGGTTAATCTTCGTATATATATATATATATATATATATATATATATATATATATATATATATATATATATATATATATATATATATATATATATATATATATATATTATAACAATAATAATAATAATAACAATTTGTTAATTTTAACAAAAAGTCTGTTGTGTGAGCGATGTTATAATGTATTCTGTTATATTCAACATAATATCCTAAAAAAACCCTCTTAATTTCAACTTTAATTTTTAATTTTCCTTGTGTGAGTGAGGCTATATTGCATTCTGTTATGTCCAATATAATATCTTGTGAGTCTGTCTCAGTCCTTATGTAGAATTAAATGGATACGTGTGTTTAACATTAACAGAATAATACACAAATTATTACATGTATAGCATCATTCAGACAACATATACATTATGTTAAATTTAGCAGATTACTTTTTTTCTTTTTTTTAGACCACAATATGCCGATGGCGCTAACAAAAACCGTTCTTTATAACAATTCTATAGAACGTCATGCTTTTAACTGAATTTCATTATAAAAGTTATAACGAGCTTTAGTGAGTGAGTGAGTGCTTAGGGCTTATCGTCGTACTTAACAATTTTTCAGACATATGACGACGAAAGAGCCCTCAGAACGCATGTACGTGTAATATACCTCCTTGTTGCACCGCGGATTTCCACCACCCTTTTATCTAGTGCTGCATCACTGAGGCGATTTACCAAAGGCAAGTAAGGCGCCCCGCCCGAGCCATAATACTGATACGGCTCAGCCAGTCGTTGTACTATCCCCTTAATGCTAAGCTTCAAGTGAGGAAGCTATAACTTCTTCCTTTAAGGTGTTAGGTGTGACCCGACCCAGGATTGACCCTGCCTACCGCCCCCGAAGCGGATGCTCTACAAAAAGAATTTCAGTGCGCGGTTAGTTTTGGATCATAGCAATGAAATCCCATAGAACAAGGTTAAATAAATATAATGCTGAAAAATGGTCGTTCTTTAATTGGAACAATCCTCAAATTATATACATGCTGTTCATCTGTGTCAACAGGGAGACAGACCTTGATTGACATACCTGCACACTCAAAAAATCACATAAGATAACAGGCTTTCTATTAAATTTAACAGATTCTTTAGAGCTCCCCAAACTCATTATGCATTGATTCTGATTGTGTTTATACTTGCTGACCTTCTGTT
This sequence comes from Liolophura sinensis, assembly GCF_032854445.1. Classification (NCBI taxonomy): domain Eukaryota; kingdom Metazoa; phylum Mollusca; class Polyplacophora; order Chitonida; family Chitonidae; genus Liolophura; species Liolophura sinensis. Next base: position 24,350,512 of record NC_088300.1, read on the forward strand.
TGTATGACAATTAAATTTAGCCCAGACTACCGTTAATAATAGGCTACTTGTATTCTTGTTCGCGAAGCCTTTGCGATATAAATCTGTCGAAGATGAGCGTAAGACCTTTTGCGCAGTCTATATAACAGTCTAAGAAAAATATGGTGCGGATATATATACATGTACATGTGAGAAAGTTCGTCATAAACCTGCCCAGGGTCGGTGGTTTGCCTAGGCACTTTCACCGTTGCATATTAAGCATATTTTCTTGATTTTATTTATTCATCACGATGGAATTACAACCATGATTAAATAAAGCTCTTAGGGAGCTAGCTCTAGCCCCTGACAATGGAAAAGATATACTTAAATAGCAAACCAAGCAGACGTGATATATTATAGTAGACAACGCAGAGTATTAAATAATCAGTTGTGGTAATGTAATGTACATGTATGTGCTACATACCAAACGAGTAGAAACTAAATTTGCAATAAATATTTTTTGATCTCAGATTTAAATAGAAAAGCTGAAGGAACTAGCCGTGGGTTTGTTGGCAATTTATTCCATTCCCGTGGGCATGATATATATGATATGGCATAAGACAATGCACTCAAGTAAAATATATAAATATTACATCTTATTTCATGCACACTGACACTGAATCAGTAAATGAGTCATGGTATTTGACTACTTTCACAGTGGCTAATTTCCACATCCCTTAACCTACTCTCCGTGTGTGTGCGCGCGCGCGTGCGCGTGTGTGTGTGTGTGTTCGCCAGTGGGAATATTTTTGACAAATAATGTATATTTGAGATAGAGTAGCGTAAACATTATATCGTCAGTATATAACCAGTGGCCTTCAGATCTTCGCAAAGACACAAACAACATACATACATATATATCGTATATCTGTACATATTCCTTGGCGAATCCTTACATTAAACGCTGGAGTTTCCATCTATATTTGCTTCAGAGATTAAACGCTGGAGTTTCCACCAATGTTTGCTCCATCGATTACACACCGCTGCTATACACCAACCACATCAAGGTTTAATTCTTTCTATTTCGATTGCGAGAGTATAGAGTTACCCTGGAAGCACCTGCTTGAAGACCCTGAAGAGCGACCAGGAGATATAAGATTCTCAGGTTTTTCCAACATGCTGCTTTTGAGCGTAGGCTTTGCCTATCTTTGGAACGAGTACCTTGACGTGTCTCACAATCATTAACTACATCCACTGTAAAGTTTTTGTTTCTCGCAGATTTCGTGGTAAACTTTTCCATGCAGCTACATGAAATGCTAATTTTAATCTTGAAAAAGACGGCATAAAATTCTCTAATTTTCTTGGAGCCTTCGCTTATAACCGCACTTTTGACATCTATGTTGTCAATGTCCATGTCAAGCGGTGGAAGTGGAGGAAAGAGCGAGGGTCGTACGGGGAGGTAGGGGAAAAGGGTGTGTGGACGTTGGGGTTTTACACCTATTTTTCCCGCTCACATGTCACTGCTGCCAAATTGCTTGTCTTAATACTTTTGAAAATTACCGAACTTCACTATTCTCGGTAATTTCTTTTCAAATTAGCGGTGAACAGAAGTCGAAAGGCTGTTAATTTGGGCAGTCTTAATGACTCTGTGTGGGTAACTGTGTGTGTCATATATATATTGAAACGCATTAAAAACGCACTAGAGATAAAAAGCGCAAATGACGCTAAACTAAATTTTATTTGGCGTTGACTGTGTATTACATTCACACTCAGATAAGTCATCCAATGACATGTCATTGGAAAGCACACAATTTAAATGTAGAGGAAATGGAACATACAAGAGGTTCAGAGACAAAATCAGTACCGGGTATGACCACCACTGTTTGCAATGCATGTCACACAACGCCTTGTCATGGAAACTATCAGTGTCTAGGATAACAGTTTATGGTATCCTACGCCAATCACACTGTAGGACAAGTGCGAGATCTCTAACGTTGGCGATTTGATATCGACATGCAATGCGCTGTCCCAGGTATTCCCACAGGTGATTGATGGGCGATACACCGGGAGATACATGTAAGGCAGGCCATGGCATAACAGGTATATTATTCTCTGCCAGGAAGCCCACGTGCATATACAACAGGGTGAAGAGAAAAGACGTGCTGAAACTAAGCTTAATCTGGGATGAACTTAAGAGATGAGCTTAATCTGGGACGAACATAAGAAATAGGCTTAATCTAGGATGAACATAAGAGATGAAATTTAGTTGACTTTAATTTAACTTAGTTTATTTTTTATCCATTCTGCGTTAAGCTAAATCAGTTGGCTACAGGAGGACAGTTTTACCCCGCTGTTATGTAGTTAATAATATAAAGTACAATTGCGTGGTGCCGTTCAGTTAAGCTAAATCAATATACCAGCATTCGTTTTCTAAATATCACCTTGGTGACTGAAACGTTCGTTTTAATAATTTGATTTTGTAGTTTTAAATTGACCATCGTAATTTCTCCATGTTCACAGAGACCATAGTGACAAAATACGCCAGAAAATCTCTCGATGACGAATTAGGCACCGAACTTTATTAACAGCACTAAGCTTTCTGCCTGTCTGTGGGAGCCTTTAAAAACTGTGTCGTTTAGTAGAATTATCTGGAAATTGACACAGTCCTGGAATCTTGTATGTCATCACTAGAGTTCTTAAACGATTAGTGTTCTCACCGAGGTGACTGATAGGTCCGATGGCCACAAGCTGGCTGTGCATTACGGTATATTACCTCCGTGGTCAGGTGCCCATGCAGTTTCGAGAGATAGACTAAAAGAAAAGAAAACAAATAATTTACCCATAGTTACTTCGGGAGCGTGGCGGAAACACACATACTTCGGCCACATAACGTGTTTGTTAATGTTTTCTCTGGAACTCTAACGAGATCATGTTGTAGAGAAACAAGATATATGACTGCGCGTCACATGGTACCTCACGCTCAAATTGTTAAAAAACAAAACAGTGTTCGGGTGACGTCAACGGAAACAGTAGCCCTCTTGAGTTTGACAAATAACTCGTGACTCATTGGTTAAAATTAATTACCTAACGGCGCTTTCGAGTTTCTCACTGTGTGCATTATTTCTTCCTCTGAACTGCGATACCTCGGCTATGCAACATCACGAAAATGAAAAATTAGGCTTTTAAAACTTTATGTGGTACACTTCGTTGATGCATATATACATTTTGTCTAGTGTATACCAGCAGTGTGGATATACTGTGATCAATAAGACATAGAACGCGTGGCTGCCATGGGGAGGGTTTTATCGCAATCCGCCCACCCCTTCGTACCTTACCGTTGTGTCATCGCTTTGTATCTCGAGCTATCACTTCGTTGATCATCGTCCCATCGCTTCGTGCCAACGTCCCATCGTCTATGTGACATCCTGCCATCGCTTCTTGAGATCGTTCCATCGGTTATGTGTCATCCTGACATCGCTTCTTGAGATCGTTCCATCGACTATGTGCCATTCTGCCATTCGCTTCGTTTCATCGATCGTTCAGTGGGCAATGTGTCATCCTGCTATCACTTCGTGCCATCGATCGTTCTGTCGGCAACGTGCCATCCTGCCATCGCTTCGTGCCATCTACGGGCGATATTACAATGAAGCAATGAAGCTTCCACAGGGTCCGTTTTATGTCACTTTCACTTTTACTTTCTTCTCCCCCAGACTCCATGATGTTTCTCAGTAAGACCTGCACTCTGATACATGCTCTTTATACACACGAGTACATGTCACGGAAGCTGAGGCAAGCCACGACAGCTTAAAAGCTCGGTACTGGGATACTGGTATAGGCATGGCTATGTAGATCGAAGCTTGGATCTACTACGCACCCCAGGGTAATATAAGACCAATTTCAGTACTGGATTGTCACCTTGGTCAGGTTTATATGTGTGGTGAAAATCGGGATGCCCGGCGCAAACCACCTACTTTTATATAGGTGCTTGATTATAGTTCGAGTGCACTGACGATAATAGTCCATGGGCAATGGCCCAAACTTCCACATAATGGTACCACCCAGGTTGGCCAAATCTCTTTGCTATTTTTAAGCTGGTACATGTCTTTAGTTCATGTTTTGATATGATAGCTCTCACAGATGGGTAGCTCTGTATGGGTTATGTCCTCTTTAATAAACGTACTTATTGTTCAAAGTGCCAACTCATACATTGCCAACATTCATACCATAACAGCGCTATTTGAACTTCCAGTCAACTCAGGAACAGTTTACCTTTGTGAATATTTCCTTAACTAATTCAAGCTATTCTTCTCAAACATATTGGCAGATTTTTTGATGAAAGATAACATTTTAGCCCTCTCTGGAGTGTGAGAGGGGTAAGCTACAGGAGCGAGAAGGACCGCATCAGCAATTTTCTTTGCAGCCAGAAAATGACAGAAGACACAAAATAATGTTTTGTAACATTTTAGGGCATTCTGTCATGGTTGTATGAACAATTATCAGCTGACTTCAGGTCTAAATATCCAAATGGTAAATACAAAATGATACACAGTAGCGGTCTTTCCACATGACCCCAAATACCAAACACCAAAGGAAACTGGAAGACTTTTGATTCTTTCAGAGGGACTTTCACACTATCACTTAACTGTCAGCGGGTGCCATGGATGTTTAACTAATATCTTGTTCCTTAATTTGATGTCTTAGTTGCCTGATGGCTTTAATTATGGAACCCTGGGTGACGGAAGTCATTGGTTCATTGCAAGGTCAAGCTGCCTTGACTGAGGAGAAGATTTCTTTTCTCATCCGAAAAACAAAGTAGTGTTTCATGCAACTCACTCTGAAACATGTTTATTTGTGGACGTTTTGACCTTGATGTTAAATTTGTCAGGCGAAGGACTTTTTGATGTAGAGGAGCTATTCATTGAATGTTTTCATTAACTGCTATAATCTCTTTCTCTTCCTCCCTTGCACTACTTCTGGAGAAATAAATGAATGGTTATGGCTGAACACCGCTATTACTGGAGGAAGACTCCTCTTTGTGTAAAATCTGGAGCTTCTATTGCACGATGACGGTTTAGATCGTTTAGGGCGTCCGCTTCGGGGGTGGTATATCCAGGGTCAATTCTGGGTCGGGTCACACTTGAGACCTTAAAACAGGAAATTGTAGCATTCAACATCAAGGGGATAGTGGATGATATTCCGTATCAGTATAATTTCTCATTTCGGACGACTTACTTGCCTTCGGTAAGTCCTCTCAGTGAAGCTGCCCTAGATGAAAGAGCGGTGGAAATCCGTCCTGCAACAAAGAGACACATTGCATGCACTCTGGGGACTCCTTCGTCGTCATATGACTGAAAATTGTTAAATACAACGTTAAACCCTAAGCATCCACTCACTCACTCTAAAGCATGGATCTAGGTCCGTCTGGTGTAGGGCAAAGATTCTTTGGTTTATTTATTTATTTGATAGGTGCTTTACGCCATACTCAAGAATGTTTCATTTATACGACAGTGGCTAGCATTATGGTGGCAAAGATTCTCTAGTCAAGTTGCTGTTCTAAGTATGCTGCCATGTGCACCTACCTAAGCAAACTGGATAGGAGACACGGGTGTTTTCTTCCATTAGAGAACTGCATCTGCATGATATTCCTTGAGACATATTTGTCTGCCACACTGTTGGGATAGTGTGCGCGCTCAATTTTATCTCCAGGGCGAATATGTTGAGATCTATCAAAACACGTTTCGGGTTGAACGCTCTGGAAGTAGTTGGTGTATCCCTAGAAAATCGTCTACAAGTGATAGTTACAGGTCAATCACAAGCACCTTTGGATAGTACAGTCAAGTCTTCATCATGGTGAAAATACTACTGAACTAGCAGTCATGTTACATTTTTGGAATTTGTTCAAGTTCAACTCCTCTTGCCTGATGTCCACCGCTCGTCGTAGAAAGTTCCACGAACCTATAATCTTCTCGCGATATCAAGGATTCAGAGTCATCATGAAAACAATGAAAGACACCGATCCGCTCCAATTGCATAGAGGTTTCTTATCAACGAATGATATACAGTATCCATTAAGAAATAGTTTGTTTCAGTGTCAATTCAGCCAATGCATTTATGGCTCTATACAAGTATGTGTGTTTTAATGTACCGGTTTAGCAGTCTGCATTTATCAAGTTGCAAAGACTTTATGTTATATCACGGCTTACAATGTTGTCAGAAAAGACCACTTAAGTATCCAGTGTTTTAAAGGCAATTTACTGGTTGTAAAAATTTGGAAAAAAAGTATATTGTCTGACATACACTTCATAATAGTGTTTTTTTTTCTTTTGTTTTTTTTTTCTACCGTTAACTCAAAGTAGACATTTACACTCTGCAAAGGGTATCAGGGAATAATTTAGTCCTTACTCTTATTGTCTATCGGAACTTTCACTTACCAGTATTCTTGATGGAAGGTCAAAAAATCTGATCGAAGGTTTGCTCTGACATTGTAGTTTTCAGTCACGAATATGACAGGTAAGGAAATGACACGAACTTTTACTTACCTGATCTAATCTACCTTAACTCACCGTATTAATGGGAGCAAATAAAAGTACACAGCTAAGTATACCCTAATTCCTCCTTTTCGCGTATGAAAGAGCAACTTTCGGTCCAATTCATGTACATTTTCAATTTGATTTTGGAGACAAAACTACTTTGGCTGAGTTGACCAGTTCCAGGGCTAAACAAAAAATATAGTTTTATCAGTCTACACAGAATAATGCCTTCAGAATGTGCTTAAATAAACACCATGTAAACGTGTGAACAGCTTGAAGAATTACAGTATGAACTGTTGATAAACTGTTATCAACCCAGCTGAAAACCTTGCAAATCTAACATGTAAATGTACAGGCCTGTTGAATATTCAGTTAATAGCGTACAGGAAATGTAGACAGATTGTGGACTGCTAAATTGTCTTTGATTCATAATTTAGTCCTTACTCTTAGTGTTTGGCGGAACTTTCACTTACCAATATTCTTGATGGAATGTCAAGAAAGTCTTTGCTTCATCAACAATCAAATCCGCCGTTTAAATTGGTCTTATTACATTATAAACTGAGAGTTCAAGAGGTACTGACGTCTCTCTTGCTTTTTGTAATTTGCGCATAAGGTGATTTTTCATTTCATTTTCATTTTACCAAACTGTGTGATAAAACTACCATTGCAGAAAGGCTATCATGGCTTAATTTACTTCTATACTGACCCTATAAACCAATTAGGTTTGACCACCTCAGGTGGTACCAATATCATGTCTGGCTCATGGATCTCTGGTCCGAGATTGCTCTCGTCCGGTTTAGCAAAATTTTGCTGCATTCAGCTACAGAAGGCTCCAAATCAACGTCAGAGCGCACTCAATTTAAAAACCTGATACAGATGCCGTGGTAGCTTGTCACTGCGTTTGAAACATCCTTGGCCGAACAAAATTGATTCAGCAGGTCTGGCTGCTTTGCACATCTCAAGGTTTTCCCCAAGCAGCTCAGCGAGTTGTGTTTGTTCTAGGGGACACAGCTCCCAGAGTATATTAATGTCAGGAGTTGCTTCCCGTAGTGTTTCGTATTTTCAAATCTGCTTTCGTGTACATAACCATGTTGATTTCCCAAATAATTAATACCCGTGAGGAGTCATAACTCATGCTCTATAGTTTCAAATTTCATTCTACATTTCATTCGTTACGTCCAGGCATTGTGAACTTTTCTCATTCCACAAAATTATTCCAATAATGGTCACAAAATCAACACAACCCTCCCGATATGGGCTTCCTCGATATGGCACCGAAAGCTTTAAGCACTATCAGCAAAAAAATTCGACAGAGAATAACAACTGACATGTCGGTATCACATGAAAAATAAAACAAACCGAAACTGATGACCAATACATTTAAATTTACTTAATTATTATTGCCATTATTACCGGCCCCGCTTTTACAGTTGGTAAAGCGTCCGCTTCGGAAGCGGTAGGTCCAGGGTCAATCCTGGGTCGAGTCACTCCTAAGACTTTAAAAGTTGCAGCTTCCTCGCTTGGTGTTCAGCATGAAGGGGATAGTGCAACTACTGGTTGACTCGTATCAGTATAATGGCTTGGGCAGGGCGACTTACTTGCCCTCGATAAGGCGTCTCAGTGAAGCAGCACTAGATAAAAGAGCGGTGGAATTAAATCCGTCCTGCAACAAGGAGGCACATTATACGCATTATAAAGATTCCTTCGTCGACATATTATTGAACAATTGTTAAGCACGACGTTAAACCCCAAGCACTCACTCACTATGGCCATTATTACCCTGCCAGGCATAGTACACCGGATTACAAGGGCTATGTATGGGCCTTATCAACCTGTCGGACACAGTACACCGGATTACAAGGGCTATGTACGAACTTTATACCTCTGCCACACATAGGACACCGGATTACAAGGGCTATGTATAGGTCTTGTCATCCTGTCGGACATAGTACACCAGAATACAAGGGCTATGTATTGACTTTGTTACCCTGACAGACATGCGACACCGGATTACAAGGGTTATGTATCGGTTTTACACAGAAAAACATTCAGTCGTCAATTTTACTAAGATATGGGTCGTCAGCCGGTTATGACTAACTTATGATTAACATTCAAAATTTAAAAAAAAAATTATACACGAAATTAACTCTAGTCGGTTTGACGAACATAAAAATAGTCAAAGTTTAAAACTAGTCTTTCCGGACATAACATTAGGCAACATGAATGGTGATCGTACAAGTGACATGTCCCATATAGTAGAAAAATGCGTAAAGAGGATTTTAGTACATTCTTTTGTATTGTTTTCATGTGAATGTTTATTTCATGTGATAGCTTATGTAATTTGGTGACAACAAAGTACTCTGAGTATTACTAAACCATTGACGTCTATAAGTTAACATCATAGGACTTTCGGTTTGTGCTTCAGCCATAGTGCTAGGCGTCAAAGTTTCTAATGTCACTGCAGTCTTTACGTTTCGTAGTCTCAACATTACTGCGATTACCTCTACTGACAGTTATCGAAGAAATCATTTATTAATTCATTTTATTGTTGTTTAACGTCGTACCGGTTTTCAAGAATTTTTCAGTTTGGCCTAGGCCTATATATGCTATGGCGGTTATTGGCCTCACCTCCGCTGAGGCAAAATTTTATACGTGTGAGTGAGTGAGTGCTTGGGGTTTAACGTTGTACTCAACAATTTTTCAGTCATATAACGACGATTTATACGTGTGGAAATCGTCGAGAGGTGAGGATAGTAAATATCCTCCAGATGGCAATGACATTTCAAAAAATAACCCCCAAAACAATAACAACAAGATCCCTAAGAGAGAGAGAGAGAGAGAGAGAGAGAGAGAGAGAGAGAGAGAGAGAGAGAGAGAGAGAGAGACAGAGAGAGAGAGCTCCATTTACGTAACATCGTAATTGAGGCTAATTAATAGTTACACGGCACTAACGATGCGAGAGAAGTGAAGATCAAAATCGACATGTGTCAAAAAATGTGAGCGCCGCAACACTAATGTGAAATAACTGGCTAAATTTTCTAGATATATGCAGGACGTGGCTTGAAGTCCTTCGCCATTAAGGGGTAAACGATTAAATAGAAATTTTCAGAGATTTTACCAGTTTTGGCATGATATACGCAAGAAATACTACACTGGGATTTGTTGAGCGATGTGTGTTGCCGCCTAATATGAGAATAGTCAAAGTGACTGACGTGAGTTAGTCAAGGTAAAAAGGGAGATAATTTGTCCGCTAGGAGGACAAAGGGAGAGTGCACCATTTTTGTTGATCGTCCGTTTTGTCGCTGAAATTTTGGAGTTTGTAATCGTGATTTATTTACCACTGTCTATTCATTTACAATGATTTGAGCAGTAGTAATATTTTTTAAACAATAAATATGGGCACACATGTTTGACGAAAAAGTTAGAAGTTGTCAACTTTTTGGTAACCAACCTACCGTTGTTGTTGTTTTAAGTTTACTCTTAATTGCTACACAAGTGAAAAATTGCCGATATATTCTCAGAGCGGTAGTGTATAACACTTGTGTCCAAAACATTGTCGTAACACATTTTATACAAATACAAGGCACGAATATCATTTTAAAAAGACAAATTATACCCAAAATATTTTAATTTTTACAAGACTCAGTTATTAAGACCAGGCAGTTGGTCATTATGAACTAGCTGGTATACCTCCATTTTCAGTTGCGTACGCTGCATTTAACTGTCTCATCGTAAATAACGTTTTCACTTTACTCTTGTTAGTCGTCAGTAGTGCTGAAGGTATGTTCGTTATATTTCCGGATGACCAGTTTTATTACGTCTGCTCAAACATTATTGTTTTATCTTTCCCTTATATAGGTGTAAAAGCGGGAGCTGATGCTTATACCACATATGCTGGGAAAGAAACTTTTTTGGAGAGATCAAGGTTGGTTAACATATATATGCCTCTTGCCAAAATATGGGTTTTACTTATTTGAATAACTCGTTAAATTAAGCTGCCAGAAATAAGGAACAATAATAATATGCTCTGAGTAAATAAATTGCAAGCATGCAGCCGTAAGGTGATATATTCCTTGGATAAGTTTCCAATTAATGTTTTTAACTAACTTGGCACATTTACCGACAAAAGAAGTGGAGACTTAATTGCTTCATCCAGACGAGGACTGCCTTATCGAGGTGTTTGTAGATGGATTGGCTGTGTCTAAGGTGGGGTGTGTTACGGATGCCGTCACTCTTGCAGTCGCATTGTAGGCCTACTACATATTCACCATATCCTATCCAAAGGAGTTGAACAAGACACTTTCGGTTATCCAGAGGGTAATCTTAAATATCCAAAACAAGACGAAGATACCACCTCGCGTATTAGTTCAACTAAAACAATTATATGTGTATTTAACAACATACCAATTCTATGTCTGTATTTTTCTGTAAACCGTGACTTGCAGTTCTGAGTATAGTTCAATTCTGACAGAAAGTTTTGAAGTTTGTTTGATTTATGCCACTCTTAATGGAAAACAAAGCTCAAAATGCAATTAAGCCTCACCAAATAGACAACTGACAATTATGTAACTTAAACTAAAAAAAAAACTTCCTTTTTTTTGGTATGGGTTTAGCACTTAAATGCATTGAACTGTTTTATCTCTATAAGCTGGTTCTTTCGGAGCTTACTGCCTATATTTGGAAACTCTGTAGTCTAAGGAACTATTGAAACAGTGAATGTTGCTTAGAGTGCGGACAAGTGTTCGAGACGACAGATTACTTAGATAATGGTCACAAAGGTCGCGATATGACTTGCCCGTTACGTGGAGTTGGATTTAGAACTAATGCGTTTGAATACGTTTAATTATTGTACCTGTATGCTTAGTTTTCAGTTGTCTGTCTGACGAATCTTAGGTCATTTTGTTAGCTGAAAGCACTGTGATTACGTACACTTTCTTACCTTGACAGTCTGCACTTAGGCAGTCAAACAAGGTGGACACCATTTGCGCTCTTGTCACTTTGACGGTCGTAAAATCGTCGTTTCCGAGATAGAATTTTCACTATCGCAAATTAATAACCCCGAAGAACTTGCGTTTATCAGTCTGACTATCTCCGCCGACGAATACTTGGTCAATTTGACGAACTGCTCTAATTGCACATCTGACTAATATTGGTTAGTCAGTTTGATGAATTTATCCTGGATCAATTTGATGACAACAGAATTTTAAGAACTTTCAGAATTTGACCATCCAAAATTCGTCCTTATTGTGGATGTATATTGTTCATAGTGGTTATCCTTAAATGGTCGTCTGCGAGGTAGATATTTTACCACACTTAATTAGTCAATATGAGAATGCTTTTCAGTGTATCAACCTGTCGGGCACACTACACAGGATGTCTAACTCTCTTAGACATAGAAGACCGGATTACAAGGGCTATGTATGGGCTTTATCTACCTGTCGGACATAGTATACAGGATTTCTATCCCTTCCGGAACACCGGATTACAAGGGCAGTGTATGGGTTTTATAACCTTCCCATACATAGGACAGCGGATTACAAGACCTATATATGGGCTTTATAACCCTCCCAGACACAGAAGACCGGTTTACAAGGGCTATGTATGTGCTTTATTCACCTGTCGGACATAGTACACAGGATTACAAAAGCACTGTATGGGCTTTATAACCCTCCCGGACATAGAACACCGGATTACAAGGGCTATGTATGGGCTTTATAACCCTCCCGGAAATAGAACACCGGATTACAAGGGTTATGTATGGGCTTTATAACCCTCCTGGAAATAGAACACCGGATTGCATGGGCTATGTATGGGCTTTATAACCCTCCCGGAAATAGAACACTGGATTAAAAGGGCTATGTATGGGCTTTATAACCCTCCCGGACATAGAACACCGGATTACAAGGGCTATGTATAGGCTGCATAACCCTGCCAGACACAGGACACCGAATTACAAGGGTTATGCATGGGCTTCCATACTTTATTACCCTCCTAGATATAGCATTTTATTAGTATTTGATTGGTGGTTTACGCCTTACACAAGAATAGAGAGGTTAAGATACTTGTGAACGACTTACGAGTGACGACTGATGTCATCGTTTTCTGTGAAATAAAAATGAAAACGACCTGCTCATGAAACATTAATTTTACCTTTAAACTGTAGAAATTAAGCCGAGAAAATGTAATTTTATTTACATGTATTTTTTTTTTTTTGCACATGGCACTGTGCGATAACCATATATATCGTACGAGCTGCAGTTTTCAAACTAAATCTAACGTGGAAACATGTAAACAGCGCTCTGCTGTGCGTCATTAGTAACATATATCACCGTTGATTACATGAAAATAAAGCATAGGTTTAAACATTCTGGACGCAATTTGTGTAATTCTAATCGCTTAACATTTTTACCGCGCTAACGATCCGAGGTCACCTGGCTCACGCGCATGAGTTGTCGTTGTAGGTCGTTCTTAATTTGTTTAACATTTCACTTATACGTCGGTGGCCAGGATTATGATGAGAGAAAAATGGTCATGCGCACAGCCCAGGGGAACCCACGACCATCCGCAGGCTGCTGCGAGACTTCCCACACATTTCCCGATATAGGACACTGGGTTTCCAGAGTCATAGCAATATCATAGTGTCATGTGAAAACCACAAAATATGCCAACATAGTCATGAGCCGCCCATAAAATGACACCTACCCCTAACCCCTTCGAAATAGGCCTTCTTCTAAAAATCAATGATATAGATAAAAGACCATTTATTTGTTTGTGTAATCTGTCTTTGCATCAGCATCTGAACATTCAGATGGAGGATCGTGTGGTACAAGTTTTAAATTATTATGCATGCATACGGCGTAATCCTTCGTGAAAACTTCTAATTAATATATCCCACCGTTAATTAACGCCATGCTCAAGCTTCAAGAATTATTCACTCATACCATGGCAGTCAATTTTATGGGTGAAACCGGGTGAGCCTGGAATAAACCACCAATTGCTGGCAAGCTAGCGAACTTTTTCAGGTGTATGAATGTATACACCAACTGGCGGATGACAGTTATTTTGTGATTAACGAACGCTATGGTATAAACTATGCAAACGGCCATACGATCGTCCTCGAGCGCTTCTTCTCACTAAACCCAACAAGAATGTACAAATTCCTAGGCCAAGTCAGGGTTTGAACCCGCATTTCGTGCCTGTATGTCGTTGAGAGGCAAGCACCACATATAACCACTCGGCCACGATCCGTTCTCAACTCATAATGTAAAGACACTGCCTAAAAAATATGAACTGCATTCGAACGCGACAGGATTTCTTACCATCCGCGAAGCTAAAGTAGAGCCAGATACGCCGTCAGCGGTTTTTGGACTCGTCGCAAAAGGTCCTGTTTAGTTGTGTGCCTGGTCATTGCTTTAGCGTTATACATGCGCAATGCGTGCAATTGGATCCAAGATTTGCCTCTGAACTGAATAGTGAAGCAACACTGATTGGATAATACTGCCACACAGACAAATAAGTTTGTTGAGACATTATAAATTTCTGCACTAGCTGCTATTTTGCACCTGTATGGTTAAAATCTATCAGAAGTTTGTCTGTGTTGTATAGAACTGAAAACTGTTTGCCCAGTGTCACTATACCCAAGCCCCTAGAGGCTACCACGATAAACAAAATGCTTTAACTTCACTTCAAGCAATAACAGTTTTAAAAAATGCTAGCTCAACTTTTTTTTGGTAAAGAGAAAAAACGTACAAACTGGCATGGAAAGACGCGAATTTTGTTTTGGATATATATATATATATATAAATTTTAAAGCTGAAGTTTTAAAGTGAGGTCGTATTGCGGATGTAGGTGCCAGGCACTGAGAGAGAAGGCAAAAGTCACTCTGACCGACACAGTTCTTATCGGATTTCATGCTAAGTTCTGAGTGGTGGATACGTCACAAAGGTCTGTATGAAATTCCACCCTAAAATAGAATTTATCCTATTCACATCGTTCAGACGCTATCATCCCCGTTACATGGCCATCTAGGTTTCTCATGTAAGGCGTTTCTTGAAGAGTGACGTCATTTGCTGGATAATTCCAAATTTGAATCCGGACTTTTATTGGTCATATTCGGACGAAAAGGCAGCTTATCTAATGAAATAAAACCTCCACTTTTTCCAGTTATCTTTGGTGTCTCTCTTTCTATATCATGTTTTCTGAATTTGTGACCTACGAATGAGAAAAAAATCAATTTATTTAGATTTATAGACATGAAAACCAGTGGATTCACCGAACACTTGTGATAAATCTGGCCTACATGACCACAGCGCAAGTCAAACAGCTCAAGGTTACGATACCTCGAATCTGAGCCGGATGCAAGACACAAATATGTGGATTTGTTTACTTTGGAACCCGATACTTCATGTACATGTACCAGCTGGCAACGCCCACACAATTAACAGATGTCTGATTCGATCTACCATTCTCAGATTTCAACTGGACATCAGCTATATAGGAAGTCTCGCGGCTTTCTATACTGTAAGACAGTTTTGTCTGTAACGAGATCACGAAGTCATCATGGCAGGCTACCAAATACTTCTACTTATCGGTGTATTTATTATATCAATTTGTACAGCAAAGGTAAGGAACAGCTGATATAACTCATGGTTCATTACACTTTGTGGTCTGACTTTTAATGAAGAATATACTGGTGAAGCGATTTTTAATTTCAATTTTATTTTAAAATATATACAGGGGAGAATATTTAATCTTTTTACTACGTTTATTATATGGTATCACATTCCTTATTTAGCTTGTAAGGTACATGTACTTGACGGAAGAGAATATTGAGGATGATTTCTAATGTAATACAGAATATGGATATGTGTAACTTTCCCCCGGGTCTGCCTAGTTTCCTCCCACCATAATGCTGGCCGCCGTCGCATAAGTGAAATATTCTTGAGTATGGCGTAAATCACCAATCAAATAAATAAATAAATATGTATAACAGCGTATATAATGACATCGCTTTCTCTTTAAGTATAAGAATTGAATGAACTCGTCACAACAACAATCACCGGAAACCATAATTATTATTACATCGATTTCAGAAAGTTTGAGTGGAAATTTGAGTCACTGAACAAGTTTTATTTACATACTCCTGAGTAAAGACACTCTTTTAAAATTGAAATATATACAATATTGAATCTAACATGTTGGCAGTAGAAGAGGAGGGAAAGTTTCTGTAATAGTAGGTAAAGACTTTCTGAAATGTTAGGAGCTTCACATATTACGAAATTATCAGAACATAATCTAGCACTGTCTTATGTCAAATTAACATTTCAGATGCTGTGTTCCGAATTACAAACATATAACTGACATTATGCTATAACATGCAAACAACAATTATATTCAGCGTAACATTTTAATATATTACCACTCATATTTTACTGCATGGAACACTTTGTATTTTAATTCTTGCCATAGGAAATGTTGATATTTAACCATCTGAGTTTTACAGAGTGAACTCAGTGATTCATTTAATTATTTGTAGGAGGCCGATTTCTCCGTTGAAAAGCTTCATGTTAATTCTATTATAACTCATCGCTTCGCCACCACTCACGTGACAAGTGTGTTGGTGAATTTAGGGTATTCCCCAAAAGAGGCCATCTTCGATATTCGACTGCCAAAAGGTGCATTCATTTCCAACTTCTCCATGTAAGTATTTATCTATTTATTTACTTGATTGTTGTTTGCCGACAAGTTCGGGACATTACGATGGATGTCAGTAGTGTGGGTGGAGCTTTGGCTCTCTATGTAAGTCGCTTTCGCATGTATACTTAGAAAATTAATTTGTCAGTTGTAACAGAAAGTCTGTTATTTAAGCGATGCTAGAATGTAGTCTATTATTATGATATAATACTGTGTCATATTCAGCAAAATATCCTGTTAGTCTAATAGAATCTCTGTGTTGAATTAATATAATAAGTACATCTTTATGTTGAATTAATAGAATAAGTGCGTCAAACATCGGTCGTCTTCGGTGTTAAATTTTAAAAGGCAACCATTGGTTTTCGTGTCTTAAAAACACATTGAAATTCAACGTCACTGAATGTAGAAAACGCACTTTGGATCCTTGGATCCAACTTTTCCGTTTTCACATAAATGATTTTATATGCATTGCAAAAAAAACTATAGACTGGATAATAAAGCCTTCACCTAAAACTGAAATTCACCACAATGTATGGTGGAAATGTTATCGCTGTGGCGTTAAATCATAAAGATTCAATCGTCCTGGAAAACGATAAAACCCGGAACAGAGGTACAGCATAGAGAGTATGTGCTATAGAGAAAAGTGGCCAATGTTATTATGTAAAAGATAGATGAAACGCTTGGCTTTTATTTCTTAATAGGTAGTATATGATATGGTCTAACATAAAAATTACAAAAAGGTTTCAGATTTGCTCTTGGGGTGTAAATATGGCCTTAATGCGCAGATTTCGTAAGGGCCCAATTTCCGGATATTTTCGACCACTGACGGAAAATATGCATAAAACAAAGGGGTAATGAATAAAATACGCCTCAAAAAGACTTTTTACTATTTTTGTTTTTCTTGGCATACCTTTCGTCATATTCCTTAAACCCATACTCTTCCGTTTATAGTACCTTTTCATGTATCCTTTATAGGGCCATTACTTGGAAATGAAACTTCGGCGTCCATCTTATGTGAGAGATTTGAGATTGTCGTTTATGTTTTCACCAGGACCATCGAGGACAAAGTTTACGTGGGTTACATAGAGGAAAAAGAGGCTGCTCAGAAAACGTACGACGCTGCCGTGGAACGTGGTCAGTCTGCGGGTCATATCAGGGCAAGGTACGATCCTAATGGGTATTCATAGTAAGTCCTACATAACAGGATCACGTTACTGTTAGATTATTGTTTAGGTTCTTCGCTAAAATCATATATCCACCTAATTATTTTTACACGAAAAAGGCGACATATTATCATAAGAGTATCAAGCAACAAATTCAAACCTTTTGGACTGTCTTAAATCAGTATTTATTTCTTCAAGTTCTTTGTGATATCATTGGAAACTGATAACTGCTAATATTCCCTTGACATCATTGAACAGTGATGAATGCTTATCTCGTCCTAATCTCATTGAAAACTGATGACTGCGTATCCTGCCTGACATCAGCGAAAAGTGATGACCGCTTATCTCCCCCTGACATCCGCGAAAAGTGATGACCGTTTATCTCCCCCTGACATCAGCGAAAAGTGATGATCGTTTATCTCCCCCTGACATCAGCGAAAACCATGAAACCATTGAAAAAATAAATGACTGCATGTTTATCCCTGACAAAATCACTTGTGTTTTTTAAAACTTACATGTAAATTTTTTTGTAGTTGGGGATATACTTTAACCAGAGAATTGGCTGTGTATGAATCTCATATTTGATGTTTATAGCTTGATGTAAATGACCTATTGTAAATAGCCCATTATAAGCAGAATTTCAGCGATTTTCTTAGAAACCTCGGCTAAGCAATTCATGCTCGCTTCATTGCATTTCCAGAGAAAGCAACAAATTCGCAGCCTCTGTCAATGTTGCGGCAGCCATGAATGTTACCTTCGAACTAACGTACCAAGAACTGCTGGAAAGACGACTGGGCCTTTACGAACACGTGGTCTACATTGACCCGGGTCAACCCGTAGCTGACATGAAGGTCGATGTGTACATCGTGGAATCTCGCGTGATCACAGAACTGAGCGTCCCACCAATAAGCAATGACCTTATCACAGATGTCATTATAGATGGTGGGTTCCTTGAGACGCTGATCTACTGTTAGATAACTGTTCTTGCATTGCTTTTATGTTCTTAATTGTAGCTCCATTAACTGCAGGCTATACTTTTCGTGCATTCATGTTAACCGACCTCATGCTATCAGCTTGTTAAAAGTAAAGACCCAAAAGGAATATATTTCTGCTGCAAAAGCGCATTGTGGGTTTTAACTACTGTGGGTTCTAACTAGCTGAATATTTTTGAAATACAGCTTGCTGACAGTTTTTTTGTGGAAACAATAGCCTACAGACTTCGAGTCTTCAAATGGATGTATCCTGTAGCCATCATTACACTGGAGATGGTGATAGTTCGACAAGAGTGCCATATAGCTTCCTTTACATCGTCCATTCGCAAATGACCTCAAAGAGGAAATTTTCTGACTGCACCGTTTTCCAGGTCTTGGTGGCAACATAGCGGGTAGACAACACTCGTACAGAGCGTTTTAAGTCGTCTTGCTTGCTCTGTCGATGTAAATATAAGTATGTACATCACATGTGGGAAAGTTCATCAGATGCTTGCCAAATTTTACTTCGGCCACTCCGTAAAAATGAACTATCCTTGAGTGCGGTTTTGAATAGGCCTACTAGTCAATCAGTCTATCAATCTTGTATATTTAACAATGTTTCCGCAATGTTTCAGACACAAATGAGTACGCCCGAATTGACATACTGTCAGAATCTTCGGCTCACATCGCTTTCTCCCCGACACCAGAAGAGCAGAGGCACTTCTCCGAGCAGGGGGTTTCCGGACAATTTATCGTCAATTATGACGTGGAGCATGAAATGGACGGCGTTGGAGAGATTCTGGTGCGTTCGTTCTGTCCTACATGAATCTTATTATTGATTTACAGATTGTTAGTTATAGAAATTTTACTTACACTGTGCCGATCAGTTGTAAGGAAACCCGACTGCCCCGGTTAAACCACCAACCTTTGACGAAATTACAGACGATCTTTCGTACCTGCATGTCACCTAGAGGCTCACACGCTATATTGTTGGAAGACAACGTAAGACTGTGCAAACGGACGCACGTGCCATCAAGGTGCCTGTACGAACAGTGACAATGGAAGGCGTGTGCAGATTCCCTATCCAGGGCTGGTATCGAACCAGCACCTCATTAGCTCCTGACTATGAATTGTGCACCTCTCTCATTAGGCTGTATCCCGTTGTTTGCATTCTGTGATGTTTAAATCTCTTTGTGAATAGCCTATGTTTATAAATCCGCATAGCCTGTATCTAAAAATCTGAATACCCTATGTCAGCGATGCAAGCAAACCAAGTTTGACTTCAACTTAACAATATTAAGGCATAGGCAGGTATTTGGATTATCACTACGTCTTTACCAAATCTCTACAATATCTTGCTTTAGTAAACATCACGTTTCTAGTTATTTAAAATATCATTTTGCTGGTTCCTCTCCAGTCGAACGTGGGAAGGCCTGCCATCAACTAGCGGATGGTCGTGGGTTTCCACCCGGTTTCCTCCCACCATAATGCTGACAGCCGTTGTATAAGTGAAATATTCTTGAGTGCGGCGTAAAACACCAATCAAATAAATCAATAAATAAATCAATCTAAGTCTAATTTTTTTCACTTGAAATTAATACAAAAGTAGGTTAGCCCCCAATATCCAAAGCGAAGTTTAATTGGCATTGTGGACACGAATAATGTATTCATTTGTTGATCATTAACTTAAGGAGTTTGTTATGTGGTTTCCTCCACATGGCTTTCCGGTTTCCTCCACCCATAAACTTGACTGCCGTCATATAAGTGAACAGTTCTTCTGCACGGATTTAATCACCAATCAGTGAATTAATATCCTGTGTGTATGATGGTGCACATTTGAAACTTGTAAGGCCACAAACGCAAATTACCAACGAATATACAATATCTTGAAGGCGATAACTGGTTAGACATGCAACTTCTAGGTTTCGTCTCATATCTAGGTGGCATTAGGCCATATTCATTCATTCTTTTATTCTCCATTCTCCAGGTAGTGGATGGCTATTTCGTCCACTTCTTCGCTGCCGGATGGCTCGAGCCTCTAAGCAAACGATTGATGTTTGTCATGGACACCAGCGGGTCAATGAGCGGGATTAAGATTCGCCAGATGAAGCAAGCTTTGGTGACTATCTTGAATGAACTTAGCCCGGATGATGAGTTTGGAATTCTCACTTTCAGCAGTGGTGTTCAAAAATGGAAAGGCGGAGAGATATTACCAGCCAGTCTCCAAAACATTGAACAAGCTAAACTTCATGCTGAAACCTTGATAGCTTCTGGGGGTGAGGCCTTTGGCTTTAATTTTGTTGCACAAAAGTACGACCCGTTAAAATGAAAAAAGTAATATAATTTTATAAAATTGTATGCAGCATTTATGTCAGCTTTATACAATGCCTTATGCTCCCTAAGACAATAATAACGTGATCATTTTGCTATTGCAGCAGAAAATGATATCCAATAATTTAAAATTGTTAATAAAATGTGGCCATTAAAATGAGCATTTATATGATATATATATATATTTTTTTGCAGGTACGAATATTAATGCCGCTTTGCTTCTTGGACTTGACTTGTTATCCGGCGACTCAGACAAATCAAACATGTTGATTTTCTTGACGGATGGTCAGGCTACATCTGGTGTTACCTCTTCGAGGAAAATTCTGGAAAACATCAAGACTTCAAATGACGATGTGTCCATTTTTTCGTTGGCGTTTGGTAGTGGAGCAGATTTTAGTCTACTTCAGAAAATCTCTGGTCAAAACAATGGCCTAGCCAGAAAGATTTATGAAGATGCTGACGCTACGTTGCAACTCACAGGATTCTACGATGAAATCTCGTCGCCGTTGTTGTCTGAGTTGAAAATAACCTACCTTGGAGATGTCGATAACAGTTCCCTAACTGAGAACACGCTCCATTGCCTGTTCGATGGGGCAGAGATGGTTGTGGCCGGTCGACTATCGCTGGACAACAACAGCAACAGTGTTCCCACCATCGACATTAATATAGAAGGGAACCTCGTGGATTCGACTCTTGTGATTGACCAGACGTTCAATATGACCGATACTACCCTAGAGGATATTCCCACAGCATCAGCCGAGGATATCCAAGAATTCACCCACAGGCTCTGGGTGTACCTGACCATAAAACAATTAGTAGCCACCACACGGCAGGCTTCAGATCCGCAAAAAGTGCAAGAGGCCAAAAACAAGGCTAAGGAATTGGCCTTGAAGGTAAACCAGCCCTACATAACGTGTACAGCTAATCCACAGAGCAGTTTTAGCTACATTAATAGAAAACTAACAAAAGAATTTATTAAGGCTTATCCGACTATCAACTGAAAAATAGATTCATTTATTTATGAACCATGTAATCGTTGTCTGGGTTCTCTGACGTCACATGACGTTTCGTTTATGTTGAGCAAAATTAGATCCACTTTTGTCCAATTTTGGACTATTCTGTAAAACGGAATTATTGTGAATCAAAAATGTTTACATGGCTTCACCGAGACGAATTACAGACCAAATTCGAGTTTTTGGTCGTTTTGCCCATTTCCAATAAAATTATGACCGTTTTTTTTCTTTTAGAGGCTTTGGCATAGCTATTATTCTGACGACTTGAATCGGTAGGAACATTATTGAACGCCTTGTTTGACTAAGGTATAGATCTCTGCTTTGGCAAATTCGCCTGAGGTCAAAGATACGGAATCAATCGGTATAGGTATATTGTTGTTTATAAATTAAGTTGAAATTAGTACAGTTAATTCTAGTATGATACAGTATTTCGTGCATACTCTAACTTATGTTGAGGAGTTTAGAAATCGGGGTTTGCATTTTCAGTACAACTTTGTGACACCGTTCACATCGATGGTTGTGACGAAACCCGGAGACGGCGACGAAGAAGACAAGGAGGTGATGGGCGGCAGACGGCAACATGATAAAGACGATGTCTTCTACGAAGGTAATATAGAATTCCAACATATGTCAACATATGTAACCGATATAAACGAGAAAACAATCTTTATAGATGCCGCCAAGCAAGTCCAAACAACCGTTAGCAGTTAATCAATAAACCCTAGGCTGTATCCACCTATCACGGCAATTGCCAGTAATAACAGTTGCAAGTGCCACTCGGCATAGACGATATTCTACACATCTCTTCCATAGGCATAGGGCGGACAAAACTTAGGCCGTGATTATTTGAACAAGGGAGAAGCTGAGAGCAATTATAATGTCTTTGTTAAGAGATAAAAAATCTCTTGTTACATGTGATGTTTGTAGACGTAATTCATCTTTGTGAACAGTTTCTTAATAAGCCAATATAACAACTTTTACCCCACCTCTATGCTACCACAACTCTCTCAACATTCCACATGAGTTATTTTCATAGTTTTAGTCCTGTATTCTTAGAATTGTTCGCTCAAATCAAGAACAGAACATGATCTCCATAAAGACCTTGAAATTAACAAAACAAACATCTTCAACTGCATATATCATAATCAATGAAAAAAAGTGATTAACTATGATATTGCCTTTACGCCGTTGCCACAGTATCCTGAAATACTACTGTATGCATCATTTTGTTTATGTTCATTCATGTTTTTCGACGTAATATCTCTTCCTGATGCCGTTGTCAACAACTCTAGTGTGTGGCTGATTAGTTCGAATGTAAAAAATGAAAATTGTTTTGGACTTTTTGGATTACTAATTTAAAAAAAAGTATGCAAATTTTCATGAGGATCTTTAATTGTTTTTCAGATTTGATTTCTCGTGAGTATTATCAAAGTTTTTTTTCATTTGTTTACACATTACATTTATTTCCTAAATAAGTTTACAAGCTAATGCTAATGTATGAAACGGTTGTTCATCCGTAATTATTATCATTCAGCTGTTTGTTACTTGTTCAAGTGTATAATTATTTAGTATTTATATACAATTATGAAATTAATCATGCTACTTTACAATTTTTTTTCACAAGATGTTTTTTTTTATATTGTCTCACGCAATATTATGAAAACAAAAAATGTACTTTTCACTCATGCGGATGCTTCTGCTACATTTCTCAGACTACGACTTACAACCTATGCCAATTCAGCCTCCACAATACGGAGGTAAGTGGATTACCAAATATCAAGAGATACCGGAGATTTTTTAGCAAAAAATCCAGATTCGCCAATGAAATCATATTTTCTGTAGTTACCGAGAATAGTTCAAATCATTGCCCTTTAGTAAATATCACACTCGTATTTGTTCTATTTATGGTGTTAAAAAGATTCTAAACATTGAAACATAATAATAATAGGAAACAGATTTTGAACAGTAACGCATTCACAGACTGGCTGATATTTTGTGAAAGCTAATTATTTGGGCTATTGTTAAGCAACAGTCAAACTCGATTGGATTTTTTTTCCCAAAAATCTCAGGTATAGCACGCGTTGTCACTCACCTGTACAAAGATTTAATGAGCTGTGATTTATATCTAAACGGTATTGAACTATTGATCTAAACGGGAATATGCTATATCATGTCGCTTACTATAAATGTACGATAAAGGACAAAATCGAGTCGCCATTATATTATTGAGATACCGTACATAATTGACTTTCCAGACCACTAAATGGGACACTGATAGGCTGGACAAAGAGGTGTAAATCGTAGCAGAATCACACAGATTTCTGCTGTTTCGCTGCGGTGATTGTGATACACTTTCAAAGTGTTATAGGAAAACTTATAAATACGGTACTGTCGACCAAAATGTGTGATGTAGAACAGAAAAGAACAAAGAAAACACGGCTTTTTTAAAGGCGGGTCGAGTTCCATATATTGTTGATGATTTTTCTTTAACTATACACTTCTGTGAACTTCTTTTAAACTTTTATTGTAATTTTCTACCCCAAAACTACTTATAATCTTGCCTTACTACATAATCTGTGTTTTCACTGGTATTCAATTTGTCCAGCTGAAATTGACTTTTTTGCCTATAGGTCCGTCATCTGGGTCTACATTCCATAGTCGAGGTAAGCCATGACAAGTCTCACGTGCGAACCACATAAGACATATGTCATATTTGCATAAAGCAAGTGGTTTTCAGCACCTCCGACGCCTATGAGGCTATTGGCACCGAACTTAAGGTCATTTTTTCACACATTCGTATGCTCTTAGGAACAGGACATTAACTTCCAAGTCAATAGGTGCTGAACTAGCTGCGGAATATCGCGTGTCTCCAGCATGACGTTTTACTGAGGCCGCACTTCATATAAATGCTTCGGTAAAACAACCGGTATACTTCAACACCGTAAACCCCAAGCAAACAAGTTAATTTACTCTGGAAAACAGCTGTTTAATATTTTAACAATTCGGTCCACTCGACTGTCCATACAAACGTCGTGATTGTGTGAATGACTTCTGCATGGTTGTTTCTCTGAACTTTTCAGAAAGTGGTGATATCATTATAATAATGCGAATGCTCTCTGTCCCCAGGATATCCGAGCCTGCCAGGATTACCTGGACTGAGTGGTCCATCCGGCTTAAGGCCTCGTTTGATGCTCAGTGAGTCTATGTTTTATCCATGAACAAACTGTACTTCTATATAAATAATATTTATCAATAGGACTATACATTTATAATACTTAAATGCTTCACTGTTTAAAATTTCAACGTCGGGAAGGAAGTAGTAAGAACAACAGCATAAATAGTCTCAGAAACTAAGTCCCTGTGTATTTCTTTGTTCGTCTTTTAGTGCAAACTTGTTCCCAGAGTTTCCTCATTAGTTTCCAGGTGTATTTATAGGATTAGTTTCCAGACGTTTTACAATATCAGTTTCCACGTGTATTTATAAGATTGGTTTACACGTGTATTTATACGATTGGCTTCCACGTGTATTTATAAGTTTGGTTTCCACGTGTATTTTAAGATTAGTTTTCTCGTGTATTACTATATGTTATAAATACCCTGATAGTATATATAAAGTGTATTAAAAGTCTTCAGGAAAGATAATGATGTCCAGAGCACTTGTTTATGTATGTCTATATGTTATAGGTGTATACATATATATATCATTCTATCACAGCTCTGAAGTAATGTGCTCTATCATTTTTTGCTACAGACAAGAAAAGGAAACCAGCATATAGCTGTAAGTATACCAGTAATTTAATCCTAGCTTTATGTTCCATTTGAATTATAGAAACGTTTACAAGTGCTTTAGTAACTATCAGATTTATTTGAAACTAAACGTTTCGTTAATAGGCCACTCAACAGGGAAAAAAACTGTATTGCAAACATGCAGAATAGTTCAAAATGTTTCGTCTTACCTGGGGCTAAAATAACAGTCTTAGTTCCAGTTCTCGCATAAACGGAGTATGAGTTGAGGTATTCAAACCAGCGTTATCATATCACTAATTAGCGCAGTTAAGATTGTCATAGGCTCCATATTGTGATTAAGTTTTCTGTTACCTATCCGAATGTACTACTGCGTGGGTAGGTATCGTGAACGAATAATTAAGGCGCTTACCCTTCAATCGCCAGGTACATCAGGCTCAGGTTCAAACCCGGTCGTACAATTTTTCAGTCATATGACTGCGAAGGAATCCTTAGAGTGCATTTGACGTGCTTCCTTGTTGTAGGACGTATTTCCACCGCTCTATTATCCAGTGCTGCTTCACTGAGGACAAGTAAGCCGCCCCGTTTGAGCTGTTGTAATGATACGGATCAACTATTAATTGCACTATCCCCTTAATGCTGAACGCTGAGCGAGGAAGTTACAACTTCCTCTTTTAGGGTCTTAGATGTGACTCGACCCAGGATTGACTCTGGATCTACCGCTCCCAAAGCGGACGCTCTACCAACTTGGCTATCAGGACCGGTCCTTGCTACCTTTAACACATGGCTACGAATAAGTTCAGTGTATAGCAACGTTAAAATAATATATCTGTTGTATAATGTGTGTTTATTATGCTAATTGTGCTGTTATAGCCCTTTTTGGATAACTTTTTTTTAGTTTGCAATCCACTCTTTTCCTATACTATTAGTGGTATTTTTTTTTCTCAAGTTTATAGAGTATACTTTGATATCGTTGTTTAGCTGTGTGTTTTGATATGTTCTTGTAGTTCCTCAATACACTACGATTAGACCAGTGTTTCACACTTGGGCTTCAAGGACAGCAGCAACAACAACAACAACAGGTTGGTAAGCTCATGCACCACTTGTGGCCCTGAGAGTATAGCGGAACTGGTGATCAAGAAAGACTTGATCAAAACTTGATCATTACTACTTTAGTGTTTTAGTATTATCAGTTTTCGCCTTGTTTAATTTTCAGTGCTTATATGTTTTATAGATACTAATAATACTGCTAATAAAAAAACTGTCACCACCGTTATGATGTGAAAAATTTTAATTTGATATCAAATGAACAAAAGTGAAACAAAGGACCTCTTGCAACTGGATAGGATATCGTCCCACTTCCGTGCAGTAGGGAAGTGTAATTTTTTTCATGCAGAAAAACAAGTAAAACTTACATAAATATTAAGCACAATTACTGAAGACTATGTTTGTGAAAAACTGGATTCATGTAATTTATACTTTTTGTTTTATCAAAAGACAGACGTAGGGACGAAAGCAAATTTTGCTAACTTAAGGCGTTCTCCAGCGGGAATTCTCTTCATAATGAAAATATGATTAGGTGAATCTAAATCATTTCCGCATATTTGGTGTCTAGTTAGTTCATATTTTCATAAATCGACAAAAAAAGGAAAAATAATTTGGAAGTTCAGAGGAACTCTACATTCACCATAACATTCCATTGCTTCCAACGCATTGTTCCTATTGGTCCAGTGATAATATGCGTACCTTGAAATTGTTGTATTGAACAGGTCAACGAGTCCGATTTCTATCATAGCATACTTTTTTTTAGTCGCTGACAAAGTAAGATAATGAAGGGGGCATTAATTTCAACCGGACAAGAAATTTCTTTATTGTATTTCTTCATATATTATCAAGCAGTATGAAACGTAAGTTTAATACAGTATTCTTTCAATGAAAGCTCAACGCCATTTACTTCAGCGAAACAGTATATCGTACAAATACGTTGAGAAAGGGGGCATATGCTTATCAGTTTAGCTTCCTAAGACACTGTAATATATTCATGGTACAATTCGTAAGACAAAACTTGTTTGAAATGCCAACATTAGACGAAAAATGTGTCAATTTATTTATTTGATTGGTGTTTTACGTCGTACTCAAGAATATTTTACTTATACGACGGCGGCCAGCATTATGGTGGGAGGAAACCGGATAGAGCCCGGGTTAAACCCACGACCCTCCGCAGGTTGCTGTCAGACCTTCATACGTATGGCCGGAAAGGAAGCCAGCATGAGCTGGGCGGAGCGAATGCATTTGTGTCTCCTGGGTCATTACGCTGCGCTAACGCACTAACCAACTGAGCCACGGAGGCCCCTAGACGAAAAAGTAAACTATCCTATGCATTTAACGGCATACTGTAGGCCGTTTAGTAACGAGTATTTTAGCTTGGTGTATTTCATCCGTTACACCTTTAACATAACTTCAACCGCATTTCGCAGACGATCTGTCACTGTGAGCAGGTTGGCTATCGAACTGAGGGACGATTTTCCGTCTTGTTGCAAGGGGTCCGTTTCTGAAGTATTTTGTATCTGGTTGAATAAAGCAATTCGTATCTAATTTCTCTTCGATTGTATTTCGGGATCGATGTAAAACCTATATTCAGTACAAGTGGTCTTTTCGGACGAAAGTTGACACCCATCCCTTCGGTAACAATGATCTTGTTCCTTTAGACATTTTACAATACGAATAACTGCTTAAGTGATCAAACGGTAATGAGTCTGTGCGATCGAGTACACAGGTAGCATATATTATTATATTATTATAATTTAGGTTAAATGCATATGTTTCGATATAAACAACAAATTTACATTCAAATAAATTTATTAGACTAGCATGATATCCTTACTTGGAACATTATTGTGCAACAACGATAATACCAAAAGTTGGTCCCAAATACTCACCATACAATACCATTTCTCTTGAAAAAAAAATATTAAAAATCATATTTACAAATAAGTTTTGATGCACTTTCATCTGACTTTGGCATCATTTTTATGTTTTTTTCTCCCGTAAAATAACATTGATGGGGTGGACAAAATTTTAAGTTCTATAACCCCAAAAATAAGCTTTAGGATCTTATTTAAATTTTCGTTCGAGCCAAACAACGTTTTAGCAAAGACGGTGTAGTAATTGAGGTGTCACAAATAGTTTCATTGGGGATCACAACAATTATAAAACAAGGATAATGTGATAATGTGCCTTGTTGTTGTGATAATGTGCCTTATCCTGGTGATAATGTGTCTGATAATGTGTCTGATAATGTACCTGACCTTCGTTATATTGTGCCTTGTTATTGTGATAATGTACCGTATCTTTGTGATTATGTACTTTATCCTTCTCATAGAATGATGATAGTCTCAGTGGACGGTACAATTATCATTTCAAAAAAAATACAACGGTCATTTAACGTTACGGTTAATTTAGAACATGAAAATACCTAAAACATAACTTTCAGCATAAAAAGAAAGTTTTCCGAGAGAATAAGACTTGAAATTCCAGCATTCCAATGTTATTAATGTTAACTTTGCTGTTCTCTATTATAAAAAAACGCTTTTCCTTTCTGTTTTGTATTAATGCTCATCAGAGATAAAAGGGTTATGATCAGAATGTAATTATTAATGCATATTAGGTCAATTTATAATGAAAGTAACCAACACGTTTGTTCTCCACACAGCACCTAAGAGACGACCGTATGTCACTACGACTCTTCCACCGAAGGTAGCGAAAGGTAAGCGGTGTATATATATATATATATATATATATATATATATATATATATATATATATATATATATATATATACACACATTGTTATTATTGTATTCAGAAGATTGGCACTTCTGTGATTTTTCGCAATCATTCTGGAAAATAACAAATGCTATTTGAAACAATGAAAGACACTGATAATCATCTTGTTAAACAGCACCACGATATAAATGACGCATTTTGATAATTTTTGTCCAAGCTTATATAAATGCACAATTATCAAACCGACATGGCTAATAACATCTGATAGCATTTCACTGAGTACATCTTTTCCGGTCATTCTCACTCTCCAGACGCTGGAGCATCATCACAACGGTCATCATCGTAGTCGTCGTCGTCATTTTCGCAATCGGAAAACAAGCCAGAGTTAATATCAGTAAGAACTGACACTGACAGTGTCAGCTTGTGCTATGATGCTCTTCCAGCCAGCCAATGGCATTGCATGATATTTACTTATTTATTTTAAACCCACGACCATCCGGACGTTGCAGGCAGATCTTTCCACTTACGGCCGGGGAGGAAGCCAGTATGAGCTCGACTTGAACTCACAGCGACCACATTGACGAGAGGCTCCTTGGCCTGTCGCGCTAACCAACGGATGCCCCTGTAAACACAATATTATGTTGTGGTGTAGCTTTCCACCATCCTGGCCATGCATTATGTCACTTTGAGGTAACTATGAAAATGGCTTTCTTACATTATGACTTCTGCTTTATTATTGCTTATATTTAGTTTCAGGTTACCTTCCGGCCGTAAATGTACGTTTAAATGACCAACAGTCGCCAGGAGTGGGGATGAACGTTTGTTTTGACATCCCATTGACCGCCACCAAACCCGAGTACACCATCCTCAGGACTGGGAATACAGGTGAGCAACGAATCACATATCAGCTTAGAATGTTGTTGAAGTTCAGAGTTGCTCTTAAAAATATATGATTTTTAGACAGTTGCAAACATGAGTAAATAGTTGAAAAACAAAAACTCTTATCTGCACTATTGTCGTTATTTCTTGGTGCCGAAACACTTTCTTAAAAGTAAATGGCTATCTGCATGCATACAGAAATTCGATTAAGCTAGAAAAGAACTGTCGCTAGGACTCCTGTAAGGCAAATATGCTCAGAATGTAGCTTTTTAACCAAGATATCGGTTAACAAAGACTGATTATATCCGACGACAACTAAAAAAGCAACTGCGTATTGTAACCCACAGTTAGTTAGCGCATAGGTGCGGAAAGTACCGAGTGTTAGCGAAAAAAATGCATTAAGCCAGCTTCATTATCTAGTGGTTTTAGGTGCCATATTATTCCGATTAATGTACAATTTTTTCATAGTCTTTAAACTCAATTTAACTAAATTTTATATATAAAGTGGCAACTTATTTATGAGTAAATAATAAGTCTGGACACTAATCATTTAAAGGAATTCAGCGTTTGCTAAGGAAATGTCTATATAGTAAGTTTGTATGAGTTGAAATTGATGGGACCAGATTATTACCACACGACCTGCATAGATCCAATCCGATCCGATGGTCTGGCTAATATACACTGTGGATGGCTCACTGTAGGTTGGCTCACCGACACGCAGACTATTGTTTGGATTTTTGATGGAAGATTCCAACGTCCAAAAATAAACATTTCCTCGGTGTAACGTTTTAGAATCTTGTATTACAGAAGGGCATTGGTTCATTCCTTCTCGCATAAAAATTTTGTAAGCTTTCTTCTATTCTTACGATATCAGACAGCAAGGGGAAGTGGGAGAGTAGCTTCTGGTACGCTCCAAAAACAAATCCGTTAATTTCACATAATACGTTTTCTGAGTGGGGGCATAATCACTCAGTGGTGGCATATTGATACAAATAATTATGTTGTCTACGGCACACTTGCCTTTTTATTCCATCAAGAATACTTTTGTTGATAGAACAGCGTATTGTGCTGTCTATAGCATATATAATATGATGTTATTATAACATAACTTGTTATACCATCACTTCGTTTCTGATATTTTTTTTTCAGATGTATCGGGCAAAGTTTCCCGCGGTTACACCAATGGGAAAAAGTTCGCTCAAATTGACATCAAAACGCCAAACATCACAGTAAAGATCACGACCCGAACTTTGCGAATCGACGGGAAAAAAACCATCGCCTGGTGGCAACTTAAAAAAGTTAACATTAGCCAAGGGGAAGTAACCGCCTCTGGTGGACTGAAGCTCGACCTCGGAGGCGATTTATATGTCACGGTTAATGTGTACGGTATTCAGAGCAGAAGATCTCGTGTCAAGCCTTTCCTCGCCGTCTCCGTGAACTCAGCTAACTGGGCGTACGTACAACCATCTGGCCTCGTGGGTGAGTATTCCGCTAGCTTTTGTAACCGTCTACATTCAGTAACCAATGTTACTGGCCAAGGAGGCTATGTTTCGGTTTGTGTGTAAGCCTATCAGCAACTTTATGGGTAAAGTTAAAAACAGGAATTTGGAAGAAAGTTTGGTCACATTCTGGTCTTAGCCGGGTTATAAGATCCCAAGATCGGGATCCAAGAATTAAAAGTAATTCTTCCCATTATTATCCCTTCTTATCTAGTGTGATAATTTGTACATGTATACATAGCTGTGTTGTCCCTTCCTATCTAGTGTGATAATTTGTACATGTATACATATCTGTGTTGTCCTTTCGTATCTGGTGTGATGATTTGTACATGTATATATAGCTGTGTTGTCCCTTCGTATCTTTTGTGATAATTTGTACATGTATACATAGCTGTGTTGTCCCTTCGTATCTGGTGTGATCATTTGTACATGTATACATAGCTGTGTGGTCCCTTCGTATCTAGTGTGATAATTTGTACATAGCTGTGTTGTCCTTTCGTATCTGGTGTGATAATTTTTACATATATATGTAACTGTGTTGTCCTTTCGTATCTGGTGTGATAATTTTTACATGTATACATAGCCGTGTTGTCCTTTCGTATCTGGTGTGATAATTTTTACATGTACATAGC
Source organism: Liolophura sinensis (assembly GCF_032854445.1). NCBI lineage: Eukaryota > Metazoa > Mollusca > Polyplacophora > Chitonida > Chitonidae > Liolophura > Liolophura sinensis. The sequence continues at coordinate 24,382,711 of NC_088300.1, forward strand.
TGTGTTAAATGTTTGTGATCTCGAAGAACCTTCTAGTCGTAATCTGCATTTAATGGATTCGCTTTTTCATTAAGAGTATTTATAATGTCGATTTATTTTGTCGTCGTTGAGATTTTAAATTTTTATTTTAAGTTTTAAAGAGAGAACAGTTGTTTGTATTTCTTCTGATCTTTTTTTTATTAATGACGACAAATGCTCACCCTTAGTCATGGTTGTTTAATAAGAAACGCGGAAGGAGAAGATTAAGATAACTCCGTTTTGTTTTGCTTTGCTTTTTTTCCAAACGGCTAGCATAAGGGTGTTGCACGCTGACGGCACTTTGGTAAAATTTTAAGCTATACATATTCGACTTTGTGTTTTATTACATCTCCCAAATACTTGATTTTTCAAAAAAATAAAAAGCGTTATAAAGATACGCACGTCCTTATTACTCGTTATTTTTTGCTGTAAAGTAAACACCCATGCATTTTCATGCATTTTTTTTCAAAGTAGTGGGCTCAATATTTAAAAATATTTATATTTGACTGATGTTTTACGTCGCACTTATATTTCACTTGTATGACGGCTGCCAGCGATACGGTGTGGAGGAAACCGGGCTCGGGGAAACCCACGACCATCCTCAAGGTGCTGGCAAACCTTCCCACACAGGATGGAAGAGAAAGCCAGCATGGACTGAACTTGAATTCATAGCAACCGCATAGGTGTGAGGATCCTGGGTCTTTTCCCTGCGCTTGGACGATGATCACTCGGCCACGAATGCCAGTATATTTAAATCAGAGTCTTGAAAGTTGTCTGTTCATTTTTATATGAAATAGAAAAGAAAATTAACCATGCTATTAAGATGCTTTCATATATGGCGTCCCTTACTTCATGGTGGAAGTATGTAGAGGCTAAGCTTTAGGTAGCTCTATGTTTGGGTGAATTGTGTATGTGATTTAACCATGAATATTCATTTTCATTTTTCATATCTAGGGAGAATTTTGAAGTTGAAAGAGCCCCAAGTGAAAGGAAACCAGCTGGTGTATAGGAAAAAAGTGCAGAAATCTGTTCCTGTGCAAGAATATACTTTGCTGGAAAACGACATTTGTAACCGCATTACAGATTCCAACATTGTCACTGAGTTATTAAAACTGTAACATACGTGTGGTATTAAAGGCTGACAAATGTGTTTACATTGTGCCAAATTAAGACTTACCATATAGCTCACATTGGCTGTGATCAGAATATTCAATCTGTAACGAATGATGGCATACCTGTATCGTACCTGTATCGTACCACACAAGTTAAATATTGAGAGGTTTTTAAATAAATAACATCTTCGAAGCAATGCAAAATGTTAAGCGTTCTGAGTGTCTGTTTATCTCTATTGACAACATTACAGTATAAAGTTCCCTGGTTTTACGGAACCAGTTTTGGGCTAAAGTCCATCTTCTTTGCAAAGAAAAAAAAAACCTTGAATCTATAAGACTACAATAATTTTGGGCTAGAGCCCCTTGGCTATTTTTTCACGCCAGATGCTGACCAGAAATAGGCAGAAACATTCTCATCTTGAAATCAGTCAGGTCGACGTGCCGCCCTTCATAGAATTCTGTTGGTATTGAATCTTAATGACTTTTGGAGAGACGTTTTGGTCTTATCAAATAAAGTGCTTAACCTACAGGTATATGTACGATAATATGATCTGAAATTCCATCCCCTGAAAAGAGAATTTTTACAAAAAATGTCAGAATCAGGCAATTTTAGCAACTTAGCAATCGTTAAAATTTTCGATCATTTATACTGTTTATCTTCGAGATATATAGTGATTATCATATAGATACAAAGGTAAAGTTTGGGCATCGGACGAAAAATAGAGAACAATCGCTTTTATATATGCATAGCACATACTGTCCCAAAGTACCTGCATGATCAGCCAGGGCCCAATTGTTCAAAACTGTTTAAATCAAAGGTTAATACCAGATTTATCGTCATGACAAGTCTTCAATTTAATACTTAGCCAAAAAGTGATTGGGTAACAGTAGATTAAATATGAACTAATTCTGCGGCTGTTATATTTCGACTTTTCGCAACTGCACTAGCTGCTGACTTTGGCTAAAATCATAAATATAAAAAATGACTTAATACCAGTATAATAGCCAATACACTGTCGAACAACTGGGCCCAGATGTGTAACTAGATGAAGCCGAATTAGATGGTTCGTTTCCATGGTATATCCCAAACGCTACGTCGGCAAATCACGAACAATTCCCTCATCTCCCGCAGCAGGCCGAATTATATAATGCTGTGTGGACTGGATGGTCCACGCCGTTATCAATCCAAGGCCCATGGCTCATTCTTCGGAGCAGTCGCAAACTACGACGGGCGTAATTTTCATGAGAAAATAGATAGTGAGGATACACTTCACTTTGGTAAATGCTCTTGAGGAAGCGTTCGAGAGCTTTGTAGAACGGGCCCTGGCTGTTTTAGCTGCGCAAACATTTTTGAGTGAAAGAACCGATAGGAAACTTTGGAGCCGTGTGAGAGCCACGGTTTGGGTCTATGAGAAGGTGACTGTTGAAGGCCATTGATCGTCAATGGCACCTAACTCGGCTCTACAGAGATAAAACCCATTGCAAGAAGTAGGGGAATACATTCCTTTGATAAGTTTCCCCAATTAATGTTTTTGACTAACTTGGCACATTTACCAACAAACCTCAAGAATAATTCTTTAGCATGATTCATTTTCTTATTTAGATGCGGGAGGATCTCAACCATGCACCCGGTCATTGTGTTTAGTGGAAACTTAATTGCTTAATCCAGACGAGGATTGCCTTATCGAGGTGTTTGTAGATGGATTGGCTGTGTCTAAGGTGGGGTGTGTTACGGATGCCGTCACTCTTGCAGTCGCATTGTACTACATATTCACCATATCCTATCCAAAGGAGTTGAACAAGACACTTTCGGTTATCCAGGGAGTAATCTTAAATATCCAAAACAAGAGGAAGCTACCACCTCGCGTATCGGTTCAACTAAAACAATTAAATGTGTTTTTAATTTGGCACAGACATGCCAAGCTGCCAGTAATTAGTGGAATGATGACAACATAGCAATTAAATATCTGTATTTTTCTGTAAATCGTGACTCACAGTTTTGAGTACAGTTTAATTCTGACAGAAAGTTTGTGTGATTTATGCCATTCTTAATGGAAAAGAGAGCTCAAAATGGAATTAAGCCTCACCAAATAGACAATTGACAATTACGTAACTAGAAAACACATATTTTTTTGGTATGAGTTTAGCACTTAAATGTATTGAAATGATTTATTTCTATAAGCTGGTCAATTTGGAGCTTACTGCCTGTATTTGGAAACTCTGTGGTCAAAGGAACTATTGAAACACTGAATACTGCTTAGAGTGGGGACAAGTGTTTGAGACGACAGATTACTTAGATAATGGTCACAAATGTCGCGATGAGAGTTGGCCGTCACGTGTAGTTGAATATAGAACTAATGCATTTGAATACATTTAACTCATTTGAATACATTTAACAAATAACATTGTACCAGTATGCTTACTTTTCAGTTGTCTGTCTGACGAATCTTAGGTCATTTTGTTAGCTTTCACTTTCGCTTACAAGCACTGTGATTACGTACACTTTCTTACCTTGACAGTCTGCACTTTGGCAGTCTAACCATTTGCGCTCTTGTCACTTTGACGGTCGTAAAATCGTCGTTTCCGAGATAGAATTTTCACTATCGCAAATTAATAACTGCGAAGAACTTATCAGTCTGAGTATGTCCGCCGACGAATACTTGGAATACTTGACGAACTGCTCTAATTTCACATTTGACTAACATTGGTTAGTCAGTTTGATGAATATATCCCGGACCAATTTGATGACTACATTTTAAAATTTGGCCAACCAAAATTCGTCCTTATTATCAATGTATATTGGTCAATGTGATTATCCTTAAATGGTCGTCTGCGAGATAGAAATTTGACCACACTTTATTTGTTAAAATGATTAAGAAATGCTTTTCAGTGGACCTGTCGGACGGACATAGTACACAGGTTTTTATAACCCTCTCAGACATAGAACACCGGATTACAAGGGCAATGTATGGGCTTTATAACCGTCCCGGACAAAGAACACCGGATTACAAGGGTTATGTATGGGCTTTATAACCGTCCCAGACATAGGACACCGGATTACAGGGGCTATGTATGGGCTTTATAACCGTCCCAGACTTAAGACACTGGATTAAGGGTAATGTATGGGCTTTATCAACCTGTGGGACAAAGTACACATGATTACAAGGGCTGTGTATGGGCTTTATAACCATCCTAGACATAGAACACCGGACTACAAGGCTATTTATGGGCTTTATAACCCTGACGTAATTTGCTTAAGAAGTTACAGTGGCGTCAATGAGCCACATAGGACACCGATATTACAAGAGCTATGTATAGGCCTTATCAAGCTGTCGGACATAGTACACCAGATTACAAGGAGTATTTATGGGCTTTATAACCCTGTCAGATATAAGACACAGGATTACAAGTCTAAAGAATTGCCTGGAAAGTGTACATACCAGGATGTGGTGCATAAACTGAAAAACAGATTAACACACAAAACTGGCTGATTAAAAACATCTTCCTTATTGGCAGGGATCGATGGCTTAACTGTTACTTCATTAATCCGCAGGAATTATCATTGTGACAATAGTATTGCATGCAATTATTGTTGGGAGATAGATTCAACTCGCCTAGTTTCTAGAGTCATAGCAATATGATGGTGCCATGCGAAAACCATGAAAGTATATTGTACTGGAACACATCACGGTACCAAACAGAGGACTCTGGAACACGTGGATTTACGCAGTCATTCTCGGCAATAACTGCAAGGCCAATAACTTACCCTCTATGGCATGGGCAACCTCACTAACCTTCCTTCTGTGATATGGACAAGGTCAATAACCTTCCTTCTGTGATATGGATAAGTCCAAAAACGTACCCTTTGTGATATGGTTAAGGCCAACAGCCTACCCTCTGTGATATGGCCAAGGTCAATGACCTTCCGTCTGTGATACGGATAAGGCTAAGAACCTAACCCCCGTGATATGGGCAAGATCAGTAAACTACACTCTGTGATATGAAAAAGATCAGTAACCTAACATCTGTGATATGGACAAGGTCAATAAACTGCCGTCTGTGATAGGGACAAGGTCAGTAAGCTACCCTCTGTGATAGGGACAAGGTCAATAAGCTACCCTCGGTGACATGGACAAGGTCAATAAGCTACCCTCGGTGACATGGACAAGGTCAATAAGCTACCCTCGGTAACATGGACGAGGTCAATAAGCTACCCTCTGTGACATGGACAAGGTCAATAAGCTACCCTCTCTGATATGGATAAGGTCAATAAGCTACCCACTGTGAAATGGACCTTGTCCATAACCTTCCCTCTGTTATGAGGACAGGTAAATAACATACCCTCTGTGATATAGACAATGTCAATCACCTACCCTCTGTGATATGGACAAGGTCAATAACCTAACCTCTGTGGTATGGACAAGGTCAATATCCTACCCTCTGTGATATGGGCAAGGTCAATGAGCCGTTTTCTGTGATATGGACAAGGTCAGTTAGCTACCTTGTGTTATATGGACAAGGTCAATAAGATACCCTCGGTGACATGGACAAGGTCAATAAGCTAACCTCTGTGATATAGACAAGGTCAATAACCTACCCTCTGTGATATGGCCAAGGTCAATGACCTTCCGTCTGTGATACGGATAAGGCTAAGAACCTAACCCCCGTGATATGGGCAAGATCAGTAAACTACACTCTGTGATATGAAAAAGATCAGTAACCTAACATCTGTGATATGGACAAGGTCAATAAACTGCCGTCTGTGATAGGGACAAGGTCAGTAAGCTACCCTCTGTGATAGGGACAAGGTCAATAAGCTACCCTCGGTGACATGGACAAGGTCAATAAGCTACCCTCGGTGACATGGACAAGGTCAATAAGCTACCTCGGTGACATGGACAAGGTCAATAAGCTACCCTCGGTGACATGGACAAGGTCAATAAGCTACCCTCGGTAACATGGACGAGGTCAATAAGCTACCCTCTGTGACATGGACAAGGTCAATAAGCTACCCTCTGTGATATGGATAAGGTCAATAAGCTACCCACTGTGAAATGGACCTTGTCCATAACCTTCCCTCTGTTATGAGGACAAGGTAAATAACCTACCCTCTGTGATATAGACAATGTCAATCACCTACCCTCTGTGATATGGACAAGGTCAATAACCTAACCTCTGTGGTATGGACAAGGTCAATATCCTACCCTCTGTGATATGGGCAAGGTCAATGAGCCGTTTGCTGTGATATGGACAAGGTCCAGTTAGCTACCTTGTGTTATATGGGACAAGGTCAATAAGCTACCCTCGGTGACATGGACAGGGTCAATAAGCTAACCTCTGTGATATAGACAAGGTCAATAAGCTACCTTCTGTGATATGGACACGGTCAATAGCCTACTCTGTGTGGTATAGACAAAGTCAATAACCTACTCTCTGTGATATGGACAAGGTCAATAACCCAACCTCTGTGATATGGGCAAGGTCAATAACCTTCCCTCTGTGATATGGGCAAGGTCAATATCCCAACCTCTGTGGTATGGGCAAGGTCAATAACATAACCTCTGTGATATGGGCAAGGTCAATGAGCCACTTTCTGTGATATGGACAAGGTCAATAAACTACCCTATATAATATTAACAAGGCCAATATGCTACCCTCTGTCATGTGGACACGGTCAGTAAGCTACCCCATATAATATGGACAAGGTCAATAAGCTAACCTCTGTGATATGGACAAGGTCAATAGCCTGCCCTCTGCGGTATGGACAAAGTCAATAAAAGGGCGTGCAAAGTTGCGGAGTGAACCGACGGGCTTTGGTGAGTAACAGACAGCTCTCCAATATATATATGACGCACCTATTTTCACTAGTACATACTTCTAGTTCACCGCGCATGCGTATGCTGCACAAATCTATATAAGACATACCATCTAAACGACACTATAAGATTGCCGTCGACCGCTTATTACACCTCGTATAACACGAGAACAGAAGAGGTATTCGGTATATATATATATATATATATATATATATATATATATATATATATATATAATATATATATATATATATATATATATATATATATATATATATTGTAACAATCGAAATTAAGAAAACACAAAATGGCACGCCATGAAGCCACAAAATAAGTCAACCTAATCATGAGCCACCTGTAAAATGACCATTACCCCTAAACCCCTCGAAATAGGCCTTATTGTAAAAATCAGTGATATAGATTTATTCGTTTGGTTAATCTGTCTTTCCATCTGCATCTGAACATTCAGATGTTATTATTAATATATCCCAACGTTAATTAACGCCATGTTCTAGCTTCAAGAATTATTCACTTATACCATGGTAGTCAATTTTATGGGTGAAACCGGGTGTGCCCGGAATAAACCACCAATCCTTGGCAAGCTAGCTAACTTTTTCAGGTGTATGAATGTATACACCAACTGGCAGATGACAGTTATTTTGTGATTAACGAACGCTATAGTATAAACTGTGCAGACGGCCATACGATCGCCCTCGAGCGCTTATTCTCACTAAACCCTACAAGAATGTACAAACTCCTAGGCCAAGGCCGGAGTTGAACCCGCACTTTGTGCGTCTAGGTAGTTGAGAGGCAAGCACCACATATAACCACTCGGCCACGGTCCGTTCTCAACACATAATGTAAAGACACTGCCGTAAAAATGTGAACTGCATTCGAACGCGACAGGATTTCTTACCATCCGCGAAGCTAAAATCCAGCCAGATACGCCGTCAGCGGTTTTTGGACTCGATGCAAAAGATCCTGTTTAGTTGTGTGCCTGGTCATTGCGCAATGCGTGCAATTGGATCCAAGATTTGCCTCTAAACTGAAGAGTGAAGCAACACTGATTGGATAATACTGCCACACAGACAAATAAGTTTGTTGATACATTATAAATTTCTGCACTGCTATTTTGCACCTGGTTAAAATATATCAGAAGTTTGTCTGTGTTGAATAGAACTGAAAACTGTTTGCCCAGTGTCACTATACCCAAGTTCCTATAGGCTACTACGATAAAGAAAATGCTATAACTTCACTTCAAGCAATAACAGTTTTAAAAAATGCTAGATCATTTTTTTTTGTTTTTTTTTTTGTTTTTTTTGGTGAAGAGAAAAAAAGTACAAACTGGCATGGAACGACACGAATTTTGTTTTGGATATATATATAATTTGAAGGAAAGTGAGGAAAATTAATGCACTCGTGTAACCTTTTGCTGTGGTGAAGGAAAGGGCTGTTGCAAATTGGTACAGAACATATATGTAAAATAATTATTTTGTTGAGAAAAAAAAAGAGTACAGTAACATAAACACGCGAGGTCGTATTGCGGATGTAGGTACCAGGCACTGAGAGAGAAGGCAATAGTCACTCTGACCGATACAGTTCTTATCGGATTTCATGCTAAGTTCTGAGTGGTGGATACGTCACAAAGCTCTGTATGAAATTCCATCCTAAAATAGAATTTATCCTATTCACATCGTTCAGACACTAACATCCCCGTTACATGGCCATCTAGGTTTCTCATGTAAGGCGTTTCTTGAAGAGTGACGTCATTTGCTGGATAATCTCAAATTTGAATCCTTTATTGGTCCTACTCGGACGCAAAAGCGGCTTATCTAATAAAATAAAACCTCCACTTTTTCCAGTTATCTTTGGTGTCTTTCTTTCTATATCATGCTTTCTGAATATTTGTCCTGCAAATGAGAAAAATATCAATTTATTTAGGTATATAGACATGAAAACCAGTGGATTCACCCAACACTTGTGATAATTCTGGCCTACATGACAACAGCGCAAGTTAAACAGCTCAAGGTTACGATACCTCGAATCTGACCCGGATGCAAGACACAAATGTGTGGATTTGTTTACTCTGGAACCCGATACTTCATGTACATGTACCAGCTGGCAACGCCCACACAATAAACAGATGTCTGATTCGATCTATCGTTCTCAGATTTCAACTGGACATCAGCTATATAGGAAGTCTCGCGGCTTTCTATACTGTAAGACAGTTTTGTCTGTAACGAGATCACGAAGTCATCATGGCAGGCTACCAAATACTTCTACCTATCGGTGTATTTATTATATCAATTTGTACAGCAAAGGTAAGGAACGGTTGATATAACTCATGGTTCATTACACTTTGTGGTCTGGCTTTTAATGAAGAATATACTGGTGAAGCGATTTTTAATTTTAATTTTATTTTAAAATACATACAGGGGAGAATATTTAATCTTTTTACTACGTTTATTATTTGGTATCACATTCCTTATTTAGCTTGTAAGGTACATGTACTTGACGGAAGAGAATATTTAAGATGATTTCTAATGTAATACAGAAAATGAATATGAGTATCTTTCCCCAGGGTGTGCCTAGTTTCCTCCCACCATAATGCTGGCCGCCGTCGCATAAGTGAAATATTCTTGAGTATGGCGAAAAACACGAATCAAATAAATTAATAAATAAATATGTGTAACAGCGTATATAATGACATCGCTTTCTCTTTAAGTATAAGAATTGAATGAACTCGTCACAACAACAATCACCGGAAACCATAATTATTATTACATCGATTTCAGAAAGTTTGAGTGGAAATTTGAGTCACTGAACAAGTTTTATTTACATACTCCTGAGTAAAGACACTCTTTTAAAATTGAAATATATACAATATTGAATCTAACATGTTGGCAGTAGAAGAGGAGGGAAAGTTTCTGTAATAGTAGGTAAAGACTTTCTGAAATGTTAGGAGTTTCACACATTACGAAATTATCAGAACATAATCTAGCACTGTCTTATGTCAAATTAACATTTCAGATGCTGTGTTCCGATTTACATACATATAACTGACATTATGTTATAGCATGCAAACAACAATTATATTCAGCGTAACATTTTAATATATTACCACTCATATTTTACTGCATGGAACACTTTGTATTTTAATTCTTGCCATAGGAAATGTTGATATTTAACCATCTGAGTTTTACAGAGTGAACTCTGATTCATCTAATTATTTGTAGGAGGCCGATTTCTCTGTTGAAAAGCTTCATGTTAATTCTATTATAACTCATCGCTTCGCCACCACACACGTGACAAGTGTGTTGGTGAATTTAGGGTATTCCCCCAAAGAGGCCATCTTCGATATTCGACTGCCAAAAGGTGCATTCATTTCCAACTTCTCCATGTAAGTATTTATCTGTTTATTTACTTGATTGTTGTTTGCCGACAAGTTCGGGACATTACGATGGATGTCAGTAGTGTGGGTGGAGCTTTAGCTCCCTATGTAAGTCGCTTTCACATGTATACTTAGAAAATTAATTTGTCAGTTTTAACAGAAAGTCTGTTATTTGAGCGATGCTAGAATGTATTCTATTATTATGATATAATACTGTGTCATATTCAGCATAATGTCCTGTTAGTCTAATAGGATCTATATGTTGAATTAATAGAATAAGTGCATCTTTATGTTGAATTAATAGAATAAGTGCGCCAAACATCGGTCGTCTTCGGTGTTAAATTTTAAAAGGCAACCATTGGTTTTCGTGTCTTAAAAACACATTGAAATTCAACGTCACTGAATGTAGAAATCGCACTTTGGATCCTTGGATCCAACTTTTCCGTTTTCACATAAATGATTTTATATGCATTGCAAAAAAAAAAAAAAAACTATAGACTGGATAATAAAGCCTTCACCTAAAACTGAAATTCACCACAATGTATGGTGGAAATGTTATCGCGGTGGCGTTAAATCATAAAGATTCAATCGTCCCGGAAAACGATAAAACCCGGAACAGAGGTACAGCATAGAGAGTATGTGCTATAGAGAAAAGTGGCCAATGTTATTATGTAAAAGATAGATGAAACGCTTGGCTTTTATTTCTTAATAGGTAGTATATGATATGGTCTAACATAAAAATTACAAAAAGGTTTCAGATTTGCTCTTGGGGTGTAAATATGGCCTTAATCCGCAGATTTCGTAAGGGCCCAATTTCCGGATATTTTCGACCACTGACGGAAAATATGAACAAAACAAAGGGGTAATGAAGAAATATAAAAAAACGCCTCAAAAAGAATTTTTACTCGTTTTGTTTTTCTTGGCATACCTTTCGTCATATTCCTTAAGCCCATACTCTTCTATTTATTATACCGTTTCATGTATCCTTCAAAAAGAAATTACTTGGAAATGAAACTTCAGCGTCTATCTTATGTGAGAGACTTGAGATTGTCGTTTATGTTTTCGCCAGGACCATCGAGGACAAAGTTTACGTGGGTTACATAGAGGAAAAAGAGGCTGCTCAGAAAACGTACGACGCTGCCGTGGAACGTGGTCAGTCTGCGGGTCATATCAGGGCAAGGTACGATCCTAATGGGTATTCATAGTAAGTCCTACATAACAGGATCACGTTACTGTTAGATTATTGTTTAGGTTCTTCGCTAAAATTATATATCCACCTAAATATTTTTACACGAAAAAGGCGACATATTATCATAAGAGTATCAAGCAACAAATTCAAACCTTTTGGACTGTCTTATATCAGTATTTATTTCTTCAAGTTCTTTGTGATATCATTGGAAACTGATAACTGCTAATATTCCCTTGACATCATTGAACAGTGATGAATGCTTATCTCGTCCTAATCTCATTGAAAACTGATGACTGCCTATCCCTCCTGACATCGGCGAAAAGTAATGACCGTTTATCTCCCCCTGACATCAGCGAAAAGTGATGATCGTTTATCTCCCCCTGACATCCTCGAAAACCATGAAACCATTGAAAAAATAAATGACTGCATGTTTATCCCTGACAAAATCACTTGTGTTTTTTAAAACTTACATGTAAATTTTTTTGTAGTTGGGGATATACTTTAACCAGAGAATTGGCTGTGTATGAATCTCATATTTGATGTTTATAGCTTGATGTAAATACCTATTGTAAATAGCCCATTATGAGCAGAATTTCAGCGATTTTCTTAGAAACCTCGGCTAAGCAATTCATGCTCGCTTCATTGCATTTCCAGAGAAAGCAACAAATTCACAGCCTCTGTCAATGTTGCGGCAGCCATGAGTGTTACCTTCGAATTAACGTACCAAGAACTGCTGGAAAGACGATTGGGCCTTTACGAACACGTAATCTACATTGACCCGGGTCAACCCGTAGCTGACATGAAGGTCGATGTATACATCGTGGAATCTCGCGTGATCACAGACCTCAGCGTCCCACCAATAAGCAATGACCTTATCACAGATGTCATTATAGATGGTGGGTTCCTTGAGACGCTGATCTACTGTTATATAACTGTTCTTGCATTCCTTTTATGTTCTTAGTTGTAGCTCCAATAATTGTAGGCTATAATTTTCGTGCATTCATGTTAACTTACCTCATGCTATCGGCTTGTTAACAGTAAATAGCTTCCTAAGCCATAAAGAATATATTTCTGCTGCAAAAGCGCATTGTGGGTTTTAACTACGTTTAACTAGCTGAATATTTTTGAAATACAGCTTGCTGACAGTTTTTTGCGAAAAGAATAACCTACTAGCCAATCAGTCTGTCAATATTGTATACTTAACAATGTTTCCGCGATGTTTCAGACACAAATGAGTACGCCCGGATTGACATACTGTCAGAATCCTCGGCCCACATCGCTTTCTCTCCGACGCCAGAAGAGCAGAGGCACTTCTCCGAACAGGGGGTCTCCGGACAATTTATCGTCAATTATGACGTGGAGCATGAAATGGACGGCGTTGGAGAGATTCTGGTGCGTTCGTTCTGTCCTACATGAATCTTATTATTGATTTACTGATTGTTAGTTATAGAAATTTTACTTACACTGTGCCAATCAGTTGTAAGGTTGGTGTTTATAAATTCGCATAGCCTATATCTATAAATCTGAATACCCTATGTCAGCGATGCAAGCAAACCAAATTTGACTTCAACTTAACAATATTAAGGCATAGGCAGGTATTTGGATTATCACTACGTGTTTACCAAATCTCTACAATATCTTGCTTTAGTAAACGTGGGAAGGCCTGCCATCAACTAGCGGATGGTCGTGGGTTTCCACCCGGTTTCCTCCCACCATAATGCTGACCGCCGTTGTATAAGTGAAATATTCTTGAGTTCGGCGTGAAGCACCAATCAAATAAATGAATAAAAATTTAAATCTAAGTCTAATTATTTTCATCTGAAATTGCACAAAAGTAGGTTAGTCTCCTATATCCAAAGTGAAGTTTAATTCGCATTGTGGACACGAATAATGTATTCATTTGTTGTTCATTAACTTTGTATCATTAACTTCATGATCATCCACTTGTGGATGATCCACTTCTTTATCGCCTACTTGTGGATCATTAGCTCATCCAGGATTTTTTTATTTCTTCAAAATACCTGCTCTTTCAATAGCCTGTTTAAAGATTTGGCTTATGGGCATCTTAGGGCACCTCACTGGCTCAGATCGCTGTAACTATCAGGACCCTGGCCAATGAGGTCGTGTGTTCGAATCCAGTTCTCGTCATTTCTGCTGCTTTAAGTTAAGGAGTTTGATTTGTAGCTAGCGAAGTTCGGTGGTATACCCTGGTCTCTCCGGTTTCCTCCTCCCATAAACCTGACTGCCGTCATATAAGTGAACAGTTCTTCTGCACGGATTTAATCACCAATCAATGAATTAATATCCTGTGTGTATGATGGTGCATATTTGAAACTTGTAAGGCCACAAACACAAATTACCGACGAATATACAATATCTTGAAGGCCATAACTGGTTAGACATGCAACTTCTAGGTTTCGTCTCATATCTAGTCCATATTAGGCCATATTCATTCATTCATTCATTCATTCGTTTCCAGGTAGTGGATGGCTATTTCGTCCACTTCTTCGCTGCCGGATGGCTCGAGCCTCTAAGCAAACGATTGATGTTTGTCATGGACACCAGCGGGTCAATGAGCGGGATTAAGATTCGCCAGATGAAGCAAGCTTTGGTGACTATCTTGAATGAACTTAGCCCGGATGATGAGTTTGGAATTCTCACTTTCAGCAGTGGCGTTCAAAAATGGAAAGGGGGAGAGATATTACCAGCCAGTCTCCAAAACATTGAACAAGCTAAACTTCATGCTGAAACCTTGATAGCTTCTGGGGGTGAGGCCTTTGGCTTTAATTTTGTTACACAAAAGTACGACCCGTTTAAAAGAAAAAAGTGATATAATTTTATAAAATTGCATGCAGCATTTATGTCAGCTTTATACAATGCCTTATGCTCCCTAAGACAATAACGTAATCATTTTCTTATTGCAGCAGAAAATAATATCCAATAATTTAAAATTGATAACAAAATGTGGCCATTAAAATGAGCATTTATATTATGTAAACAAATTAACGTATATTTGTTTGACACATGGTGTTTGCAAAACCTGCGGATGGTTGTGTGTTTCCCCTAGCAGTTCCTCCCACCATAATGCTGGCCGCCGTCGTATAAGCGAAATATTCTTGAGTACGGCGTGAAACAAAAATCAAATAAATAACTTAAGTGGCACACGTGCAAAGCTATATATATATATTATTTTTGCAGGTACGAATATTAATGCCGCTTTGCTTCTTGGACTTGACTTGTTATCCGGCGACTCAGACAAATCAAACATGTTGATTTTCTTGACGGATGGTCAGGCTACATCTGGTGTCACCTCTTCGACGAAAATTCTACAAAACATCAAGACTTCAAATGACGGTGTGTCCATTTTTTCATTGGCGTTTGGTAGTGGTGCAGATTTTAGTTTACTTCAACAAATCTCTGGTCAAAACAATGGCCTAGCCAGAAAGATTTATGAAGATGCTGACGCTACGTTGCAACTCACAGGATTCTACGATGAAATCTCGTCGCCGTTGTTGTCTGAGTTGAAAATAACTTACCTTGGAGATGTCGATAACAGTTCCCTAACTGAGAACACGCTCCATTGCCTGTTCGATGGGGCAGAGATGGTTGTGGCCGGTCGACTATCGCTGGACAACAACAGCAACAGTGTTCCCACCATCGACATTAATATAGAAGGGAACCTCGTGGATTCGACTCTTGTGATTGACCAGACGTTCAATATGACCGATATTACCCTAGAGGATATTCCCACAGCATCAGCCGAGGATATCCAAGAATTCACCCACAGGCTCTGGGTGTACCTGACCATAAAACAATTAGTAGCCACCACACAGCAGGCTTCAGATCCGCAAAAAGTGCAAGAGGCCAAAAACAAGGCTAAGGAATTGGCCTTGAAGGTAAACCAGTCCCACATAACGTGTACAGCTAATCCACAGAGTAGTTTTAGTAGCATTAATAGAAAACTAACAAAGGAATTTATAAAGGCTTATCCGACTATCAACTGAAAAATAGATTCATTTATTTTTAGAGACTCTTGTTCAATAGAGTTAATTTCAGTCAAACGTGTGGATTATATTTCAGGCTTTATGAACTATGTAATCATTGTCCGTGTTCTCTGACGTCACATGACGTTTTCTCACTCTAAACATACGTGTAGCGTCAAATGTCTGGATTGCTCTTATTATTCTGACAGGTATAATAATAATTAGACAAATTTCTGCTGCAAAGAAAAAAGGAGATGTGGTGGTTTCTTCTGCTGATTATCCCACATTGATGCTTTAATTGTTTTTCTTATATTTAATAGAGGAACTTTCCTGCGTTAAATAATTCGGGCCTATAAGTGTGTATAGTCTGTTGTTACTTTGAGATAACGCTTTGCAGAAAAAGGATCTATTGTTTTGAATCGGTACATAACGCCAGCATAACACGTTAGGGGTCAAATCCGAGCTTCGGGCAGTTTCGTTTATTTTGAGCAAAATTAGATCCATTTTTGTCCAATTTTGGACTATTCTGTAAAACGGAATTATTGTGAATCATAAATGTTTACGAATTACAGACCAAGTTTGAGTTTTTGGCCGTTTTGCCCATTTCCAATAAAATTATGACCGTTTTTTTCTTTTAGAGGCTTTGGCATAACTATTATTCTGACGACTTGAATCGGTAGGAACATTATTGAACGCCTTGTTTGACTAAGGTATAGATCTCTGCTTTGGCAAATTCGCCTGAGGTCAAAGATACGGAATCAATCGGTATAGGTATATTGTTGTTTATAAATAAAGTTGAAATTGGTACAGTTAATTGTGATACAGTATTTCGTGCATACTCTAACTTATGTTGAGGAGTTTAGAAATCGGCGTTTGCATTTTCAGTACAACTTTGTGACACCGTTCACATCGATGGTTGTGACGAAACCCGGAGACGGCGACGAAGAAGACAAGGAGGTGATGGGCGGCAGACGGCAACATGATGAAGACGATGTCTTCTACGAAGGTAATATAGAATTCCAACATATGTCAACATATGTAACCGATATAAACGAGAAAACAATCTTTATAGATGCCGCCAAGCACGTCCAAACAACCGTTAGCAGTTAATCAATAAACCCTAGGCTGTATCCACCTATCACGGCAATTGCCAGTAATAACTGTTGCAAGTGCCACTCGGCATAGACGATATTCTACACATCTCTTCCATAGGCATAGGGCGGACAAAACTTAGGCCGTGATTATTTGAACAAGAGAGAAGCTGAGAGCAGTTATAATGTCTTTGCTAAAAGATAAAAAATCTCTTAATACATGTGATGTTTGTAGACGTAATTCATCTTTGTGAACAGTTTCTTAAAAAGTCAATATAACAACTTTTACCCCACCTCTATGCTACCACAACTCTCTCAACATTCCACATGAGTTATTTTCATAGTTTTAGTCCTGTATTCTTAGAATTGTTCGCTCAAATCAAGAACAGAACATGATCTCCATAAAGACCTTGAAATTAACAAAACAAACATCTTCATATGCATGTATCATAATCTATCACAAAAAAGTGATTAACTATGATATTGCCTTTACGCCGTTGCCACAGTATCCTGAAATACTACTGTATGCATCATTTTGTTTATGTTCAATCATGTTTTTCGACGTAGTATCTCTTCTTGATGCTGTTGTCCACAACTCTAGTGTGTGGCTGATCAGTTTAAATGTAAAAAATGAAAGTTGTTTTGGACTTTTTTGGATAACTACTACCAAATGGTTGTTCATTCATAATTATTGTCAGTTGTTTGTTACTTGTTCAAGTGTATAATTTCTTACTATTTGTATACAATTATGAAATAAATTATGCTATATATTGTCTCACGCAATATTATGAAAACAAAAAATGTACTTTTCACTCTTGCTAACTCTTCCACTGTATTTCTCAGACTACGACTATCAACCTATGCCAATTCAGCCCCCACAATACGGAGGTAAGTGGATTACCAAAGATCAAGAGATACCGGAGATTTTTTAGCAAAAAATCCATATTCGCCAATCAAATCATATTTTCTGTAGTTACCGAGAATAGTTCAAATCTATGCCCTTTAGTAAATATCACACTCGTATCTGTTCTGTTTATGGTGTTAAAAAGATTCTAAACATTGAAACATAACAATAATAGGAAACAGATTTTGAACAGTAACGCATTCACAGACTGGCTGATATTTTGTGAAAGCTAATTATTTGGGCTATTGTTAAGCAACATTCAAACTCGATTGGATTTTTTTTGTCAAAATCTCAGGTATAGCACGCGTTGTCACTCACCTGTACAAAGATTTAATGAGCTCTGATTTATATCTAAACGGTATTGAACTATTGATCTAAACGGGAATATGCTATATCATGTCGCTTACTATAAATGTACGATAAAGGACAAAATCGAGTCACCATTATATTATTGAGATACCGTACATAATTGACTTTCCAGACCACTAAATGGGACACTGATAGGCTGGACAAAGAGGTGTAAATCGTAGCAGAATCACACAGATTTCTGCTGTTTCGCTGCGGTGATTGTGATACACTTCCAAAGTGTTATAGGAAAACATATACAGTCGGCCAAAATGTGTGATGTCGAACAGAAAAGAACATAAGAAAACACGGCTTTTTTTAAAGGCGGGTCGGACTTTTTCGAGTTCCACATATTGTTGATGATTTTTCTTCAACTATATACTTCTGTAAACTTCTGTTAAACCTTATTTATTGTAATTTTTCTACCCAAAAACTAGTTCTTTACGTCACAGCTGCGTAGGGTTGCATTTTGCATGCAAGTAGTAGTGCAAGATCATATGTGTATATATATATATATATATATATATATATATATATATATATATATATATATATATATATATATATATATATATATATATATATATATATATATATATATATTCGTAATAAACCATCAAACTTAAAATGTGTTTTCACTGCTTCCGGGCCTACATTCCACAGTCGAGATAAGTCTTATCTCTTTTTTCTTGATTTTTCTTTTTTTTTTGGTGTCTGCTTGATATTTAAAGCCATCCTAAAGAATGTTTTCACTTATGTTATGTTTGGAGGAAATGGGAGTGGTTGGAGTTAACCAACAGTCTGTGACAAGTCTCACGTGCGAGCCACGTAAAACATAATTATGTCATATTTGCATAAAGCAAGTGGTTTCAGGGCTTCCGACGCCTATGAGGCTATTGGCACCGAACTCAAGGTCATTTTCTCACACATTCGTATGCTCTTAGGAACAAAACATTAACTTGCAAGTCAACAGGTGCTGAACTAGCTGCGGAATATCGCGTGTCTCCAGCATGACGTTTCACTGAGACAGCATTTATATAAATACTTCAGTAAAACAACCGGCGTACTTCAACACCGTAAACCCCAAGCAAACAAGTTAATTCACTCTGAAAAACAGCTGTTTAATATTTTAACAATTCGGTCCACTCGACTGTCCATACAAACGTCGTGATTGTGTGAATGGCTTCTGCATGGTTATTTCTCTGAACTTTTCAGAAAGTGGTGATATCATTATAATAATGCGAATGCTCTCTGTCCCCAGGATATCTGCCAGGATTACCGGGATTTCCTGGACTGAGCGGTCCATCCGGCTTAAGGCCTGATATGGTACCCAGTGAGTCTATGTTTAATCGATGAACAAACCGTAATTGTATCCAAATAATATTTATCAATAGGACTAAGCATGAAATAATCCATAAATGCTTCGCAAATTTCAACGTGGGGAGGGGGAGTAGTAAGAACAACAGCATAAATCATAATTATTTATAGGTTATAGATATCACGCTGTGTCAGTGGTAACAAAAATGCCGCCAAAACACCTTGATAGGTATTATTTTTATTATTATTATTGTTTTATAAATACCCTGATAGTGTATATAAAGTGTTTTAAAAGTGTTTAGGCAAGATAATGATGTCCAGAACATTTATTTATGTATGTCTATATGTTATAGGTGAAAACCTATATCGGGTGGGCATAAAAAAAGGCATTATCATTTGCTCAAACCCTTTCAAACTTTAGACATTCAAATGGCATGATTTTGTTAATACACTGACTAATTTTCAAGGTCATAGCTTGAGTAGTCTGTACACAGGATTAAAATGAAAACATAGCGTCAAACACGCTTCCGGTGACCCATATTGCGTCACCTGTCGGGTGTCATGAGTTGAGCGCGCGCTGCACCTGTGTGACACGCGTCAGTCAAGTGTCGTTCGGAAAAATTGTCTGGCTCTAGTGTCAGAGAAACCTTTCTGCCAGATAGGCACAAGTTTTGCTGAATCCAGATGGTTTTCCTTGCGACGCACAAGGAATTGATGGCCTTTTCAAGTAAAACAAGGTAGAACATCATTTTGAAATATCCGGAATATGCATTTTTTACTGTATTTTGATTTTGCTCCAATGAACAGAAATGTTAAAGGATGAAATTGAAATTTGGTCTGTATACTTAGGACATAATGGCTTTTGAGTGTGTAGTTTTTAGAAGCTGACGTAAGAGGGTTTCGGAGATATTGAGTGTAAAAGTACGGCCCATTTTTTTATGCCGACCTGATATATCTTTTTATCACAGCTCGGAAGTAATATGCTCTATCATTTTTTTTACTACAGAAATGGTAACAATGCGAGGATGTAAGTATGCCATTAATTTAATCCCAGCTTTATGTTCCATTTGAATTATAGAAACGTTTACCAGTGCATTGATAACTATCAGATTTATTTGAAACTAAACGTTTCGTTAATAGGCCACTCAACAGGGAAAAAACTGTATTGCAAACTTGCAGAATAGTTCAAAATGTTTCGTCTTACCTGGGGCTAAAATAACAGTCTTAGTTCCAGTTCTCACATAAACGGAGTATGAGTTGAGGTATTCAAACCAGCGTTATCATATCACTAATTAGCGCAGTTAAGATTGTCATAGGCTCCATATTGTGATTAAGTTTTCTGTTACCTATCCGAATGTACTACTGCGTGGGTAGGTATCGTGAAGGAATAATTAAGGCGCTTACCTTTCAATCGCCGGGTACATCAGGCTCAGGTTCAAACCCGGTGTTAAACATAGAATTTGTACATTCTTAATGGTGGGACCTTCTCCGCGACGCTGTTTATTGTTATTTAGAAGACCAATTATCTTGCAGCGGTATACCATTTAAGTCAGAAAGTTCGTCAGTGACTTGCCAAAGGTCGATGGTTTACATTGTGCAATCCAGTTTCCCCATCCATACAACTTATCGCCACTGATCTAATGAATGCTTGGGGTTTTCCGTCGTACTTAACAATTTTTCAGTTATATGACGACGAGGAGTCATTAGGTGTACATATACTGTGTCTTCCTGTAGCAGGGCGAGTCCATGCCGAAGAAACCCTGCATGACACCCCACCCAGTTACATTATACTGACATCGGGCCAAACAGTCCTGTTTCCTTGATCTAACCTCTCAGTGTTGAGCGCCAAGCGAGGCAGGAATAAGTATCATTTTTAAAGCATGACCCGACAACCCGGCTTTGATCTCGGGTATCTCGTGATAAAAAAGATAATCGGACAGGGAATTTGTATATTCTCCCGCTCTCACTGCTTGTGGGGTCTTGATGAACGACGCTATGTAGCCGTTGGCGCTTCACCAACTTTGTGTGCATATCTGCACATGTGAGAATGTTCGTCCGTAACTTCCCAAAGGTCGGTGGTTTACTCCGGTTTCCCCTGCCATATAACTGAAAAATTCATTGGTGGGGCATTAAGCAACAATCAAATAAATAAGTAATGATGTCATTGGGTTGATCTTGATGACCTTTCTATAAATGTATATGTATTCTATAAAAGAATAGTTCACGAGGAGAAGATGGAATATGCAGTGTGATGTTTCGATATTCTCCTTTTGCTGTTTAATCATATATGGTTCTCTATGAAGATACCCCTAGACTGAGGTAATGTTTTGGTTGTTCCTATTTTGAAGCCAGGTAAACCAGCATCTGATCCTTCGTCATACCGGCCAATTTCGCTTACCAGTACTGTATGCAAGTTAATGGAAGGACTTGTAAACTCTAGGCTAACATGGTTTTTGGAAAAGAATAATTTGCTCTCAGTTGTCCAAAGTGGATTTCGACGTAAACGCAGTACTGTTGACCATGTTACTTGATATTAAAAATGCTATTAACAATAAACAGTATCTTGAATTTTATATTATTTTATTAGTATTAAATTAGTATTAAATTTCTCCATCTTGTAAGTATCTTGGCGTAACGTTCGATCATTCACTTAAGTGGAGTGAACATATTTTGTTGTCGTGAAGTGCTCAAAAGTCCTAAACTTAATGCGATCGGTTCCTTTCACTTCTTGGGGCGCTGACAAGACATGTTTACGGCTACTTTGCAGGTCACAGATATAGCCTAGGGTTGATTATTGCTTTGAAGTGTACCCATCTGCCTCAGATTCAGTGCTTAATAAATTAGACCCAATCCAGTATAGTGCTTTACGTATCTGTACAGGTGCAATCAAAGGCACTTCCTCCAGAGCTCTCCAAGCTGCTTGTGACTAGTTCCCACTGTCTATGAGAAGAAAGTGGAGAACATTTAAGTATGCTGTTAAGTTATCTGTGGCAAAGCATAAACCAGCTTCTAAGTTACTAGATCCTTGTTATTATGACTTTTTGTATGACAACCGGTCTTTTCTGCCCTTTAGCATTCGTGGTTGTCAAATTGTAGATGAAACTGGTCAATAGTGCAGGATGACTTTATCCCTAAAATCCCTCCATGGCAATTAAAACTTCCTGTTGTTTGTATGGATGCCAGGGACTGTATTAGAAAGTCTGACTTTCCAGAGCTGAGCTTCCTTTGTTTTAATGATTATGTTAAGTCCTTTCAGGACAGCTATTTGCAGATTTTCACGCATGCCTCTTGTGTACCAGATGTTCACAAGTGCGCGGCGGCTTTTCTTGGCCCTGAACTGAAGTATTCTAAACATCATAGCGATAATCTATCTATGTTTTCATGTGAGTTAGTAGCTATTTTACTTTCATTGCAGTTTTGGGGTGACCTTCGACCGATAAGGGCAGTTATTTTTTCCGACTCTTTAAGTGCTCTGCAAGCTATTAAATATTTTGTGTGGCAAAAGTCTTCTGCGCTGGTATTAGAAATCTTAATCTTAATCACAAATTTATTTTCAATGATAACGGAGGTATGCCTAGCCTAGGTTCCAGCTCATGTTGGTATGAAGGGGAACGAGGAAGCTGACTCTTTGGAAAAAAAAGCACTGAATTCTCCTCATGTCTCCTTTCCTGTTAAACTTAACATGTCAGAGTTTTTCTCTAAATCTAGCACATATTTTTATATGCTGTGGCAGGATATTTGGGGTTTTGCAGATGATGGCAGGTTTTTTAACGAACTGCAACCCTCGCTGGGTAAGGGGTTCGCGCAACTGTCTAAACGTAAGCATGATGTTTTGTTTTTTCGGCTTATTTCAGGTGTCTGTCCTCTCAATGCGAGGATTGGGTTACATCCAAACGACCTTTGTGACTATTGTTATGTGGAGGAAACTGTATCTCATTATTTACTCCATTGCTTTAATTTTACTAGTAATAGATTCGTTTTACAGCAACGGGTAACCGCTCTGGGTGTAAAACGCCCTACTGTTGAAAGGTTACTAAGTCCTAATAACCACCGATTGAATTTTTTCCAGGTTGTTGCGGATTATATAATATCTACAGAGAGATTCTAATGCTTCTTACAGATTTGAATAATGAAGTATTATGTGTAAATTTCTCAGATTTGGTGTAAATTTGTCCCCCTTGGGACTGGCACACGCGAACATTTTTAATAATAATAATGATAATAATAATAATATTATAAAAGCACAACGCCATTTCTTACCCATTTATAGATAACGCTTGAATTTCTTGAGCTTTTGCTCTGTAAGGTGTATCATGCATTCTGGGAAATTCTATGAAAATTCCTTCCCTCGAATGGGATCCCTATTCCCGCCATACCATATAAAGGCGAATTCATATATAGCGAAAGAGGACAGGGCAAAGTAAACCACAACCTGGTTCGATTTGGATTGCCTCCGCTTTTGTATATTGTATTGCGCATGCTGTGTGACTAGTTTGATGTCATTGCATACATTGCTACGTTTGAGTGAGTGAGTGAGTGCTTGAGGTTTAACGTCGTACAATTTTTCAGTCATATGACGACGAAGGATTCCTTAGAGTGCATGTAACGTGCCTCCTTGTTGCAGGACGGATTTCCACCGCCCTTTTATCTAGTGCTTCTTCACTTAGGGCAAGTAAGCCGCCCCGCCTGAGCCGTTACACTGATACGGATCAACTGGTAATTGCACTATCCCCTTCATGCTGAACGCTAAGCGAGGAAGTTACAACTTCCTCTTTTAAGGTCTTAGGTGTGACCTGACCAAGGATTAACCCTGTATCTACCGCCTCCGAGTGAGTGAGTGAGTGCTTGGGGTTTAACGTCGTACTCAACAATTTTTCAGTCATATGACGACGAAGGAATCATTAGGGTGCATGTACGTGTAATGTGCCTCCTTGTTGCAGGACGGATTTTCACCGCTCTTTTATTTAGTGCTGCTTCACTGAGACGACACTGATACGGGTCAACCAGTCGTTGCACTATCCCCTTCATGCTGAACACCAAGCGAGGAAGTTACAACTTCCTCTTTTAAAGTCTTAGGTGTGACTCGATCAAGGATTGATCCTGGATCTACCGGTCCCGAAGCGGACGCTCTATCTACCGCCTCCGAAAGTGGACTCTCTACCAACTGTGCTATCGGGGCCGGTCCTGGCTACGTTTAACACTTGGTTCCGGATAATTTCAGTGTATAGCAACGTTAAAATAATATATCTGTTGTATAATGTGTGTTTATTATGCTAATAGTTCTGTTATAGCCCGTTTTGGTTTGCAATCCACTCTTTTCCTATACTATTAGAGGTAGTTTTTTAAAACTTTATTGAGTATACTTTGATTCGTTGTTTAGCTGTCTGTTTTGATATGTTCTTATAGTTCCTAAATACACTACGACGAGACCAGCGTTTAACATTTGGGCAAGAAGGACAACAACAACAGCAGCAACAACAACAACAACAGGTTGGTAAGCTCATGCACCACTTGTGACGTTGAGAATATAGCGGAACTGGTGTACAGAAAAAAAAATGATCATTACTACTTTATTATTATCAGTTTTCGCTTTAATTAATTTACAGTGTTTATATGTTTATAGATGTACTAATAATGAAAAACTGTCAGCACCGTTATGATTTGAAAAATTTTAATTTGATATCAAATGAACAAAAGTGAAACAAAGGACCCCTTGCAACGGGATAGGATATCGTCCCACTTCCGTGCAGTAGGGAAGTGTAATTTTTTCATGCAGAAAAACAACTAAAACTTGCATGAATATGAAGCACAATTACTGAAGATTATGTTTGTGAAAAATTGGAGTCATTTGATTTATACTTCTTGTTTTATCAATTTTGCCATTTGGCGTTTTCCTCTTCGAATTCTCTTCATAATAAAAATATAATTACGGGAACCTAAATCATTTCCTCATATTTAGTGTCTAGTTGATATTTTCATTAATCGGAAAAAAGACATAATTTGGAGCTTCAGAGGAACTCTACATTCACCATAACATCCCATGGCTTCCAACGCATTGTTCGCATTGGTCCAGTGATAATATGCGTACCTTGAAATTGTTGTATTGAACAGGTCAACGAGTCCGATTTCTATCATAGCATACTTTTTTTAGTCGCTGACAAAGTAAGATAATGAAGGGGGCATTAATTTGAACCAGACAAGAAATTCCTTTTTTTTGTATTTCTTCATATATTATCAAGCAGTATGTTACATAAGTTTAATACAGTATTCTTTAAATGAAAGCTCAGCGCCATTTACGGCGAAACAGTATATCGTACAATTACGTTGAGAAAGGGGGCGTATGCTTATCAGTTTAGCTTCGTAAGACACTGTAATATATTCATGGTACAATTCGTAAGATAAAACTTGTTTGAAATACCAACATTAGACGAAAAATGTGTCTATTTGTTTATTTTTTTGATTGGTGTTTTACGTCGTACTCAAGAATATTTCACTTATACGACGGCGGCCAGCATTATGGTGGGAGGAAACCGGACAAAGGCCGGGGTAAACCCACGACCCTCCGCAGGTTGTTGGCAGACGTTCATACGTATGGCCGGAAAGGAAGCCAGCATGAGCTGGGCGCAGTGTCTCATGGGTCATTACGCTGCGCTAACGCACTAACCAACTGAGCCACGGAGGCCCCTAGACGAAAAAGTATACTATCCTATGCATTTAACGGCATAGTGTAGGCCAATGTTTAGTAACGAATATTTTAACTTGGTGTATTTCACCCGTTACACCTTTAACATAACTTCAACCGCATTTCGCAGACGATCTGTCACTGTGAGCAGGTTGGCTATCGAACTGAGGGACGATTTCCCATCTTGTTGCAAGGGGTCCGTATTGTATCTGGTTGAATAGTGGAATTCGTATCTAATTTCACATCGATTTGGATCGCTGTGAAACGTATATTCAGTACAGGTGTCCTTTCCGACAAAAGTTGACATCCATCCCTTCGGTAACAATAATCTTGTTCCTTTAGACATCTTACAATACGAATAACTGCTTAAGTGATCAAACGGTTTATAACAAATATAATAAACCTCAGTTTGGATCATATTTATACTTTTAATATGTTCATAAATGTTATCATAATTTAGGTTGAATGCATATGTTTCGATATAAACAACAAATATACATTCAAATAAATTTATTAGACATTCATCATATCCTTATTTAGAACATAATTATACAACAACGATAAATACCACAAGTTGGTCCCCAAATACTCACCATACAAAAATATTTCCAAATACCATTTCTCTTGAAAAAAAAATCCAAAAAATATTAAAGATCATATTTACAAATAAGTTTTGATGCACTTTCATCTGATTTTGGCATCATTTTTATGTTTTCTTCTCCCTTAAAATAACATTGATGGGGTGGACAAAATTTTAATTTCTAAAACCCCAAAAATAAGCATTAAGATCGTATTTAAAATTTTCGTTGAAGCCAAAAATGGCTTTGTGGAATCGGTCCCAAAATTTTTGACGATAGCTTGTCCACACGCATTAGTTGTACAGGACTGACAGCGTTTAAGCGAAGAAGGTGTATTAAGGGAGGTGTCACAAATAGTTTCATTGGTGATGGCATTAATTATAAAACAAGGATAATGTGAATTGTCATTGTGATAATGTGCCCTGTTGTTGTGATAATGTGTCTGATCCTGGTGATAATGTACCTGACCCTCGTTATATTGTGCCTTGTTATTGTGATAATGTACCTTATCTTTGTGATTATGTACCTTATCCTTGTCATAGAATGATGATAGCCTGAGTGGACGGTACAATTATCATTTCAAAGAAAAATACAAAGGACATTTAGCCTTATGGTTAATTTAGAACAAGAAAATACCAAAAACATGACTTTTAACATACAAAGAAAGTTTTCTGAGAGAATGAGACTTGAAATTCCAGCATTCCAATGTTATTAATGTTAACTTTGCTGTTCTCTCTTCCTTTTGTGTTTTGTATTAATGTTCATCAGGGATAAAAGGGTTATGATCAGAATGTAATTATTCATGCATATTAGGTCAATTTATAATGAAAGTATCCGGATCTATATGATCACACATGCAAATCCTTTTTCACTTTGATGGTTATAGAACGGACTGACTGAGATGTCATGAGGAATCCAGAGCTTCAGTACAGTACTTAATGGTCGTTAAATCTTTTGGCACTTATGTATAATTATATTGTTGATACCAATACGTTTGTTCTCCACACAGCACCCAAGAGACGACTGTATGTCACTACGACTCTTCCACCGAAGGTATCGAAAGGTAAGCAGTAAATATATATATATATATATATATATGTTGTTATTATTGCTTTCAGTTTTACATGTCTAATAACATTTGATAACATTTCACTGAGTACATCTTTTCCGGTCATTCTCACTCTCCAGACGCTGGAGCATCATCACAACGGTCATCAACGTAGTCGTCGTCGTCATTTTCGCAATCGGAAAACAAGCCAGAGTTAATATCAGTAAGAACTGACACTGACAGTGTCAGCTTGTGCTATGATGCTCTTCCAAACCAGCCAGCCAATGGCATTGCATGATATTTACTTATTTATTTGATTGGTGTTTTAGGCCGTACTCAAGAATATTTCACTCATACGACGGCGGCCAGCATTATGATGTGAGGAAACCGGGACTTTTGTTTTATTATTGCTTATATTTTGTTTCAGGTTACCTTCCGGCCATAAATGTACGTTTAAATGACCAACAGTCGCCAGGAGTGGCGATGAACGTTTGTTTTGACATCCCATTGACCGCCTCCAAACCCGAGTACACCATCCTCAGGACGGGGGAGACAGGTGAGCAACGAATCAGATTTCAGCTTAGAATGTTGTTGAGGTTCAGAGTTGTTCTTAAAAATGTATGATTGCCATGGACAGTTGCAAACATGAGTAAACACTTGAAAAACAAAAAAAATTATCTGCACTATTGTCGTTATTTCTTGATACCGAAACACTTTCTTAAAAGTAAATTGCTATCTGCATGCATACAGAAATTCGATTAAGCTAGAAAAGAACTGTCGCTGGGACTTCTGTAAGGCAAATATGCTCAGAATGTAGCTTTTTAACCAAGATATCGGTTAACAAAGACTGATTATATCCGACGACAACTAAAAAGTAACAGCGTATTGTAACCAACAGTTAGTTAGCGCATAGGTGCGGAAACTACCGAGTGTTAGCGAAAAAAATGCATTAAGCCAGCTTCATTATCTTGTGGTTTTAGGTGCCATATTATTCCGATTAATGGGCAATTTTTTAATAATCTTTAAACTCATTTTAGCTGTATATAAAGGGGCAATTAATTATGAGTAAATGATAAGTCTGGACACTAATCAGTTTGTATGAGTTGAAATTGATGGGACCAGATTATTACCACACGACCTGCATAGATCCGATCCGATGGTCTGGCTAATATACACTATGGATGGCTTACTGTAGGTTGGCTCACCAACACGCAGACTATTGTTTTGATTTTTGATGGAAGATTGCAGTGTCTAGAAATAAACATTTCCTCGGTGTAACGTTTTAGAATTTTGTATTATAAAAGGGCACGGGTCCATCCGTCTCGCACAAAAATATTGTAAGTTTTCTTCTATTCTGAAGATATCAGACAGCAAGGGGAAGTGAGAGAGTACCTTCTGGTACGCTTCAAAAATAAATCTTAATTTCATATAACACGTTTTCTGAGTGGTGGCATAATCGATTATGTTATTGATACAAACTATTATGTTATCTACGGTTCACTTGCCTTTTTATTCCATCAAGAATACTTTTGTTGATGGAACAGCGTATTGTGCTGTCTATAGCATATATAATATGATGTTATTATAACATAACTTGTTATACCATCACTTCGTTTCTGATATTTTATTTTCAGATGTATCGGGCAAAGTTTCCCGCGCTTACACCAATGGGAAAAAGTTCGCTCAAATTGACATCAAAACGCCAAACATCACAGTAAAGATCACGACCCGAACTTTGCGATTCGAGGGGAAAAAAACCATCGCCTGGTGGCAACTTAAAAAAGTTAACATTAGCCAAGGGGAAGTAACCGCCTCTGGTGGACTGAAGCTCGACCTCGGAGGCGATTTATATGTCACGGTTAATGTGTACGGTATTCAGAGCAGAAGATCTCGTGTCAAGCCTTTCCTCGCCGTCTCCGTGAACTCTGCTAACTGGGCGTACGTACAACCAACTGGCCTCGTGGGTGAGTATTCTGCTAGCTTTTGTAACCGTCTACATTCAGTAACCAATGTTACTGGCCTAGGAGGGTATGCTTTGGTTGGCAATCATTTGTGTGTAAGTCTATCAGCAACTTTATGGGTAAAGTTAAAAACAGGAATTTGGAGGAAGGTTTGGTCACATTCTGGTCTTAGCCGGGTTATAAGATCCCAAGATCGGGATCCAAGCTTTTTTAAAAGTAATTTTTCACCATTTTTATCCCTTCGTATCTAGTGTGATAATTTGTACATGTATATATAGCTGTGTTGTCCCGTCGTATCTAGTGTGATAGTTTGTACATGTATACATAGCTGTGTTGTCCCTTCGTATCTGGTGTGATGATTTGTACATGTATATATAGCTGTGTTGTCCCTTCGTATCTAGTGTGATAATTTGTACATGTACACATTGCTGTGTTGTCCCTTCGTATCTGGTGTGATAATTTCTACATGTATATATAGCTGTGTTGTCCCTTCGTATCTGGTGTGATAATTTGTACATGTATACATAGCTGTGTTGTCCCTTCGTATCTGGTGTGATGATTTGTACATGTATATATAGCTGTGTTTTCCCTTCGTATCTAGTGTGATTATTTGTACATGTACACATAGCTGTGTTGTCCCTTCGTATCTGGTGTGATAATTTGTACCTGTATATATAGCTGTGTTGTCCCTTCGTATCTGGTGTGATAATTTGTACATGTATACATAGCTGTGTTGTCCCTTCGTATCTGGTGTGATGATTTGTACATGTATATATAGCTGTGTTGTCCCTTCATATCTAGTGTGATAATTTGTACATGTACACATATCTGTGTTGTCCCTTCTTATCTGGTGTGATAATTTGTACATGTATATATAGCTGTGTTGTCCCTTCGTATCTGGTGTGATAATTTGTACATGTATACATAGCTGTGTTGTCCCTTCGTATCTGGTGTGATAATTTGTACATGTATACATAGCTTCGTTTGTCCCTTCGTATCTAGCGTGATGATTTGTACATGTACATGTATACATAGCTGCGTGGTCCCTTCGTATCTGGTGGGATAATTTGTACATGTACACATAGCTGTGTTGTCCCGTCGTATCTGGTGTGATAATTTGTAAATGTATACATAGCTGGGTTGTCCCTTCGTACCTGGTGTGATAATTTGTACATGTATACATAGCTATGTTTTCCCTTCGTATCTGGTGAGATAATTTGTACATGTATATATAGCTGTGTTGTCCCTTCGTATCTTTTGTGATAATTTTTACATGTACATAGCTGTGTTAGATGTTTGTGATCTCGAAAAACCTTCTAGTCGTAATCTGCATTTAATGGATTGGCGCTTTCATTAAGAGTATTTATAATGTCGATTTATTTTGTCGTCGTTGAGATTTTAAATTTTTAAGTTTTTGCGCTCTGAAGACAGAACAGTTGTTTGTTTCACTTTTGAACTTTTTGGTTTTGATAGGGCCAGGGCTCAAATTTTTTTCCGGGGAGTACATGCATCTATTAATTACGACAAATGCTCACCCTTTTTCATAGTTGTTTAATAAGAAACACGGAAGGAGAAGATTAAGATAACTCGGTTTTGTTTTGCTTAAGGGTGTTGCACGCTGACAGCATTTTGGTAAAGTTTTAATCTATACAGGTTCAGCTTTGTCTTTTATTGCCTCAAAATGATAAAAAGCGTTATAAAGATACACAAGGCCTTATTGCTCGTTATTTTTTGCTGTAAAGTCGCTATTACCCGTGCATTTTCATGCATTTTATCCAAGTAGTGGGCTCAATATTTAAAAATGTATTTATATTTCGTTGATGTTTTACGTCGCACTTATACTTCACTTGTATGACGGCGGCCGACGATACGGTGTGAAGGAAACCGGGCTCGGGGAAACTCACGACCATCCTCAAGGTGCTGGCAAACCTTCCCACACACGATCGAAGAGAAAGCCAGCATGGACTAGACTTGAATTCATAGCAACCGCATAGGTGTGAGGATCCTGAGTCCTTTCCCTGCGCTCGGACGATGATCACTCGGCCACGAGTGCCAGTACATTTAAATCAGAATCTTGAAAGTTGTCTGTTCATTTTTATATGAAATAGAAAAGAAAATTAACCATGCTATTAAGATGCTTTCATATATGGCGTCCCTTACTTCATGGTGGAAGTATGTAGAGGCTAAGCTTTAGGTAGCTCTATGTTTGGGTGAATTGTGTATGTGATTTAACCATGAATATGCATTCTCATTTTTCATATATAGGAAGAATTTTGAAGTTGAAAGAGCCCCGAGTGAAAGGAAACCAGCTGATGTATAGGAAACCAGTCCAGAAATCTGTCCCTGTGCAAGAATATACACTGCTGGAAAACGACATTTGTAACCGTATTACAGATTCCAACACTGTCACTCATTTATTACAGCTGTAACATACATGTGGTATTAACGGCTGACAAATGTGTTTAGGTTGTGCCAAATCAAGACTTACCATATAGCTCACATTGGCTGTGATCAGAATACTCAGTCTGTAACAAAGATTCCAAGATGGCATACCTGTATCGTACCACACAGGTTACGGCATGATAAATATACATTGCCCACTGCCAAAGAGGCTTTCTTAGAAGTCAATCACTGTATTCCAGTAGTGTCATGGGATAAATATAGGAAACGTTGGTGAAAAAAATTGTTTGCGATTACAGGCTACTAGATTAAGTTTGATGTTTTTGTCAAATGGTATTAAGTGACCCAAAATGTGTAAGGGTGAATTGTCACTGTAAGTGACTTGACAAACAACACAAGAAAACCTAAAAAAAACGTCGTTTTTGTTAATGGAGTTTAATAGTGGTCTGTAACAATTTTGGATATTGTTAAATTATGTGTTTCAGGGTGGGGGGGAGGATGTAAATATTGAAAGGCTTTTGAATAAATGACAACATCGAAGTAATGCAAAATGTTAGGCGTTCTGAGTGTCTGTTTATCTTTATTGACAACATTACAGTATAATATCCCTCCGGAAACTGTTTTACGGAACCAGTTTGTGTCCAAGTCCAAAACTTTATCTTCTTTGCAAAAAGACAAAAGAAAAAAACCAAAAAAAAACCAAAAAAAACCCCGTCAAATCTCTGAGATTACAATTTTGGGCTACAGCCCCTTGCCTACTTCTTCTCGCCAGAGGCTGACTATACAAATAGGTAGAAACATTTTCATCTTGAAATCATTCACCTACAGGTATATGTGCGATAATGTGATCGGAAATTTTATCCCCCGAAAAGAGAATTTTTACAAAAAATGTCAGAATCATGCAATGTTAGCAACTTAGCAAACGCCAAAATTTTCGATCATTTATACTGTTTATCATGGCGATATATAGTGATTATCATATAGATACAAAGGTAAAGTTTGGGCATCTGACTAAAAATACAGAACAATCGCTTTTATATATGCATAGCACATAATGTCCCAAAGTACCTGCATGATCAGCCAGGGCCCAATTGTTCAAAACTGTTTAAATCAAAAATAAAAAATACCAGATTTATTTTTAAGCCAAGTCTTCAATTTAATCCTTAGACCAAAGATGATTGGGTAACAATATATTAAGTATGAACTAAATCTTCTGTTATATTTCGACTTTTCACAAATGCACTAACTCCTTACTTTGGCTAAAATGATAGATATAAAAAAATGACTTGATACCAGTATAACAGCCAATGCACTTTCGAACAACTGGATTCAGATGTGTAACGAGATGAAGCTGGATTAGATTGTTCGTTTTCATGGTATATCGGAGATGCTACGTCGGCAAATCACGAATATTTAATAATGCTGTCTGGACTGGATGGTCCCTGTCGTTAGCAATCCAGTCCAACTGTGATTTCAACGTCAACTTTCAGTTCAAGGTTATGATGCCATCAATGGCTTCGTAGCCCGTTCTACGAAACAGTCGCAAATTTCAGAGACGGGCGTAATTTCCACGAGAACATTATTTATTTATTTATTTGATTGGTGTTTTACGCGGTACTCAAGAATATTTCACTTATACGACGGCGGCCAGCATTATGGTGGGTGGAAATCGGGCAGAGCCCAGGGGAAACCCACGACCTTTCGCAGGCTGCTGACAGACCTTCCCACGTGCGGCCGGAGAGGAAGCCAGCATGAGCTGGACTTAAGCTCACAGCGAAGCATTGGTGAGAGACTCCTGGGTCATTACGCTGTGCTAGCGCGCTAACCATGGGAGGCCCCTATTCCGTGAGAACATACGTAATGAAGATACACTTCAGTATTTTAAATGCTCTTGAGGAAGCGTTGTAGAACGGGCCTCGGCTGTTTTAGCTGCGCAGACATATTTGAGTGAAAGAAGCGATAGGAGACTTTGGGGCCGGGTTTGGGTCCATGAGATGGTGACTGTTGAAGGCCGGTGATCGTCTATGGCACCTAACTCGGCTCTATAGGGGTAAAATCCAATGCAAGAAGTAACCCATCGAGGGAATATCAAAACCGCTTACTTCAAGTCTTTATTTATATAGGCAAGACATAAAGGCAAACATCCCTGGGCCTACCACTTAAGAACTAGTTTTACCCAGTTTTTGTACTACAGCGGGATTCGAACTCGGATCTTATATGATTTGGGCTTAGCTCGAACGAGATTGGAGGTTACATCGAAAATCCGGTCTGAACAGCTGGGAAACCTTTCTTTTAACATTTGTATTTTGAGCTATACTAAACCCACATGACACTTAATTCGAGATTCCTCGTGGGTTTCCCTCCCGTTTCCTCTCACCATAATGCTGGCCTTCGTCGTATAAGTGAAATATTCTTGAGTACGGCATAAAACACCAATCAAATAAAAAAGATTTCTATACTGCCAAGCAGGTTTTGCGCTTTGTCAGATTTCATGTCAAACCACATGGGAACGATTTTAGAAATTCACTTGGGCGGGTGGGTGTTTGGGTGGAGGGCGAAGGTAGTTTACTGGAATAAGAGTGTCTGTCTCTTTGGTAAATCCTCCTAAAGTACTGCACGAATTCACGTGTAAATTGGTGTCTACACTTTCCCCGTGATTTAAACTTGTGCATGCTTTATTTTCGTGCCGTACGCGCCGATATATACAAAAATTACCCCCAAACACATCGATGTATTTAGAGGTCTACAGATGTGATATTATTCACACAATCCCTCGAACGTACAACATGCAGGGATTTTCATGGAATATTAGATACATCTTTCCTATGACCGTGGTGACCTAAGCTTAGGCTTCTTAATTTTCATGACAATGCTTACAATACTTGCACAGATATTCCCCTAAGGTATATTTTGCACAATACAGCTTTTTCATGTGCATACTTCTAACCACATGGTGATGCATGCTTATGACATATTTCGCGTATTCGAATCGAAATGTCTGGAAGGTTTTTAGACATCAGCAACAAAGGTTTAGTTCACTGTACAAAAAGGACAACAAATATACTTGTATGTGTAGTACAAATATTTCTGAATCATGTTTAAAAGTAAACACACACAAAACATATACAGAGTGGAATGATATTTGGCTGATGTGGTACAACTCTTGCCTTGCGTAGTAAAGTGTATTACGAAGCTTACAAATCCGGACTAGTGTGTGGCATGCGGCACCACTAAAATACCACATGTATAACCACTGTTGCTTGGGACCAAAATTAAAACGTTTTTGTATTTGAATTTGAATTTTGTATTTGAATTTCTACAGTTAGGTATGTACTATAAATCGACTTTGATGTACGAGATGCATGTATATGTGCCTATGGCCTAAATACTGCTAATAAAGGAATTTATTATTATAAAGTCAGCTTATTTACTTTTTCATGTATAAAGAATGGTGCTATGGATACCAGAGAATAACTAGGGCCACCTGAGTGGAAGTTCAATTAATATTTATAAAATCCTATTTAAAGATCTGCTTTACTCACCAAATTCATTGTCAAGTTAAGACAGATTAACATTCATGACTGACATTTCTGTTAAGAAATATCCCAACTGAAGCAAGCTTTAAATGAAACAAATATGTAACAAAAAACTTTTAAATTTTTAATGCTGATTTTGGTAATCTGATATGTAATTATATAAACACCACTGATACTGTATAGGAATGTTCCACGTTGACTTTATGTAGATATGTCATATGAAAACACGCTCTTCTGTTTGAAGGAAGGTGCCAAGTCAATTTTATTTTGACATGCCATATGGAACCAAATCATTTCGTTTATAGGAATGTTACAAGTTGATTTTATTTAGATATGTCAAATTGGAACCCTATCATTCTGTTCATAGGAATATTATTTGAACACTAAAAGTATGATAAATTTTGATAAATATTATTTTTAATATTAATTAAGATTATCATTTTCTTATTTCATATAAAAATGCTTATTAACAGAGTACCTGATGTGATCATTATACATCATTATCGTATTTATCTTGATATAAATGCAAATATTTACATGCAAATCAGTTCAGATTTTTAAAAATATTTCATTCATTAAAACTGAATTTTGCATAAAATGGTTATAATATTGTTGAAATCTTGTATGTTTATGCTTTATGTCTCAATTAATCATTTTTGTCCTTTTCATCAGAAACATTCGGTTCACGTATGGTATTGGACACAATCTGGGGGACAATAAGTGAAAGCATGACAGCTACGAGAACATACACTATTCTGTACTGAGAATAAGTAGCATATAAAAGCAACAGAATAACGTCAATATAGAGCATGTAGATGACACTTGTGTACATGTTCCTCACTGGGGAAGGCTTGTCCCATGTACTGATGATAAGATAGGCCACAGAGCACAGTACACCAGCCAGTCGACTAGGGTCGTCCTCAAGTCTGTAACTAAACTTAATATGCCCCACCCAGACAATTAGAGGGGGAGCATCAAAGAGGAAAAGCCATAGCAACATGAGAAAGATGGAAAAATGAAAATTGTACAATGATATCGAGTGAAACTGCTGAGGACTTGTGTGTTCACAGGCACAGCGAAGGCGAATCAATTTTAAAAGCTGTATACAACAACAAACAGCAATGCCCAAGCTGCCACACACAAACCCGGATATTCCAATAGCTGCCAAAATCAGGCCATATTTCAACAGCTTAAAGAGGCTTGAACAAACATCAGGACAACACCATACTCGACACAAAACCTTTCCACAAACTTTCAAAACGATCTGAAAGAAGTAAACATAAAATGCAATGAACCCAAGGCCAAGCAAATAAAGAATGAGGGGTAGTCCAGAAAACCACATTCTCAGCCTTTGCAGATGTATGCTATCATCTTCAGGAAGACCCAGAGGTAACAGAAATCTGTGAACAGTTTGATGGCTGAGTAAGTATCTAATAACTAATTCCAAAGGAATAACATAATATGGCCTACTGTATTTCGCAACTGATTCTAACAATGTGGGACAAATAGTAGATTTATTTAGTGACCTTAACTGTCCAATAAAACCCATTAAAATGTTGGCAACAATAAATGCCAATAACAATGGTCCATAAAAACGAATAAACTGGCCCATACTATCCAAAATTTCTGGCTTGATAGACAGTCTGTAGTTACAACCTGGCTGTAGATACAACAAAAGTTGCACTTTCTGCTGTGTTTTCCCCCTGTAAACACTCTGTCGTTTTAAAGTAATTTCTCCAGACAACCCCTGTTTGATGAAGGCAAAGGTGTCTTCGAAGCCATCGGTCATGTGGAACTGCATTACACTGCCATCATACTCATCTGTGCTGTTGGGGCACCCTGTGGAGTCTAGATAGGCTTTATATGAGTGGAAAACACTGTTTAAACCAGACAGGGATACATCAAAGAATACAGAGTTGCTTCCCTTGAATCTGAATATCTCTTTCTTGGACAGCAAACTTCCTGGGAAGGCTGACAGGATATCCAGCAAACCTGGGAGTTTGTACGTTCTGGAGAGCTCACTCCTTCCAACAATTTCACCAGATACCACTGTTTTGTCTTCCCCACGAGGCAAAACCAAGACAACGTGTGTGAAGTCAGTTAATTCTGCCAAGTCAAGCTGAATAACCCTCTTGTTTGAATACAAGGGAGGAATCACTCTGCCTCTTTGGGCTAGGTTCAATGTATCTCCACAGTCATCTTGTCCACGTTTAATCTTACAAGCGAAGATCCAGTTATCAACTTTTGCATTGCTTGCAGCTACCAGTGTGTTCTTGTTTTTGCTGATAGGAACAGTTAGATACACAAATTTCTTTCTTTTCTCCTTTACAATAAGCCACTGCTTTGTAGTTACAGGCTCCCAGATAGCAGGTTTTATTATCTCAACCTTCTCATCCCAAACTGGGAGATACTCTCTACTTCCTGGGTTCTCCAGGAAGTGATACCGGAATACAGACATTTTGTTTTTCACATCTGCTGACTCCTGCAATGTTGACCTATTGACAATGTCAAACAACGCTCTCTCTGTGACCATGACCATCTGACGGCACCAGACTGCACATAAGTGATCTGTTGACACCCAGGCTTTCGGCACGGACATCGATGATGTACTGATGGACACATTCTGTGCTACCAGGCCATCCAAAGACGTCAAATCCTGTCGTACTTGGACATCTCTAAATCCACCACCAGTAGAAACAACAACAACATCTCTCAGCTTAGTGTTTTTGTTAGCCTTCCAGTACCCATTTACCTCCTTGTAAAACTTCCCTACAAGATAGTCTGGCACCAACACCAAACCCTGATGAGGAGTAGCTTGTGTGATGATAGTAGACACAGAGTTCGGATCAAAATTTTTCTGGGTGAACAATGCCCTGGCGATCATACCTCCCATGGAGTGACCCACAAGGATTACAGATGTCGGGGGAGACGGGGAGTCCTTGTATAGATTAAGAATTTTTCGTATACAATAGTTTACGAACTCCGTCTGCTGATACAAAACGGCGCCATGCATGCCCGATAGCTCTTCGTTTAGGTCCACTGAAAAGTAATTAAAATGGAAGAAATTGTTCATGTTTTGAGCTTTCCTTTGAGCCACAGATCCGAGGGAGCGTACTTGCTTGTAGCTTCCACCGTTGCCTGGTATGAACAATACAGGAACACCCGTCAACGCGAACTTTAATTTCTTCATCTGATGCGCGTAGTTTCCTTCTCCGTAGAAATACAGCCCGTACCTAGGGAATTGTCGCTGGAATTTCTTATTCAGTGTTATGGAGTGGTATTCGGGTTGTTCGTACATCCATGTCATTTCGCACTGGTTGTCTTCGAAATTACGAAGTACATCAATGATTCCACCGACAAGAAAAGCTAAAACCAGCAAAACCAGCACAGCACGTATGGGCGCGGCCATGTTGTTTACACTGTAGTGCCGGGTGGCCGACCTAGAGAGATCACTCCGCGCTTATATATCTGGGTCAGCCATAGCTAGAGAAGAAGACCATACGAGATCGAGCAAGACAGCGACCGCCGTCCATATGCTATATATATATATATATATATATATATATATTAATGACCGTCTTGCATTTACACGGACAAAAACGTTGGACAACACCAAAATTAGCGGATCAGAAAAAAGCCGTCCTAAATGGAACAGCCTTAGTTTAGGTCACCTTTTTACGAGCATAATATCCACGACGGACCCGTGCCGTTCTCGTTCCACCATTTCCCCCAGGTTATCCATGGTTATTGTCATTCACCTGGTGAGAAAATATAGGTCGAATTTTTCCATTTGCCAGCGAGAAATTTTTTTCAGTTTTTCAGGAAGAGCTTCACGGTGAGAGTATGTTTATCAGTTGTCTATGGCAAATCATCTGGATTGCCTATACTTACACGTACATTGTAATGCAGCCTGTATAATGATGTACTGTTTAAGTAAATCCTAATTACAATTAACCGTGGCCGAGGTGATTAGCATGCCAGCGCGGCGTAATGACCCAGGAATCTCTCAACATTGCGGCCGTTGTGAGTTTAGTCCAGCTCACGCTGGTTTCTTCTCCTACCTTACAAGGTCTCTCAGCAACCTGCGGATGGTCGTGGGTGTCCTGACTGGTAACCTTAATATTGTAAATAATGATGACCTTCGAAATCTGCTTGTGAGGGCACCCAGGTGCAGAGATCCGAGAAAGATAAGTATGAAGGTTAATAAGCAATTGTCCTAATGACGCTTGAAAACTTTGCCAAAAAATGGTGTAAACAGGAGAAGGTAGACCCTTCAGTCCTTGACACTAATTGGCTTGAGCTAGTAAAGAAAATGTTGTGTATGCAATCCACCACATTAATGTACTAATGCTCATGCGACAGCCAAAGAAGTTCTGAAGGATCCTACGGAGCGAAAGGTACCTGATGACCTTCAGAAAAAATACGTTATTGTTCCTGCGGAGAAAGCTCCTAATAATATAATATTTGTTTGCAAGAATTATTACTACCAGCTTCTTGTAGAACAGCTTAATATC
The DNA here is from genome assembly GCF_032854445.1 of Liolophura sinensis. Taxonomy (NCBI): domain Eukaryota; kingdom Metazoa; phylum Mollusca; class Polyplacophora; order Chitonida; family Chitonidae; genus Liolophura; species Liolophura sinensis. The sequence goes on from NC_088300.1 coordinate 24,422,596, forward strand.
ACAACAAGAACTGCCGCAACATCAACGTATTCTAGAACGACCAATACTCTGCAAGAACTATGTAAAAAACATCAGTCCTGTCTCAAACAGAGGAGTGTATCCGTGCTTTCCCGTTTCACGGATATACCACAACTTTACTGGATTCCAAAATGCATAAATCTCCATACAAAGCTCGCTTTATTGCAAAATCGAGTAGCTGTACCACCAAACTTGTCTCTACTCTCTTAACGAAGAAAAATACTTCTATGCAACTGAAAAACATTCAAGCGTTAATTGTATGTGAATCCTTAAAAACTCAAACCGTCTCACTGAAGAACTAGACACCCAAATACACGTACAGTGTAAGGACATCTCTACTTGGGATTCCTCCACTCTGTTTACTACAGTTCCTCACACAGATTTAATTGATAGAATTTCATCACCAGTTGTATCGGTGTTTAATAAAACTGGTCACCGCTTCATTAACGTCAAAGGTAACAAAGCCTTCTTCAGCTCAACTACATATAATGGTTACCATTCATGCGATATTTCCACGTCCATTGAATTGTTTGCATTTCTCATTAATGACATCTATGTGAAATTCGGCGAAACCATAATCAGCAGTGTATAGGTATTCCGATGGGTACAAATTGTGTCCAACTTTTAAACGACCTATACCTATGAATACTGTTATATGCCGAAACTATTATGGAGTAATCCTCACTGGGTCCGATCTTTTTCATCCACTAAACGGTATATTGATAATCTGCCGGCTTTAAACAATCCATATACAGCAATGGTGAGGCCTTCGTGGCTCAGTTGGTTAGCGTAATGACCCAGGAGCCTCTCACCAATGCGGCTGCTGTCAGTTCAAGTCCAGCTCATGCTGGCTTTCTCTCCGGCGGAACATAGCAACCTACGGAAGGTCGTGGGTTTCCCTAGGGCTGTGCCCGGTTTCCTCCCACCATAATGCTGGCGGCCGTCTTATAAGTGAAATATTCGTTACGACATTAAATGACAAGCACTCACTCACTCACTCACTCCATCAAACACCTTCACTCCAAGTTTCTTGAGTTTTACAATGAGTACAGTTCCCTTGTAAGTAATTATGGACAGAGCGTTCAGAATCTCTGGCGCTCTGCTTCATGATTGTGTCTAATTTCACTTAACCCGGGGCTAAAGGCATAATATTCATCGTGTTGAATTAGATAGCCACGTTAGGTATATGAACGGTTGCAGTCAAAGCGCAACTTCGATATATATATTTTGTTATCGAAAACTTATACACTAGCATGGTACACGATTTGAATACAGATATCACTCAGTCGCATAGAACATACCTTGCGTCTTTCCTACATCACTGAAAACTGTTGACAGCTTCTCTTTGTATGACTCCGACGTATTTTCGTACTTTATATACTTTCTCAGTTCTTTGGCAATTTGTGTTAAACGTCGTTTTGGGAATTGGCCTTGCGAGCATTGACCCGGAGCGCCCTTATTGGTTAACGGCTGGTATACGAATGTCGGTTTCGACGCATAGATTCCTACTGCCATAATGCTGACCTTCGAATACGTCAAATATTCTTGAGTACGGCGCAAAACACAAATCAAATAAATAAATAATGTTAAGACCGCAATACCATGTACCGTTTATACACTTTATTTTCTGGACTCCTGTTGGCGTTTAAAGTAAGAATATATCATGATGGTGACTTGAGTAACACAGCCACCAACAATTATTGACCAGTACATGTAACTGAGGAACTTTCTTCATGCGCTGTTGAGGTTCAGGTCATGTTGATGGATGGAAACCAAAGATATGTAGCAGTAGATGAACAGGGCTAAAGGCCCGAAACTCGAACGAACTCAAACTTGTTATGGTGAAGCCACAAACCAAAACGGTTCACCGTACTGAACTGAAGCCTGGTGTGTGGACGGGAAAATGTTGAAGTCTAAAGCCAGACTAAACGCCACCATCATTTCGCTGAAAATGGACAATAGGCCTACAGCACAAACTCCAACCGGACGTGAAACTTGTTGTAGTGGAGCTAGAGACAAATTTTCAAATCAGTAGGCCTACAAGCAGACAAGCTATTTTTGAAGAAAATGACAGGAAAATTGTCGAAGTTCAAACGTGGACCAAATAGGCCATCAGTTTTCGAAAATGGACGACACGGCCCAAAACTTATACCTAATCTTTATCAAGATATTTAGCACATGTAACCTTTCAGTGCGTTTGACCTTTGACCTCACGATGGCCATGGCGGTATATATTGTTTATACCTCCATGCTACTACCAACATGAAAATAAGCCCCAGGTCTATATGTCACACTGTTTTTCATGCCATACATGTTGCATTATTCAGATTGATTCATGACAATCTTTTGAGTTTTTTTGTAAAGTTTGTTGAATTTCTCGTAAAACCTTAAAAGTGCTGGCATCAAATATTATGTATCATTTTAAGGTCTTCAAGTGCTTCTCATTTTTTACATATCAAAGTTCAGGTGAAGTACAGTACATGAAATATAATCCTTAAGCTCTTGAGCTAATTCCCGAAACAGAACTGCAGCAACTGATAATCTTGACAAAAGCTGTATTGAAGCAGCTCCCTGGTATATATACCTGGTGAAGGTCGGTGGTTTACAATGGTCAAACCATTTTCCTCCGCCCATAAACCCGACGGGGGCCTCCGTGGCCGAGGGGGAAAGCACGCCTGCGTTGCAAAATAATCCAGGAGCCTCCCACCAATGGGACCCCTGTGAGTTTCAAGTGCAGTACATGGGAGGGTCTTCAGCAACCTGCGGATGGTCGTGGATTCCCATAAGGTTTGCCCAATTTCCTCCGACCATAACGCTGGCTGTCGTCGTATTAGTAAAATATTCTTGAGTACAGCGTAAAATATCAATCAAATAAATGAACCTGAGCATCACATACATGTAAGTGAAAAATTCTTGAGTACTGACCAATTACTGAGCCAGACCTGTACATATATAGACACTATTGTGCTGAATTGTGGGTACTGTGTAATATAAATGAAGAATGAAGTCAAAACCAAGACACCATTGTCAAGATTTAACTTAACAATATTTATCATATTCTGAAATGCAAGAGAAATATCAGGAATGCCTGCTGATGGATGAAGTATAGAAAATTGTGTAGTTCATGAAGAGATACAGTAGTTGACTAATAAAAGCAAAATATACATAAACAGTTCTTAAAACATTTCTCAGATAGATGTACTTTGAAGTGGATTATATTCATATATATATATATATAGATAGATATTAATTAGCCAATAAAAATTTAAACCATGTACTAAAATGAAGTCAGTGTACAGTTCAGACTGAAAGATATGAGTTTGCAAGAATATACATTATACATGTACATAAAAAGTGAATGTTATTCAGATCAACGTTGGACAAAACAACATAATATATAGTATACAGAACCACTTTTCATAAACTTGTTCTCCTCAGCATGTTAAATCTCTTACAGGTGAAATAAATAAAGCCTGAGAATATCATGATCTGAAATAAAGAGCTAGGACAATTTTCTGAGTTTTAAGTCTTTTATGCCTGTTGAGATTTCAGTTGGCCTTCAATAACACTAGCAAACAAGTCACAAAATCCAGTAAATCCAGGGGTAAGTTTTACATACACATGTAATACACAAGTAATGTTACTCTGAGAAAAATCTTGCCATCCACTGATGAGTGCTAAGCTGAAATAAAGCTGTCATTTTATCTGAGTAACACTGCTCATGTAAAACAAGTTCCAAGTGGGGTGGTTTTGTTTGCTCTTTTTTTTTTTTCTTTTTTTTTTTTGGTGGAGGGGGAGGGATATTTTCTTGTGCAAGAATGAAGGGTAAAAGGAACAAGAATTTGACAGTACAGGCTTAACCGTGATGACTTCTGAACAGTGATGAACACGTAACTGGATTACACAAACACAAACATCGCACATATATTCACAATTACAGGTAATTTGAAGGTAAATAATAAAAAAAGAGTTTGATCTGGCAAGATGAATGTGGGATGCAGTTCACGTAATGCAAAATCCCACTCCTTAACATGAATCTTCAACAAAAATCACTAAAGTGCGATGTTGCCTTCCATGAATTTTACTGCAAGATTGTGCACGAAGACAGAAAACGTTACTTGTAAAACATTAGGAAATCAAGGCACACATTTATGTCTCAAAAATGAAGCCTGAGCTGCATCATTAAAAGCTAATGTACAGGTTTCACATATATTTATCGAAGACAATAAAAAAACAATGTAGAAAAGTATACAAAACAGGTTTTGACAGAGACTCAAGTTCCACTGACTGGCACGACAGGAAGCACCTGGCACACTGTATTATACTTACACACATAGATGTGTGACAGGCTGTATGCAATTTTTATCCATAACACAAACCAGTTTACATGTGGAAACAAAGGTGACAAACTTTGGTAAGACATAGTTGCATGAAGTAAATACATATGGAGGATACCAATCCAGATGCGCGTGCAAGTACTTGGATAGCAGCTTTACCATAGAATTCTGTCACAGAAAGGTTTCTAAACACTTAAAGGCCATGGAAATAGTGATCACCGATTCTTTCCTTAATCAACTGCTTCACAATGGTGAAAAAAAAAAAAAAAAAAGCCTAACCCAAATCATGAGGTATGAACAGACATATATCACAACTTAGTTGTTTCAACAGAGTGCTCGGAAATGGCCGGATTGAAAATGGTCGGTCTGTTTTGTCATTTAAATATTTATTTAATTTTATTTGTTGTGGCTCCTATATACAGTAACTATTGCATGGGTTTGTCACACAGTTGTTGATGATATATGTGTAAAGATAAGCTGGCAATTGATGACAACTGATATCGATTTTTAAGTAAAATTACACCCAAACAATTGGTTTTCTTTTTTTTTTTTTTTTGAAAGTGCAACAAGGATCATACAAAGAGTTATGAGAATACTTAAAAAAGTGTGATTCATGTCAGCTGAGAATATCTATATATTTTGTTTTTCAATGACACATGTGAAGGAAACTGGAGAGATTGGAGTTTATTCAAGGTGGGGATAGTTGGGATATTAACGGGAAATGATCTTTCACCAGTTGTCTCCCTTAGCTCCATGAGCCATCTGTGATAACTTTTTTTCTGTTGGTTCAAAATTCGAGCCATATATTTAATTGTGATGTACCCGAATTAAATAGCAAATGCTACCAAACCAATTACGCAAGACTTGCCAATGCCACATGCCTTGTTTCAATACATCGATGTGAATGCACAGTGTGATACAGACACAGATGAGTCAGAGTACTGGTAAGCTTAAATTGTACACAGCAGTGTGCTTCTGTATATATTATACAGGAGATTTCTTGTTGAGAAAGTTCCCATTCAACAAAATGCTGCAGATGGTTTGGACATTTGCTTTAATTACATGATATGTCACTTACCTCATATCATTTTTGCAAACAGTTTGTTCGTGTTTAAAACAAACACAATTTTCATGTTTATCCATGCAAGTCAATTAGAATAAAATTTCTCTGTTCTCATGTTTTGATTTTTTTACCACTGTATTAAATATCAGGTATTTACCCTGTCAGCCTATCAGTTCGTTACTTCTGAAGACAGGACATATCCAAAAAGAAGGAAAACAGTTCCAACTGGCAGTTAGCATCTGAGGTTTACACGTATATTAAACATACACATAATATTTCATTTTAGGAATTCACAGGTTTCACAAAATTGAGCACACGATGTTGAGAAATTCTTTATCGGTTTGTAATCATGTAATTTCGCTTGTGGTGTTAGCAACACCAAGCTCAAGTAAACGCGTTAAAAATTAGAAACTTCCGAAACTCTCTTCTCCTTTAACAAATCAATCCAAAGCTATATACATGTACTTTTTTGTTTTTTTTCCTATGTCACACTTTTCAGTGCCCATAAAACACTGAGGTAGCACACAAGCACTGCAGCATTACGCCAGAAAACAACATATTTTGACTGCGCTTAGGAGTTCTTTAACAAAACTTCAATCTCAGTATATCATTACACGAGAAAAAGGACCAGTTCTTTCTACACTACCATATATGATTTCCCCACATAAGTAGACTGGTTATATAACAGTATTTCACTCCAATGCATGATGGAACAAAATATGTCTATTGACCATAGTATTAGCCAGTACTGATGAAGCGACTGTGGGATTGTGATGACTGACAAAGCAGGACTTCAGAGTTCCTCCAGAATACTGACGAGGTTGTCCACCCCACGCAGGTAGCCATCCTCATGGTTGCCCTCCTTCCACTCTGACCGGTGGTCAATATGAACCCCGTCTGGTAATGGAGTGGTCTTCCCAAAGTCTATCATCCAGATATTTCCATGGCCTGATGCATCATGGACAAATAGCAGGGAGCTGCCTACTAACTGTAACAGGCCAAAACAGAGAATATCACACAAAGAACAAAGGATAACTGACAAAGACCACAGCATAAATATGTGATTTTTCTTTTGCGTTTTCCAATAAACAAATGTGACATGGAAAGAGAACCAAGGATTTTGCCTGTGTGTAATTAAACATTAGAACTTTGTTAAAATCTTCTCAAGGATGGGGGCATTTGTGTTGACCATTAACAAAGTGACCATCAAGTTGACGCCAATGTCAGGTTTATGTTTAATTTTTGAGAAATCACCTCCTTAAACAAACTTTTTCATACATAAATTTTGAAGATATAACAGAAACACACACCAAATGCATCTAGCAATGAAGAACGTGATGAGCAGGAATAACTGTTGACAAACCTCATGTTTAGCAAAGAACTCCGATGTTTCTTGAGTGGCCCGAATTGCCTTCAATCGCCTCAGGTATTTACCCTGGTTAAGAAAACAACAACTGGTTAAACTAAAGAAAACCCCATAGTCTATAGGAAGTTTATTTATTTATTTGATTGGTGTTTTACGCCATACTCAATAATATTTCACTTATACGATGGCAGCCAGCATTGTGGTGGGAGGAAACCTGACAGAGCCCGGGGAGCCCACGACCATCTGTAGGTTGACTATAGGAAATAGACAATCACATATGTACATGTACAAGCTGCTTAAATTGTCCCTAACTGCAGCACTACCCTCACAAAAACATGAACTTCTTTTTTTTCTCAGTATTTATTTCTCATTCTTTTTTATTTCTTATCTTTTATTGTGGAATTTTGCAAAAATTCTAAAATACAGAATGAGCAATAAGTACAAAATAAAGTCTTCACCACTAAGATCTCATGCCTCATGCACTAAGAGCCAACAATCTGTAAATCTCAAACAATTTTATAACACTCACCACTAATGTTTTATCTTCACCAATAAAAGACTTCAGGGCTTCCTTCACTTGCTCTCTGGTGCGTGTTGTTTTGAAATCTTTAGAAGAGCTCCCATCTCCTTTCTAGAAACAAGGAAACTACTGCTTAAGACATGAATAAAGTTGGCTTTCACAAAAGTGTCCACCGAAAATTGGAAACAACATTTAATAAAACATCATTAAAATCAACAAAATCTACATGATAGCACAGTATCAAGCTTAAGAATATATTAAAGTTTGCTCGTTAAGAAGTCAAAATGTCTTTCTCAACAGCCTCTAATTAAATGGCATTCTAAGAGCACAAACCTCTGCCCCAGCAAAATGTACAAATTCCTTCAATCACTAGAGAAAGTGATAATACTCTCAATATCTAATCCTGTGCTATATCTAGAGAAAGTGATAATACTCTCCACATCTAATCCTGTGCTCTATCTAGAGAAAGTGATAATACTCTCCACATCTAATCCTGTGCTCTATCTAGAGAAAGTGATAATACTCTCCACATCTAATCCTGTGCTCTATCTAGAGAAAGTGATAATACTCTCAACATCTAATCCTGTACTCTATCTAGAGAAAGTGATAATACTCTCAACATCTAATCCTGTGCTATATCTAAATCACTCACATGGCATGGTAACCCATTCCACGTGAGTAATGTAAAGGGGAACTCTAAATTTGTGGTCAGCTGTTAATTAATGCCCTGCTGTATGTCAGGACTAACTGAAAAAAATCTTAATTGCAACAAATCGTTAAAATATTCCGGCTCTGATCCACACCACTTCTAATATTTAATGGAATGCCACGTGTGCACGAAATTTCCTGGAAATCAGGTGTGATTTTTTTTCACATGAAGTTGCAGACTGACAATCAGGCAAATAAACGTCAGCGAAAAACATAACCTCCTTCGCTAGAGATCATGAAGTGTTTTCTACCTTGATACCCTCTATCCTGAAGCAGAGACTGGATGAGGAGCTGATCGTCTCTCTCCACTGCATGTAACGAGGCTTGGTTATAGCCCCCGCAGCACGTTCTTCTGGGGTGGGGGCGTCAGGGCATATGTCCACCATCTTCTGGTACATGTCCTAAAACAAACACGCTCATAGTTGAGAAAATGATTGATGTATTAAAATACAACATTTCAGTCTAGGATCATACAGCAGTAAACAGAATTTTAAAAGGGGTTACAAATAGAACATGATTATGGGTTACCGTAATAACCGCAAAACATTGACCACCTGAATAATCAACCACCGGCAATCATCAATGGATATACGTGATTCCCTCCTATGATGAATTTCATCTGTGCTGCCACAGTATGAAAATACTGCTGGTCGCTGCTCACCTGGACATTGACTGACTTGGAGAACCTAAGTATCTAGCATAGTGATGTCAACAGTATGCAGAGAAACCGCCTTAACTGGAAAATTATATCAGGAAAACATGATGGGTTAAACTATTTTCTGCTGTCCTTGGTGGTGGTGTTGTAGCAAACTTGCCACTCTGACGTCTGGGTTATTTATGATAGGTTCATTCAGTTGTAGTCATAATCTGCAGGATCCGCTGTTCTTACCGTCTACTTTCCAGACCTAGTATTTTACCCCAAAAATAATCTGGAGTCTTGTGACATTTACGACTGAGATTGTAAAATACAAAACATTTATGTTTCAGAAAATATAGTCACTTGTAAATTCATGCCAAGATGCTACTGAAATGATTGTATCTTGCACCACACTGTCCCACCGAATTTAATGGGGAAAAAAACACAGGCAATGCGAGACACTTGTTTGCCACAGAACACTCACGCCTTACCAATACAGACCAGCTGATATGCAAATCGTGACTTCACACTGCTCTGGACGTAGCCTTTGAAGTTCCAACATTTGTGGAACCTGTCAATCACAGCAGAGACCCAAACGGACTACGTGTTGTTTTAGTAACTCTTTTCAATTCTTCCCACAATAAACAGATAAAGTGTTCTAAACATCATCAAAATACATCTACCGGTAAATGACTTTATGTTGGCTTTACTGAACAAGGTTTACTTTACAAGGTCAAACTTAAACGTCACAAGAAAATGTAAACATTTCACTGCTCACAGGACGGTGTATAAAATTATGAATTCCCCTTTTCTGCTCAAAATTTCATTGGAGATCTCACAATCGTGATGACTTATTATTCCAAGGGGCATGTCAATGAAAGTAAGTTCCTCTCATTGGCCAGTGTTGAATTCTGTAAGCTTCTGTAAGTCACTTGCACAGACATTTACGCACATGTGACTGAGTTATGGGTAGCATGGCTTTGCATTAATACAATGTTTAAAAATTGTTGCAATATGAAGCTGATATAAGGCACCAATTTCCAAACACGCGAATACAATGTTTAACCGATTCCTCTTTATCATTGCCCTGTTATAAAAATGGGATATAGGGAATGTTACAGTTTATCTTTACAGGAACAGAGTGGGGTGTCATATATATACATTTTAACTGCAAAGCCTTTAGTGTTAAATGTTAAAACCAAAAAAATTGATCACACAGAAGATCCTTGACATAAGCACCGACCTACTCATAATTTATCATGAAGTTGTCAAAGCATCATAAAGGCAACACTTTTAATCTTGCTTTAGCATGCGGTCATCTGATTCTCTGTCAATCCCATCCATAGTTTTGTAAACAGAAATATGCAATTCAGCAAAGGAGTTCCTTCAGGGGAATATATACGTACAGTTTTGTCAAGATACAAGCCATTTACATTGGATGTTACTGATGTACAGGCATGTCAATCAGCTGACACAACAATGCGAGAAAGCAGTTTTAAACTTTCCCGTGTACTTTACGGGAGCTTGACCAAAGATACTTATCAGTCAAATCTTCATGGCTGAAATACATTTGTATGCCGATTTGTTGCATTTATTTATTCAAATATTTCCTGTCATTACAGTAATCCACAAACCATTATTTTCAGTCAAAACACTTTTATTATAGATTTGTAAAGCAATATTTTAGGTCCCAGAGTTACTTTTTATGAAATAACAAAAAATTCTTCATGCATACCTTTTTCTTTAATGCTACAGTATTATGATGGTACCTGGTCTTTTTTACAGGCATTACAAAAATCATATTGGTCATGTTCACTTAACATATACAAGTAATACATACACATAAATGCATTAATTTAACTATGTTTTACAGCTATCTGATGCTTGTCACACAAACATCCAGCTAGCGGCATTTAATTAAATCAGTAATATAGTAAGAAAATGTTTCATAAAGAGCAAATAAAACTGACCTTCCTAAGTTTGGGATTTTGTCTAGCCTTCTCTAACTCATCCTCCAGATACGTCCTCACTCCCATCTTGACATCCATGACACATGGGGATTTGAACCCTGCCAACAGGTCCTGCATCAGCACATAGGCTTAGCTCAGTCAAGGTCATTTTTGCTTAGTGACACATCTATAAACATTTCAATTCCTCAGACACATACAATGCTGATTCAATCTTGGAAAATCTCACATAAATAAAGGAACAAATACCAATATATAAACAAATTCCAATAAATAAATAAACACATTGCAATAAATAAATAAACACATTGCAATAAATAAATAAACACATTGCAATAAAAAGCAATGGCTAAAAGTTAAGACCATTATGCATATGTACATGTATATGGACGTGTAAATTTTACTGAAGAACATGTTTTAATTTATCACAGATTTTGTTTTAGGGTAAAAGGATACTTTCTCCATCTTTTTCCAAATCTCCGCGATATTCCGGGACATATGGCCTAAGAATGTCAGCCATCAACAAGGGCAGACTTTTGTGTTCCTTCTGGTTGAGTTTCTTCAAGATGGCTCCATCTTCACCAGCCAGGAAGTTACCTGTGAACATACATGTCACAAAATCATAAATGTCATAGCAAAACAGCCCGAAACTCGAACATGAGCTGTAGCTGGTCAAGATGAAGCCATCGTGTTTCAATATAAAAGCATAAAGTGTAATGATTTTGTGACTGACAGCTGAGTGGTATTCAAACCTGCAGTGCCATAAATTAACAAATGGGGATTAATAAATGATGTCAATGACACCTGTATGTAGAGTGGAAATACAGCAGAGCCAAGAAGAAACCAAATCACTTTGATCAGTACATGTACCTTTACATGACACTGTCATGTACATGCACCTGATTCTGCAGTAATAACTGCAAATCAAATCAATTATCAATGTTTCTTTTTGATTTAATTATTATCATCTTCTGGCTTCATCCTGACCACAGGTTTTGCCACAGTCAGAATATGTGAAAAAAATATTTACACAATATCAGAGTGTATGAACTGAAATCTTAGACCTGAACTCAGCTTTCAAGGTTGATCAATCTACTGCACAATAAAATACTGATGTCAAACAAGTCAGAATGAATTAGAGGGATCTTTCCCCCCTTTATGTTCAGCCCGGTATTACATACCAAGGGACTGTACCCACCCTTATGTCCAGCCAGGTATTACATACCAAGGGACTGTACCCACCTTTATGTCCAGCCAAGTATTACATACCAAGGGACTGTACCCACCCTTATGTCCAGCCAGGTATTACATACCAAGGGACTGTACCCACCTTCATGTCCAGCCAGGTATTACATACCCAGGGACTGTAACCGCCTTTATGTCAAGCCAGGTATTACATACCAAGGGACTGTACCCACCTTTATGTCCAACCAGGTATTACATACCCAGGGACTGTAACCGCCTTTATGTCCAGCCAGGTATTACAGTCTACGAAGGCACCCACTTTTATACATGTATTTCCATTCAGCCAAGCATCGTGTTACATTTGCATGTACATGCCAAGGGAATACCACCTTTATCTCCTGCCAGGTATTACATACTGAGGGATTACCCACCTTTATGTCCTGTCAGGTATTACATACTGAGGGATTACCCACCTTTATGTCCTGCCAGGTATTACATACTGAGGGATTACCCACCTTTATGTCCTGCCAGGTATTACATATCAAGGGATTACCCATCTTTATGTCCTGCCAGGTATTACATACCAAGGGATTACCCATCTTTATGTCCTGTCAGGTATTACATACCAAGGGATTACCCACCTTTATGTCCTGCAAGGTGTTACATACCAAGGGATTACCCACCTTTATGTCCTGCCAGGTATTACATACCAAAGGATTACCCACCTTTATGTCCTGCCAGGTATTATATACCAAGGGATTACCCACCTTTATGTCCTGCCAGGTATTACATACCAAAGGATTACCCACCTTTATGTCCTGCCAGCTGAACCCAGGGATAACGATGCTTCTTGAAGTGCTGAACAAAAGGGGTCCAATGGATGACATTTTTAATCTTCTTCCAGGAACTTTGCTGTAATAGAAGATGATGAGGAATAAAACACTTTGACTATGGACAAATGAAAAATCATTAAACAATATTCTGTAAATACCAGCCTCAGATATTCATGAAAAAGAGTATAAGAAACAGTTGGACTGCTATTTATACAGACATGTATAAATCATGTAGCCTGTAATACCCGATATGGTAGTTACTATGGAAGCGCGATATTTGACATATTGCCGCTGTAAGCCTACTTCGTTTCAGTGTAGCACAGAACAACGGCATAGCTAACACTCGATCTATGTTTTCAGAACGACATATATAAAAAATAAGCATGGGGCATGCTGAAGTACGCTCAGGTCTGCTGACATCGATGTAAGTATCAGCCGGTCAAGTTGAGATCCAATGCCAGCAACAGCTAGCCCTATAGGCCTTTCACCTACGTTGACACCCGTACCTCATCAGTCCCTTAAGTTACCCTCGCGTTCACAAGTACATGTCTATACAAAACAGCTTAATTCTGACGAAATTCATGACGATACTCTTGATCATGACTTAGACATACAGCATATGTCTGATGATTTTTTACTCATCATCTACATAGGAACAATCAGCGTTGACATTATACATGTAGTTATAAAGTGGGCTTCACCAACATCATCGAAAATGAGAAGTGACAAAAGGCAACTCTCAGACTGTCTGTCGATAAACAAAACTCATACCCATAAAACTGAAAGCGTTTTCGTTATAAATATAATTACCTTGTGAGTGCTACTGGACACTTATTTTTCGCCATAGTAACTACCATTCAATTTTAATCACAAGTTTTCTGTTTCATATTCCTTCACAAGTCCGCCCGCTAGAAAGTGAAGGGTATACATGCAAATGAGGATGCGTGTCATAGTGTGACGTCATAGCTTGCATGGGTTATCAACAGATGTGACTCGTATCGGGTCTGTGGGAGACATCGGTGTGGAAAACATTAACCACCCACCACCCACTTCTTAATAGATTTCATACAACTTAAGAGCTCTTTGGGATAAAAAATTTGTTATCATGGTTGGCTGAGAGGGCATATTTATGAAGTACTTACATGGTGAGAGTGGAAATTGATAGTGATTGAGCCAATCACTTCCACACTCACCACGTAAACACTTTGTATCCCACCTCAACCAACCATGTTAACTAGTAATGCATATGTAGGTACAGGTTGGGTAAATGTAGCATGCCTGAGAATGAAACAAGGTCAAGTATATTGTAGTGTACACAAATGGCTACAGGGTCCTAGAGCACCTCACACCCACACATCTCCACACTCAACTATCCACCTCTGCTTAACAAGCCTGGAGTACCCTAGACACAATATATACAAACAGGCACTGCTTCTAGTCCAGCACTGTTTCTTTTTTGTTTCTTTGGGAGTCCAAACAGTGTTCCAGAGCTAAAAGGGCTCTAGATAAGGCCCTGATTGCAAGTATTAAAAAAGCCTCTTGAGCTACAGTACAGAATAATGTATCTAAAACATATGGGTAAAGGGTAATATACTAGCTCTCTTGTACTACATGCACATGTTGAACAGGTACATTTAGCCTATACACTGTACATCATCAGTACTGTTTAATGCACAGCATGCAGTATGTATCAGAGCAATCTATATTTCAGACACCATCTTCAGATATCTCCACAAATATCTCGGGCAAACTATTAGAATAATTACAGCAAAATCTAAAGAATAATTTATTCATTTATAAAGTTAGGGGATTGTGAAGGGAACTGGTTTCCATGAATAGATCTCCTGATAACAGCCTCAGCTCAGGTACAGGTACCTCATGAAATCATGCATGGCCTACTTCACTTCTATATACATGTGTGCACTCAACCCCCAAAAAACTATGATTAGACCTGTACTGAATATACTGTAAATTACTGACAGCTGAATGTAGACTACAGACATTGTACAACTTGCTTATTACACCTGTATAGAGTATACTGTGAATGTTGGCATGATTGGCATTGGATGAACATACAGTACATGTACATGTAGGCTACAATTAATTTTTTCATGTTTCGGAGTAAACACAGCAATGAGGATCTAAGGAAAAGAATACAGCACATGTAGCAATCTCACTCAATGAACAAAGAAATAACATATAGAGTATACATGTTATACGAACAGACCTTATGAAACTTATCCTGTGCTTATGAAGAGTTGCATATAGTTTAAAGACTGCAAGCTTAGATGTATTAAAACTGCAAACTCTGCAAGCTGAAGAAAGCTATCATGCTTTTCACACCTTGCTGTCTGCCTAGACTTATAATAACCTTATTTTATTATGCAGTGTACAGTCAATTAGATCGTTCTGAAAATAATGATGTCAGTGTAATTCAGATAAAATAACCGTTGGGTGCATACCCCATCTACTAACCTTTACTTCAGGTGATATGAACAGATCTTGACCTTATGCATTAAGCATGAGTAATGTTCACACTGTGCTGTCAGACTTTAACTTGTCACCAGAAACAAGAAGCTTTTCAGGCAACTATACTGTTGACACAAAGGTCAAGTATATATATATGATCCTTATTAGTTGTTTATTACTGTCAGCCTATGCTCTAATGTATAAAACTAGGTGTATACATGTACATGAAACCTTATCCCCATACACATACATGTTGCATGTATAATCTACTGCTCAATTTTGTAATACAGGTACATACAACATTACAGAGCTTTAGCCCAGGCAAAAATCTGTGTGTCATACGGGATAAAATTTATAAAGAAAGTTATCTTCACAAATTCACAAATTCAGTCAAGAAATCAGGGTACTGACGTACATAAATGTATGTGTACATACATAAAAGGTTGTAGAGAAAACTTACATCTGTAAGGTCTATATCCACTGGCCCGTCCCAGTCACTGAGCTCACTGTCTGAGTCCAGTGTGACAGAGGCCTCCTCTGGATTTTTACTCTTGGCCGACATTGTTATAACACACAGTAATTTACACTTTTGTACTATCACTCACGAGGTAGAAACTTCATAACTACAACACACCACTTTCCCTCAAAAACAGCACAGGTATATGTATTAGGATAAGCCAACCTGTCTTGACAGCAGAACCAAACAAGGTGGAAGAGAGTTCTGTAAATAGATCAGCACTCCCTGTAGTCACTATGACTTTCCATGCATGTGAGAGCCACAGGCTATATGAGTATAGTTTCACAGCTGATGTGAACATTTGACAAGTCTATAAAACCCACACGGCCCCACAACACAGTGTTAACAACACAACTGATAGAGACAAGGAGAGAGCAAAACATGATAGTGTACGCTATGAACTTCAGGTACAGGTAAACAGCTACTATAAGGTGTAGTAATGTTATCATTAATTTGGTTGACTAAGGTGTGACAAAGCTCTAGTACCAAAGTCTGAATGACTGTTTTGCAAATCTGTACATGGGAGTTATGGGATACAAAAACAACATCTGCTCCAGATTTATTACATGTATTTTTAATGAGTTCTCTGAAGCAACATCAATACTGTATTTCATGTGAAGTTTAGCATTTTCAACTGACGCATGTTGATGGATTCTGACGGAGTCATGAACCTTATCGGGCCACCTAAAATGTTTGGGTAAAGTTTGATCAATTTCACATTAGAAAAACTTGACATCAAAAGTATCAGTTTATGGTTTTTAGGAGCCTCTGAAAGTGAATTTTTCCATCATACATTTGAGTTGAAATAAAGTACATATGAATTATGTAAATGAGCACAAGCATTCACAAGTTCTGAGTCATCCAGTCTTAAAAGTTCATGCATTTATTTATTTGAGTATTCTTTAATGCCATGTTCAAGAATTGTTTTACTTCTACAGTGTTATCCTAATTCGCATAATTTTAATTCCATTTTGGAGGCAAAACTACATTGGTTGGGTTGACTAGTTTCAGGGCTTCACAAAAAGTACAATATTATCACTTTACACAGAATAATGCCTTCAGAATATGCTCTAATAAACACCTTGCAAACATGTGAAAAGGTTGAAGAATGACAGAAGTCAGTTTTATCAATACATGCAGCTTTCATGAATGTGAGAAATGTGAGTGATTGGGGTAAACCACCAGCCTTCAGCAAATTATGCACAAGCTTTCTCATTTCCACACATAAGCATGCAATATTGGTGGAAAACAACTGATCTTCAATGAGAAAAAGAATCTATATTAGGCAAATGTCCACAAATGCCACTGACTGCTTAAATATATTCTCAGCAAATTACTGAGGCAACTCCATGAACGGGTAAGAAGATCATATATATATATTTAGGCCACAATAAATGCAGCCTACAGGATACATCAAGTGATAGCAGATTAACGAACTCAGTGATTGTAACCCAGATGGGACGATTTCACACCTGAACTGAACATGTCATTCATTCATTACTGTTTCCATTAGCACAGGAAATGTGTTAATGATGACCAGCTTCCTGATGCCATATTTACACGTTCAACAGACTGATGGCTGTTAAAGCGGCTAATATATGTACACATACATGTATATCACTTCCACTGTAGTAGCCTAAAGACTGCTGATCACATAGTGGTCATATATGTACACTGCATTAACCTGTACATACACAGCCCGTTAAATCAGCCATTATGGTACAGGTGAAACACAAGGTGAACCAATCAATAACCTGAGTATATGCAGGCATACCTGAACATAATTAATGTACACCACCAAGAAAGTACTACAATTATGGAGCTGATTTGATAGATCACTCAGCAGATCAGTGTCTATAATTTGTCATCAACCATGTACTTGTGAAGATTTCAGCATTTCATGTGATGCCACATGCACATGTACATCCAATATGCTCTCCTCATCAAACACTGTCAAGCTTTGATTACATTAACATTTTTTGACATATCCTAAAAATGTGCATCAGAATAAACAACGCACAAAACCTATAAACATACTAAACACGTACAAACATCCTCTACTGTTCATGCACATATATGCATGTACATGTATAAGTGTCACGTACAAACATCCTCTACTGTTCATGCACATATATACATGTACATGTAGAAGTGTCACATACAAACATCCTCTACTGTTCATGCACATATATACACATACATGTATAAGTGTCATGTACAAACATCCTCTACTGTTCATGCACATATATACATGTACATGTAGAAGTGTCACGTACAAACATCCTCTACTATTCATGCACATATATACACATACATGTATAAGTGTCATGTACAAACATCCTCTACTGTTCATGCACATATATACATGTACATGTAGAAGTGTCACATACAAACATCCTCTGTTGTTCATGCACATATATACACGTATACGTAGAAGTGTCACGAACAAACATCCTCTACTGTACATGTGTATGTTCTATCGACGTGAGCATCAAGGCATTTCCTGGATAATTACGACAGCTCTGCTGATGAGACAGCTCTGCTTTGATGTACATGAATGATCATATTGGTTCAGGCTAGAACAATGATAATAATCAACAGGCAAGTTGATCAGAAGCCAGAAAATGAAGACATCCTCTGCTGTTCATGTACATATATACATGTACATGTATAAGTGTCATGTACAAACATCCTCTACTGTTCATGCACATATATACATGTACATGTAGAAGTGTCACATACAAACATCCTCTACTGTTCATGCACATATATACATGCATACGTAGAAGTGTCATGAACAAACATCCTCTACTGTTCATGCACATATATACATGTACATGTAGAAGTGTCACGTACAAACATCCTCTACTGTTCATGCACATATACACATGTACATGTATAAGTGTCACGTACAAACATCCTCTACTGTTCATGCACATATATACATGTACACGTATAAGTGTCATGTACAAACATCCTCTACTGTTCATGCACATATATACATGTACACGTATAAGTGTCACGTACAAACATCATCTACTGTTCATGCACATATATACATGTACA